>NC_057864.1:158485543-158790424 GCF_019393635.1 Dromiciops gliroides | reverse complement strand
ATCATATATACATCTATGTAGTTACAGAGAGATGATGAGGGGGGAGGGGGAGTCAGGACTGGTTTAGGTATCACCTCCAATTGTCAGTGCTCCCTCCCCCAATGCAGATGGTCCATTGGTCTATAACCTGTGATGCTAGAGCCCTTTGAAATTAAGTGAATTAGGGGCAGCTAGGTGGCGCAGTGAATAATAGAGCACCAGCCCTGGAGTCAGGAGGACCTGAGTTCAAATCTAGCCTCAGTCACTTGACACTTACTACGCTGTGTGACCCTGGGCAAGTCACTTAACCCCAATTGCCTCACCAAAAAAAAAAAAATTTAAAAAGACTGAAGTTAAGTGAATTGCTATGGCCACACAATTAGTATGTATCAGAGCTATGACTTAAACCTAGGTCTTCCTGACTCCTCAAAACTGGCCCTTCATTCACTACAATATACTCTCTTTCTTACCTTTCTTTCTTTTTTTGGTGAGGCAATTGGGGTTAAGCGACTTGCGCAGGGTCACACAGCTAAGCTAGTAAGTGTCAAGTATCTGAGGCCGGATTTAGAACTCAAGTGTTCCTGACTCCAGGGTCGGTGCTCTATCTACTGCGTCACCTAGCTGCCCCCGCTATAATATACTCTCAATATAAGTAGGATCTCCATTTTAGAGATGAGGAAATGGATGCTTAGGCAGATGAAATGGACATGCTTAGAACCATCAAACTAGAAAGGATTAGAGATGTTGGGATTTGGGACCCTTGTTCTTCAAGTCCATGATCATTCTTTCTACTCTACTTCTCCACTGCCTCTCAAGCATGATGACCAGGATTTATTGCCAAGCAACACGTTAGGAGGCAGTGAAGTCACAGGGTTCATTCAGTTGGCTAGAGAAATGTGCATACATGGCAGAGGTATAGACAGATTCTTCTGTATCCACTTTTGCCTCTAGCCAAAAAACCAGTCCTGAATCCTCACTTGGAAGTGATGTTTCTCTGCCTCTGTCTCTGGCTCCATCTTTCTCCCTCTCTCTTTGGAGGAGGCAATGCCCATTGGCAGAAACCAAAAGCTGATTGTGTTCCCCTTTAGACTGTGGGGGTGTGAAGTGAGCCCTTTAGGGTATCCTTGATCCCCACTCCTGATGTAAAGACTAGAGAAGGGGCGGGGGAAGAGGGATTGGTCAAGACATCTCCCTGGTTACTGGGCTTCCCTATCCAGTGCCTCAGCCTAGAGTCTGTAAAGGATTTAAATTTCAAGAGGAATCACAAGAAAACTTTTTCCTCATTTCTGTTGCTCAAATTTCTCCTAATCGGTCAGAAATATTTCTCTCTCTGGTCCTAGTAGGGTAAGAAAACTGACCTCAATGTACAATGTGTCTGAGCATTCCTTAACCCCACCCTTACCCTCAATTCAATAAACCTCAGTGTTGGAGTTGAAGCACAGAACAGCTGTCTGGGACAACTGGAGAGAGAAACTGGCTTCTGGGTCAAATGCCCTCATCTCATAGTGGCCCTTGTGCCCTGCCAGAAAGAATGTTAGAGCTGGAAGGGACTTTAGTCATCATCTAGTATAACCATCTCATTTTACAGATGAGGAAACTGAGCCCCAGAGAGGGAAAATGTTTTACCCAAGGTTGCAGGGTTTGTCAGTTTATTCGCTCCTGAGTCTAGTGCTCTTTCTATCCAACCACAATTCTTTCTTTTACTCTTTCTTCTTCCTCCCCAAATGAAAGGAAGACAGGATTGCTTTCTGTTTTCTTCCCATTGTCCTATAGAATACTGAAAGTGGGGGCAGCTAGATGGTGCAGTGGTTAAAGTGCTGGCCCTGGATTCAGGAGTACCTGAGTTCAAATCCAGCCTCAGACACTTGACACTTACTAGCTGTGTGACCCTGGGCAAGTCACTTAACCCCCATTGCCCTGCCAAAAAAACAAACAAACAACAACAAAAAAAGAATACTGAAAGTGACTGATATTTTTTATTAAGTAGTTAAGCATTGAATCTCTCGCTCAAATGCTTTTTGAAGATCTCAAATCACTTTAGACCTCAGGTGCTAGTCTGTGGTCCCAAAAAGTGCTATTATCATCAACCAATCACAAAATGGAGAAATAACCCCATCAAGTGCCAAATGACATAAATATGAAAATATTTACATTAACCGTGAATATAATAACCAAGAGCATTCTTAGTAACATTCATCAATAAAATGTGTTGTTAAAGTATTAACAATATCCTTGGTTTTAAAAGAACAGTGGGGGGGGGTAGCTAGGTGGCACAGTGGATAGAGCACCACCAGTCCTGGATTCAGGAGGACCTGAGCTCAAATCTGGCCTCAGACCCTTAATACTTACTAGCTGTGTGACCCTGGGCAAGTCACTTAACCCCAATTGGCTTACCCCCCCCTCCCAAAAAAAGAACAGTGACTAGGACTAGTAATTACCTCATCAGTAATTTTGCAACATTGGCTTAAGTGATACTTAATTGCTAATAAGAAAGAGCAATTGGTCTTTTTTACAAATTAAATATTTTATTGATTAGCAGTGGTGCTTTTAAAAACACTGTCTCTTCTCAATGTCTCCTCTACCCCTCATGAATCTAGCAAGGAAGAAATGCAGTATAGTAAAACAAACCAACCCTTTTGCCATATTTGACAAGGAATACCCTCTTTCACACCTACAGTCTATCACTTATCTGCCACAGGGAGGAAGTATGCTTGCTGCCAGTGCTCTGAAGTTTCAAAGTTACTGCATCGATCGGAATTCTGATATCTTAATCCTTTCTCCACTTAGGATAAGAGAAAAGAAGTGTTGGTACAGCAGATAAAAGATTGTATAGAATAGACAACAGGGTTGGGGTCACCCTGCAGAAAGATGGGGGTGATGTTTTCAATGTCCAGAATTCCTTCCTTCCTCCTGTCCTGTTTGTTGGCTTCTGGCTTCTGTTTTCCTCAGGCTAGGGTATGAGGTAGTTTGGGGACTTTATTAGTCCCTTGGGGAGGAAGGAACATAAAGGGAGGGGGGGTACCTCCCTGTCTCTGACTGGGAGAGGAAGCTGGGATCTCTTCTCTTGGAGCCAGGCATAACTCTGGCTGGCATCCCAGGGGTGGGAGTGCTGAGTCATGGTGGGAGCTAGGAAAGAGACAGAAGTCGAGATCATGGGATTCTAAAGTTTGGGGAAGAGAAGGCTGAGGAAATAAGTACTTAAAAAACAAAAAGGCAAACTCCAGCTTTCCTGTGAAGGCTAGAGATTAGTTTCCTGGGCTTTTTGGCAACAAAATACCCAGTCTTGGTCTTTTTGGTGGGGTGAGGCAGAGCTGTGTCAAAATCCAGGGAACTGCCATGTGAGGTGGCACTTGGAGAATTCGAAGAATTGGCAGGATGGATGTAATGGTGTCTGGGGGATGCTCTGGCCTCGTGCTTCTATGAAATTGTGTGTGTGTGTGTGTGTGTGTGTGTGTGAGAAGAGAGAGAGAGAGAGAGAGAGAGAGAAGAGAGAGAGAGAGAGAGAGAGAGAGAATGAGATTGAATCAGATCGAGGCAAGGGACCACTGCTTCTCCTCCCCACTCATATTGTCTTATGATGGACGTTGGGGGTGCAGAGGACAGGACAACTGGATCTTTTCTCAACTAGCCAGGGGACTGAAAAGGAATAGGGGCTTAGAAGTCTGCTACTCTGGGAGTCCTCAGCTCCTGGGCAATGGGACCTGCCCTTTCCACTCTTCTCAGATAGGGAGGGAACACTGTGTTTACCCATACCAGGGACTAGAATGTGGTGGGACTAGAACTCCCATATTTTCCCCTACTTCCTTTCATAACTCTGGGGTGGGGTTCCTATACTCTTACTGGTAAGTAGAGTTAATTAGCCAAGACCAGAAGATTGAGAGTTAATAATAGTTGAGAGGAGATGCTGAGGTTGCAGTTTGGGGGGAGGGGATTCCCTTCACTCTCAACACCTTGGACAGCTGCCTCCTTCATCCAATCACTGCCCTTTACTACCTTCTCAGTTATTTCCCCTCCCACCATACTATTAGTTCTTTCTCTAGCCCCTACTTCCTTTTGCCTAACTAGAGAGGGATGACTTTGGGCCAAGATAGAGGGGAGTAGAAAAAGGATGAGATGAGGAAGAAAAGGAAGTAAGGAATAAGGAGAAGAAACTTTTAGCTGGAGGTTGAGTCAGGAGGTCTAGGGGTTCACAGAAGCCCCTGCCACTTGCTTCCTATGAAGGACCTTGGCATTTTGGCCCACAGCCTCTGTACAATGCCCGATGATACACCCAGCAGCTGTGACTCAGCCCTTGGCCCCCTGCCAACCCCTAGTTCTGTTCTCCAGTTGTGTCTGAACATGTAAATAGTCATCTTTCTGTCCCCTCCCCCAACACACAAACCACCTCCCCTCCCTGGCATCTGTCTAGCTAGCTTCGGGGAGGGGCGTAGGAGAACAGCTGGGAGCCCTGATGGCTCTGCATGGGAGATCTGAGGGCCTCATGCCTTGGGCATGTGGGCGAGTGTCACACCAAGTGTATTGTGGAGAAGGATTGCCACACCTAGTACATGCTTGTGGAAGTCTCTTGGGGGGTGCCTGGGGTGTGGTCTGTACCTACTGTTCCATGTATTTGAAATTAGGAGGTAGCATAGATAGTATTTGTGTGTGGTGTGGTGTGAGACACTATGCATATAGGGAAACAGCGAAAGGAGGAGCCCTTTATAACTTTATACCATGGGTACTTCCTCTTGCTAGGAAAAGGAAGAGGATGGTATGGAATGTCAGATCTAGAAAGGACTTGAGAGGTCATCTAGTGGAATCCCAAAGTTGACTGATGAAACTAAGTCCCAGAGAGGGTGAATTGGTTTGTCTACCACCTCATAAGTAGTAACTGGCCAAACAGGGACTCAGATTTCCATCTGTTGACAAGGGCTGCCCACTTTCCATTATGGCATATTGCCTCTGGGACCCTGGAACCCCTATGTCTGACTGCCTGCCTGCCTACCTTCCCTTTCTCCAGAGACTTTTTCTTCACTTGAGGAAGGGTCCTTGATACCCAGAATGAGGGAATGCAGGTGGAAGGCAACAGATGGGGTGAGCAGAGGACCCAGGTGTCCCCGGATTCCACATCCTGCCCATCTGAAAGAGGTTTCAGAGCCACAGACCACTCAGGAAACCAGGTGGTGGTTTGTTTTGAGGAGCAGAGAATCCATAAGCCCCGAAACTTCCTTTAGGTTTCCTATGGTACATGGTGAGGGAGGTTGTATATACATATATGAGTGTGTGTGTCTCCCTTAGTCTCTGTCTTCTTCTAATGTGTGCGGTTCTGTTGTTCTCTCTTCCTCCCTCACTGTCTCCTCCTGTGTTTCTGTCTCCCACTGTTGTCTTTCTGTGTAACACTTGTCTCTCCCCATGAGTCTCTTGCTATTTCTGTCTGCTTCTCTCACCCATGGAGCATGTTTGTATGTGTCTCTGTTACCTCAAGTATTTGGCAAGGTGCTTAAACTCTCTTGACCTCAGTTTCCCTTGTGTAAAAAGAGGTGGTTCTACTAGAGGAGTGTTAAGTTCTCTTCCAAGTATGATACTCTGTGACCCTTTTGTGTGTAGGGTTGGGGGAAGGTGTGTGTGTGTGTGCGCTCGCGCGCGCATGTGCCACACACATGTGTGACATATGCGCACATAAGTGACGGGGATCAAGGCTATAAATAATACTGTCCTTATACTGAATAAGCATTACCATCTACTTTGGGGGGGGGGGGTGGAGGACAAAAAAGAACTAAGATGAAACACCCCAGGGAAACAGAATAATTAAGTGCTAAATAACCAAACAGTTATGACAAAGAAGATGTAATGCCAGGCTAATACAGCACTTCAGGGTTTACAGAACAATTTCCTAACACTGACCTTGTGAAGTAAGTGTTGCAAGTCTCATTATCTGATTTTACAGATAAGGAAACAGGCCCACCGAGGGAAAAGAACTTGGCAGGGATCGGACACCTACTAAGTGTCAGAACTGGAACTCAAACAACGGGTCTGCTGACCTTGTCTTATGGTGATGGTGGCCATGGTGGTAGGAATCAGTGAGGCCTGAGACTGAAGCACATTTATTAAGTGCCAACTGAATGCCAGGTGGTGTGCTAAGTGCTGGGGATACAAAAAGAGACAAAAGACAGTCCCTGCACTCAAGGATTTTTACAATCTAATAAATATGATTCCTGTTATTAGTCTGAGTTCCATAGGTACTAGGAATGGAAGGGACAATCAACAGAAGGAAGGGCAGGCAGGCAGGTACTTCAGGAAGAAGGAACAGCGTGGGCAAAGGTTCTGAAGGGAGAATTAGGCCTGAGACATGCCCTGTGTGGGTGTGGTGGTGGGGAGGGATGGACAGGCACAGTGCTGTCCCCACCCTGTCTTTAAGAAATCTCATGCTGTCTAGTTTGGGAACGTGTGTGTGTGTGTGTGTGTGTGTGTGTGTGTGTGTGTGTCTCCCCTGCATAGCTGGGTCTATTGCTCACGGACAGCCCTTCCGTAGCTCCTCCTTCCTTCCCTCCCTCCCTCTGTCCGTCTGTCCCTGCCCTCCCTCTTTGTTAGCCCCAGCCTGGGGAGCCTTACTCCTCCTCTCCTCCCTCCACCCCCCCTTCCCAGCCCCACCCCAACCTAGTGGAGGAAATGGGGGCCTCTCCCTCCCAGCCCAGGCCCCACCACACACTCCCTAGTCAGCAGGCTTCAATAGCTTCCCTTCCCCCACCCAGCCCTGGTCCTTGTTTCCATATGTGGCTGTAGGAGCCAGGATGGGTCTGGGTGACTCAGCGGGCGGGTCAGAGGCTGGCCCTGGGCCTGGCCCGGCCCCTCAGCCTTCCCTGGCTCCAGTCCCTCCTCTCAGCATAGCTGCAGCCCCCGCATCGTCTCCTTTTCTCTGGCTGGCAGCCCTGTGCTAGGCCTCAGGCCTCAGTGCCCAGAATTCTCTCCTCACACAGGCTCTAGATCCATACCCCACCCCACCCCCGATTTAGCCCTCCCTTGCATTCAATTCCTTCCCCTGAAATGGGCTTCTTTCTACCCCTTAGTCAAAATCTCTTGGTCACCAGCTTCTTGCTCCTACCCACCCACTCATTTTCCAGCTTAGGTTTCTGCTAAACCTGAGTTTTCTTTTTCCCCACCCCCTCTCACCCCCTCTTCCCCATCTCTTCCCTTGGAATTGGATTTATCAAGATTTAGCAAGGGATGCCCCCAACTGTGCTCTGAGATCTTGGTGGCTAGGACAAAGGGGGAGCGGGTAGATGTGCCTTCTCTGAGGTAGGGGTGTGGGGGTCTGGAACAGGACATGGGTAGAACCAGGGTCTCCCCTGTGGGCACTAGAGGATTCCCTTGACCGGGTATTGTCTGAATGAGGATGAGTCACCTGGGGAACCCCTGGTTCCCACCCTTTCCAGGCCTCTTGCCCAGGCATAAATAAAAAAAGTCGATATGTGCCCACCAAACCCGTTGGCTGTCCCTGTTGGACACTTGCCCACATCCTGACACCCAAACGGCCATCTTGAGCAGAAGCCCAAGCATTGGATAATACAGTTTAGAACTCGAACAGATCACTGTGCCAACTCCCTAATTTTACAGATGAGGAAACTAAGGCACGGCGATCTCAAACCTATCTCCTTGCCTGGAAGTTTGGGTTTTCTCCCGATCTCCACTGGCCTTCAGTCATGAGTTATTTTTGAAGGACCCCTCCCCTGCAACTTTTTCAGAAGGAAAGGACAAGAAGAATTCCCTTCGGTTTCCTCAGGTGTAACTTCTAGTGAGATGGATTCAGTTTAGATATGTGGTTCTGGGTCCTGGAGCAAAGAGAAAACTTGGGAAGTGAGGTTCTCCTGAGATGGTGAGATCAGCGCAGTGGGCTGACAGGACTGAAGAGAGGGGGGAGTCCACACCCCTCAGATGCCACCTCGTGGTTACTGGCTGTGGTTCTGAGGCTCTGAGTCATGTGGCCATGGGAGGTGGTGGCTTTCCTCCCAAGGGATGGGAACCCCCTGAGCCTGGCTAAGGAAACCACAGAAGCCTCAACTCTTCTTCCTCTCCTAAGCGGCTTCCCTAGTCTGAGGGGTGTGACTTGGTGAGACCCTCTGATCTGTCTGTCTTCCTCACCATACCCTAATATCTTTCTGTCTCAAACTATAACTAAGGCCCCCCTGGACCAAAAAGGGAAGGGAATTACACCTCGTTCATTTTTTTCTCAGGACTATCATGGTTAGGAACAACAGTGGAAGGATTCTAGTTGGACTTAAGGAAAGACTTACCTACTTAGCCCAATTGGAGGGAATTTCTCACCCCTAACCTCCCTTTTGTGTTAATAACTCATCTGCTCTGAAGGTGTTTTTGAGAAATGGGTGGGGCAGCTAGGTGGTGCCGTGGATAGAGCACCGGTGCTCCTGGATTCAGGAGGACCTGAGTTCAAATCCGACCTCAGACACTTAATACTAGCTTGTGTGACCCTGGCAAGTCACTTAACCCCAATTGCTCACACACAAAAACAAGAACAAAAAGGGGAAACCAAGGAGGAGGAAAATGGATGGCGGGGTTAAGAAGAAATGACCTAGACAAATTATCCCTCTCTGCCTCAGTTCCTCATTTTTCAATGGTGATAAGAATCACCAGGTGATCTCTAGCTCTAAAATTCCACATGTCTCCTCTTAGAATGAGACTGACTCATCAGGAACCCTGGGGAGCCCAGCCCACTGAGATCCACCCTTTTCCTCTCCTGCATCTGCCCAGGGTGGTAGAGCTTTCTCAGCTCACGCTCACCTGTGTGGGAGTGGGGGATGGCTCCCTCCCTCCCAGTTTGCCATGTTTTTACTGGGTCCTGGCTCAGGAAGGCCTTCCTGCTGGTTAACCTTAAATCCAACCTACTGGATCTGGGGCATTCCGTCTATTATGTGCTTCTGGGCCTGAGGGCCCATGGAAAAACCAAGCCCCTGCAGCTCTGGAGTCAGACAAAGATTCCTCTGCTCGATCACTTTGCGGCTGGTTTTCCCCTTTTCTTTTCCTCCTCCTTCTTAACTCCAGCTGCTTCAACTTTGGAAAAGTTCTGAAGTCATGGAAAGTTGGAGCTGTACTCCCAGCCAGGGGCTGGACGGGATGGCGGCCAAAACCCAGGGCTGGATTTTGATTTTATTTTTAGCTTTTTTCTGGCTGAGATAAGGAAGGGAGAAATCACTTCTTCTGTAGACAGGCTGAGTGTTTGTATGAGGGAGGCACCTTGTCCTGGATTGGGGTGGGGGGTGGGGGTGGGAGCGAAGGAGGTGTGTATAGCAGCGATGGGCAGAAGAGACCCAGAAGGCAAAAACTCAGAAGTGACAACCTCCTCCTTGCCAGGGTCATCATGTCCCTCTCCATGGGCCAATCAGATCTAGTTAGGGTAGGGTGACTTCTTATCTTTATAATTCTCTGGGTGGTGAAAGAAGAAATATGCCTGCCTGTTCCAATCTCATGCCCTCCCCTAGACTAAAGTTCTAACCTCCATCTGTCCTGCTGTAGTGTGAATTTAAATGATTCTTAGGGCTTTCATACTAGAAGCCTAAATGAAAGTGTGGACTCTTCTCTCCATAGCGGGTAGGGAGTATAGGTTTTTGTGGGGACACACTCTTGAATTTTCCCCTTTCTATTTACTGCTGTGGTCTTAAGTTTAAGAAGTTCAGATAGCATTGGAGGAAGGGGGTAGCAACTGATTCTTTTCTTTCTTTCTTTCTTTCTTTTTTTTTTTTGATGAGGCAATTGGGGTTAAGTGACTTGCCCAGGATCACACAGCTAGTAATTGTTAAGTGTCTGAGGTCGGATTTGAACTCAGGCACTCCTGAATCCAGGGCCGGTTTGCTATCCACTGCGCCACCTGGCTGCCCCCAACTGATTCTTTCTTAACCCTTTCCCTCTCCATCCTAAGGGTGTCCCAATGTAGACAGGATGGTAGTATTTAGAGCTAAAAGTAATTTGAAAGATGATTCAGTTTAACACCTTCATTTTACAAATCAGGAAATTAAAGTCCAGGGAGATTTCCTTTGGTTGTCCAAGGTCACACAGGTCCTAAGTAGAGCCATGATTCAAATGTGATATAGGTGGATAATAGGGCACTCACTGGATTTGGAGTCAGAAAGACCTGAAATCAAATCCTACCTCTAACTCAGCTGCATGACCCTAGACAACTCACTAATCTTTCTCAGGGCCTCAGTTTTACTCATCTGAAAATGAAAGGGTTGGACTGCATGGTCTCTAAGGTCCTATCCAGCTGGAATTCTAGACTCCTGGACTTCAAAACCCATGAAAGATATACAGAGTTTCTATACTGAGGCAGAGCCAAGATGGCGAAGGAGAGGCTGTGACTCCCACAAGCTCCAGATAAACCCGTCCACTCACTCCCAAATAATGCGGTTAAAAAAAAACAAACAAAAACCCAAAACACCAGAGCAGCCTAATGCACATAAGAACAGAGTGAGACTATTTTTCAGCAAAAGAGGGAAATTGCGATCACCTACTGACCAGAGTTTATATACCACAATAGGCCCTCTTTCTCCTCTCCCTCTCTAGGATCCATTGATCTGAGTCTGGATTCTAAGAGTTGTCTTTTTTTAATAAGAAGAAAGAAGTCCTTCTACCCACTTCTCCATTTATCTGAAATAGCCAGTGCCCCCAGGGTGGGATAGCTGAATGTGTTGATCCCTGTTGTCCCTAGATTTGCTTTAAATTGGGTTCGAAATAGTTTTAAGGGAAGCTGAGGTCAGTACCCACATATGCCTAGTTGGCCTGAGAAGCAACATCTGGAGTCAGATACTGAGGTTCCTCATTTGCAAGAAGTGTGGGTCGAGTTCTCCCATGAATCTGATGGAACATCCCTCCTCACCCCACCCTGCTCCCAGAGAAGTGGTCAACTGGGAAAGAACGAAGAGGAGAGAGAATCTAGCCATCTTTCTATGCCTAGCGCAGAGAAAGGGAGAATCCTCTGGCTTTGTTTTCCAAGGTCTGGGATGTTGATTCCAGTGAGATTTCCCTTTCCCAAAAGTTCCAGGAGAATCAAATTCTTCCTTTTGGTTCTTCCCTCTGCATTGAGGAAAGGGGCAGGGGAGGAGGGAATCCCAGACTTGACTGCTGTGGCAGCCTCTTGGAAACAGACATGGAAATAACTTGAGAGCCGTGGTGGCTGGGTTCCGATGTGGGTGGTTGAGTTGAGGGAGTGAGGAAGGCTGGTTTGAAAGAAGTGGGTTGGGCCTAAGGAAGAGAAAGTTAAGGCCTTGTGTAGGAGGGTGGGGAACAAAGGTACCCCTGTTTCTTAGAGGAAGAATGGAAGGAGGGGGGAATCAGTTCAAATCATGGGACCCCAGGCTCTCCTACAACCCCCCAGGCACGTTTCCTAGCCCCTGAGTCATGAGAGAGGTGGATTGTTTCATGGGACCTGGGTAATCTTGGCTGCATCCTGGTGTTTGGGTTGGCGGGGCGGGTGGAGCGGGGAGGGGAGGGACCCTGGCAGTATCCTAACTCTTTGTTTTAGGTAGGAACCAAATAATGGTGCAGCCAATGGCACCCTCTGCTGGTGTCAAGTGGAAAGGCAAGAAGCAGCTGTCGGTCTTAAAGGGAATGTTATTGATAGAACTGAAAGGGACCTTTGAGGGCATCTACTCTGGTCCTTCATTTTACAAAATGAGCAACTTGAGGGCCATAGAGGTTAGCTGATTTGTCCACCATCCACGCAGCTAATAGATAAGTAGCTGAGCTGAGATGTTTCAGGACACTGGCCTTTTCCCCTTTGTAGCTCTATCTCTGACCATCCCAGTTTCCTTGGTTTGTCCAGTGCCTTCTTTGACCTTCTCTTCTTTTTTCTATCCAGCAATGCCAAAAAGGAGGGGGATCTGCTGTCGGCTCAGGCCCGGCTCAAGGACCTGGAGGCACTGCTTAACTCCAAGGAGGCAGCTCTGAGCACAGCCTTGAGTGAGAAGCGCACCCTGGATGGAGAGGTGCATGAACTCCGGGGTCAGGTGGCCAAGGTAAGACCATCTCCATAGGCTCTACAGGTAGCTACGATCCACACACTTCCTCCTCCTTCTAAATATCGTTCATTCTCCCCCCACTCCCCACCACCTTTCTTCCTCCTTTCTCCAGCTCTGGCAAGCTTACTTTATACCTCATACCCTCAGGAGGTTCCCATCTGAGCTACACACAAGAATAATCACCTCTCAGTCACATCATGAAGGGAAGAAGAGGTGTGAATGTTTCCAAGTATATCTTGTTGGGGGCAGCTAGGTGGTGTGGTGGATAAAGCACTGGCCCTAGATTCAGGAGGATCTGAGTTCAAATCTGGATTCAGACACTTCACACTTACTAGCTGTGTGACCCTGGGCAAGTCACTTAACCCTCATTGCCCTGCCCCCTCCCCCCCAAAAAAAAAACCAACCCAAGTATATCTTGTCTCCACTAGATCCTAAAGTTCTTTGAGGTCAGGGAATAATGTCTTACATTTCTGTGGGGCACATGGGGCTCTCATTAATTACTTGAGTTGAATTGAAGTTAAAAATCTGTAATCACTTCAATTTTTCTGTGGAATGGATATATCCTGCCCAGGCCTGACCCTAAACTCCTCCCCCTTTGACCTGCATGTCTCCATTGTAGGGGAATTGTGTGTTTCTAAGGAGCGCACACAAGTCATAATTGGGAGTTGACTATTTATTTAATATTAATTATATGGTGTGCAGGGGACACACAGAGTAATTGTCCTAATGACACCTTGCATTTATATAATGTGCTTTACTTTCAAAAGCACTTTCCTATCTATTATCTCCTTTTATCCTCACGTTACATGCTAGGGAAACTAGCCCAGAAAAGTTCTGTAAGCAACCCAAGCTCAGCTTAGCTAGTTAATGGCCAAGCTGGGGCCCTGCCTTCTGACTCAGAGTTCTCTTGCTCTGTCTTTTCCTGCCCTCGTGACATACAGTTCCTTTCTGAGGCGAAGATTTGACTGATGGCAGATGATTAGCCCGATGTAGCCCTAACTAGTGTCAGATTCATTTCCAACTCTTACTAAACCCTAGAAGAAGAATCACCTCTACTGAGGTTAGTGTGTGCTTACAAGGAAGGAGAAGGGAAGAATCTCCTGAAAGATTGCCGATAGACTCAGGGTGCAGGAGACTTTTTTTTTTTTTTAAAGATATGGCCAGTTTGGGAATTTGTTTTGCTTGATTATTCATGCTTGTCATATTTTTCCCCCTTTTTTTCTCTTTTCTTCTAATGGGTGGTAATAAAAGGGAGAAAAAAATAGAATATTATTCATTGAAAAAATTGCTTTAAAATTTTTCTTAATTAAACAAAAACGAAAGAAAGGAAGTAACCCAGTCCAAAGTCCAAAAAGGAATTCTCTTTCTCTTTCTGTCTTCTCATGGCCCCACCACCCGAACTCTAGTTAGGTGACCTTGGGGTAGACGTGGAGTTAAGTCCCATTTTGCAAGAGAAAGAGATAGTCAGGTCATGTGGTACAGCAGAAAGCATACTAGCCTGGGAGTAGAGGAGACCAGGCTTTCAGCCCTGCTGTCCTCTCAGCCTCTGTTTCCTCACCTTTAATGCTGTTTTCCCCCTAATGCTGAGGCCTTTCCTTCCAAGATACCTTGTATTTAGTTGTATTTTTGCTACATATATGTTTATCTGTACTTGTCTCCCCCCAATACATTGTAAGCTCTGTTTGAGTAGCAATTGCTTCTATCCCCAGTGTTTCAAACATAGTAGGTGCTTATTTGTTTATTGATTAATTGATTTTAAATTAGGGGTTCTGAAATAGGTTTTTTGGATAATTACTTCAAAATAATTAGTTTCTTTTGAGTCCTCTATTTTATTTTATGCATTTAAAAACATTAAGGGGGGCAGCTAGGTGGCACAGTGGATAAAGCACCAGCCTTGGATTCAGGAGGACCTGAGTTCAAATCCAGCCTCAGACACTTGACATTTACTAGCTGTGTAACCCTGGGCAAGTCGCTTAACCCTCATTGCCTTGCCAAAAAAAAAAAAAAAAAACACAAAAAACCCCCCAAACATTAAGAAGAGGCCCCCAGGGGGCAGCTAGATGGTGCAGTGGATAGAGCACTGGCCCTGGATTCAGGAGGACCTGAGTTCAAATCCGGCCTCAGACACTTGACTAGCTGTGTGAACCTGGGCAAGTCACTTAATCCCCATTGTCCCCCCCAAAAAACCAACAAGAAGAGGCCCCCAGGTTTCATTAGACTCCTGAAGGGGTCCCAAGACACAAAAGAGAGTAAGAACCTCTGTTGTAGGCACTCTCTAAAACTACTAAGGATTTATGACACTTCCCTCTCTTCCTTTCTCCCTCTCCCCACAGCTAGAGGCAGCTCTGAGCGAGGCCAAGAAGCAACTTCAGGATGAGATGCTGAGGAGAGTGGATGCTGAGAACAGACTGCAGACACTGAAGGAGGAGCTGGACTTCCAGAAGAACATCTATAGCGAGGTAGGGGTGGGTCCAGAACTGCAGGGATGCAGGGGAGTAGCAAGGCTTACCTGGTTCACAGGGACCCCCCCAGTTGGTGAAGCCTAGGGTTTATTTAGAAGGTGCAGGCTTCTTGAGTGGCCAGGAAACCTTGCTTGCTGGCAGGAGTTGATGGTGGGGAGGGGGAACACCTGGAGTGAGGCCACTGCTGAGGTGTGAGAAGAGTGCCTGATAGCTGGGCTCATGTGGTTGTATGCTTGGCTGGCCCTGACTCTGATCCTGCCCCCCACCCCCGGCTCCCCTCCACTACCTAGGAGCTTCGTGAAACCAAACGTCGCCATGAGACTCGCTTGGTGGAGATTGACAGTGGGAAGCAGCGGGAGTTTGAGAACAAGCTAGCGGATGCCCTGCAGGATCTTCGGGCTCAACATGAGGATCAAGTGGAACAATACAAGAAGGAGCTGGAGAAGACCTACTCTGCCAAGGTGCCCCGACCCCCCTCTGCCTTCCCTTGGGCTTTCATGGGCTTCCTTCTCTACAAAGCCTGTTCCCTGCCTTCTAGGCACAGGAGGGGTGGGGTGGCCAATGAGAGCTGTCCACCATCCACCCTGACAATGGCTTTCTCTCCCCTTTGTCCCACCATGCCTCTGGAGCCCTAACTTAACTGCCTTTCCCACTTTCTCTCCACCCCTCCTCTACCAGCTGGACAACGCTAGGCAGTCTGCTGAGAGGAACAGCAACTTGGTAGGGGCTGCCCATGAGGAGCTGCAGCAGTCACGCATCCGCATTGATAGCCTTTCTGCCCAGCTCAGCCAGCTCCAGAAGCAGGTATTACTCTGCCCTACCCCATGGCAGGAATGGCAAAGGAGAGGCTGGGGGTGATGGAGTCACCAATGTCAGGGAGGAAAGATTTGCCCCCTGGTGCTGTCAAGGTAAAACAGTGAGGAAGGGGAGGAAGGAGGGAAATTCTCCAGGAGCCTCCAAGCAAATAGAGACAGGATATAGCTAGACAAGGTTAGCCCATGTATGGGAACAGGGCTCTAAACACTAGGAGCTCTCGGGGTTCTGGGAGTGCATTTGGGGCTTCTGAATGGAGACCATGGGTTTTGTTTTTTTTTTTTTAGCAGCAGCTGAGCAGTTTTTTTGAGAGCAGCAGGTATCAGTTCATTTTCTATCTGAGTCATTTAGTTTTGTGGAATGTAATTGAAATTGTTAGACCTTGTGAAATATTTCCTGGCATTGAGGGAAGTGGTATTGAGGTCAGTGGGCTATTGGGATCTGCTGGAATTCCTGGAGATCCTAAAGGCTGACCCCTTACCACAAAGGGGAACGTAATGGATCCTAGGTATCTATGGATTTCATCATTGGCATCTCAGATCCCTCTTGAGAGCTCATTAGATCCTCAAGGATCTCTCTTCCTCAAATAGCTGTCGGCCAAGGAGGCAAAGCTGCGGGATCTGGAGGACGCTTTGGCCCGGGAGCGGGATACAAGCCGGCGGCTGATGGCTGAGAAGGAGAGGGAGATGGCAGAGATGCGGGCAAGGATGCAGCAACAGCTGGACGAGTACCAGGAGCTGCTGGATATCAAACTGGCCCTGGACATGGAAATCCACGCCTACCGCAAACTCCTGGAAGGAGAGGAGGAGAGGTGAGGCCAGGAAGAGGAAAGCTGAGGTCAGGCGGCTGGGGAGGACTGAGAAGTGAGGGGGAGGATGAGCTGGGTGTGGGTTTAGGGCCAAGATTCCCAGCCTTAGGTCCCTGCCTTAAGTGCCAGTCTTCCTCTCTCCCCCTTTCTTCATCTACCTCCCCCTATGCCAGGCTGAGGCTGTCCCCCAGCCCCACATCTCAGCGAAGCAGGGGCCGGACCTCATCGCACTCATCCCACACCCAGAGTGGGGGTAGCGCCACCAAGAAGCGGAAGCTGGAGAGTGGTGAGAGCCGGAGCAGCTTCTCCCAGCATGCCCGCACCAGCGGTCGAGTGGCCGTGGAGGAGGTGGATGAAGAGGGCAAGTTTGTGCGACTGCGCAACAAGTCCAATGAGGTCGGTGGGGAAGTGGGCAAAGGGGGTGGGGAGGAGCTCGGATACTTTGTGCATACTTCTCCAAGGGGCCCTCCCTGCAATACAACCTCCTATAGCTTGGGGGACTGGAGAGAGGGTGTTGCTATGTATAAACAACGGGGATAGACTTCAAAGGGCTGATGAAGATGGAGGAGGAATTTAAGGTCAGATACTTCTGAGTGGAGGTTAGACGTAAAGGAAGAAAGAAAGTGGGGAATCAATCAGTGGGTGATGCTGGCTTCCTTTCTTCTTTCTCCTCTGGCTTACTCTGCCTTCTTCCTCTTCCTCTGACTCTTTCTCTTCCCATCCCCACCTCTTCCTTTCTTCTAGGACCAATCCATGGGCAACTGGCAGATCAAGCGCCAGAATGGAGATGAGCCCTTGCTGAGTTATCGCTTTCCCCCCAAATTCACTCTCAAGGCTGGGCAGGTGGTGACGGTGAGTGGGGCGCCTCCATACTTGAGTGGCTTTCTTTTGGAAGTCCTGGGGAGGGGGGGGTGATGAAGAATATGGGTGGATCAGCTGTGAACTTTGTCCTCTTTCCTTTTTCAGATCTGGGCCTCCGGGGCAGGAGCCACCCATAGTCCTCCCACTGACATGGTATGGAAAGCTCAGAGTTCTTGGGGTTGTGGAAACAGCCTGCGCACAGCACTTATCAGTGCCACTGGAGAGGTGAGGTCCTAACACACACACCCCTCTCTCACACATACACCCACATGCATAACTCCCCCCCCACATACACCACTTTCTCTCACATGCACCCCTTTCACTCACACACACACACACACACACACACACACACACACACACACACACACACCCATCCAGTCTCTCCTTTTGCTGTACAAGATCGCCCTCTAGTGGCTATTTTTTCTCTCCTTTATTGGCACTGTGTGTTCCTTCTCCCCTCTCCATCCCTATCTTTTTTCTGTTGTGTTTTCATTTAGAGGATTACCTCTCAGAGGGTTGGCAAGTCAGTAATGGCACCTTTATTAGCTGCCTACTATGTGCCAGGCACTTCCCTAATCACTGGAAATACAAAGAAAGACAAAAGGGCAGTGCTAGCCTTTGAATTTAAAAGTTCACAATCTAATGGGAGAAATGACTGGCAGATAACTGGGAACAAAGGAGATCTGGACGGGATCAACAGGAAACAACAACAGAGGGAAAGAACTAGAATTATGAGGCATTGGGAGGTGGGGGTCTCCCTGCTGTGGGAGGGCTAGAGGTCAGACTGGAGAAAGAATTATTGGGCAGGGACAGTAGAATTCATCCAATTTGGGAAAAAAGATCAGAGAGGGGGAGTAGTAGGGAAACAGGAAATCTGTTAGAGCACTTTGTCTAGATTCTTCCTTTGCCCCAGTACAACCTTCTAGCGTACTTATTTACATTTTGTACAGAGCTCCTTGCTCCTTGAGAGAGAAGGGGTTATATGGTTTTTCATCTTTGTAGTTTCTTTTTTATTTCATTGTTTTTTTGTTGTTTGGGTTTTTTTGGTGAGGCAATTTGGGTTAAGTGACTTGCCCAGGGTTACACAGCTAGTAAGCATTAAGTATCTGAATCCGGATTTGAACTCGGGTCCTCCTGACTCCAAGGCCAGTGCTCTATCTACTGCAACACCTAGCTGCCCCTTCATCTTTGTAGTTTCAGTGGCTGTTACTTATATTTTGTGGTCTTCCTGACTCCAGGCCTAGCACTCTGTTCACTTCACCACCTAGGTGCCCCATTACTTATATGTAGTGTGTATATATGTATGTGTGTATAGTTATATATACACATTTAGTGTTATACATATAGTTATATATAGTATACATATATTCTTACTGATAATCCAGTAGGTGATTAATGAATGCATACTGAATGAAACTGAAATTAAAAAGGGTTCTTAGGGAGGGTGAGAGCCAATGGGAGCTGGAGTGGCAAAGGGGGCTGTGGCACCTAAGGGAAGAGATGGTATTTCCAACTATGAAGAGAAGAAAGGATTCTTTGGAGGGCAAAGGGCAGAGCAAAGTGAGCCTGATGTTAAATCACATGGGATGGATGCCCTCCCTGTTCCCCTCCCCCCTTTCCTTGACCTCATTCCCACTCTGTCTCCTTTTACCAGGAGGTGGCCATGCGTAAGCTGGTACGCACGGTGACTGTCAATGATGATGATGAGGACGAGGATGGAGAGGTCCTGCTCCATCACCACCACGTGAGTGGCAGCCGCCGCTGAGCCAAGTGGACAGGTGGCCCTCAGCCTAGGCACCCTGTCCAACCCACAGGGGTGCTCTTACTCCCTGCCAATTCTTTCCTTGGGCCTTTCCACGCCAAGTATATTCTCATTAAAGAGTTTTTTTTATAACCTCACACAGCTGCCCTGGCCTTTCTTCTCCTCCTCCCTCATGCCTCAAACCCTGGGACTCAGGTGTCTGAGTGTCCTAGAGAGGGAGGGAGGGAGGGGAGGACATCTTGGTGTCATGTAGTGTTCCCATAGGAGGGGAGGCAAGGCAATGGGTGAGATCTGGCTTTTCCTCAGTTAGGGCTTCAAGGAATAGCAGATAAGAGCAAGAGGAAGCCCCTGTATATATCCATATACCTCTGTCTTCTACTTCATCCCTTGCTCCTCATCCCTTTAGCACTCTGAAGTAGCTAAGGCAAAGCCAGACTCTTATCCTCTGGGTCCTTCTTAATATGAGGACTGTTTACCTTCTGAAGGCATTTCCTTTGCCTACCTGGTTTGCCTTATGCTCTGCCACCCTTGGCCTCATTAGTCTTTTAGGGAGCAGAGATCCTTCCTATTTTTAGCCTCATGCCTGGAAGTCTAGGGACTTGGGGCCAGTTGCTCTCAATCCCAGACTCGCCCCATCCCGCCTGAGTCTTGTCTCCCTCCCCAGGGTGCCCACTGCAGCGGCTCGGGGGATCCGGCCGAGTACAACCTTCGTTCTCGCACGGTGTTGTGTGGGACCTGTGGGCAGCCAGCTGACAAGTCCGGGAGCGGTGCCGGGGCCGGGGCTGGTGGCTCTGTCTCCTCTGCCTCCTCAGCCTCCAGTGTCACTGTTACTCGAAGCTACCGAAGTGTTGGAGGCACTGGGGGCAGTGGCTTTGGGGACAACCTGGTTACCCGATCCTTCCTCCTAGGGAACTCACGCCCTAGAACCCAGGTGAGTCAGCTCCTTCCCTTCTTCCTCCCTCCTCCCCCATACTCCTGGTTATCTGGGGGAGGGGCTTTATGGAAGCTTTCATGTAGCCACCCCCAGAGAGGAGGTAGGTACCCAATTGGGGGTGGGGTAGGGAGAGAAGGTGCCTAGGAGTGTCTTCACCTTTCCCCTTTCTTGTTTCTCTTCTAGACTCCCCAGAACTGCAGCATCATGTAACCCGGAATCTGGTGAGGGGAGAACCCAGCAGCCCTGTCTGCTCCCTCTTCCCACTTCATGCCAATTTTCTCCCCCTCCTCTTTTCCTGGAGGGAGAGTCTGAAGCCAAAAAAAAAAAAAAACCCAAACAAAACAAAAACCAACCCCCCAACCCTTCTATGGTTTTGTTCTCCTCCCTGCTCCCCCTTCCCGTGTTTTGTGTTTTTTTTCTAAGAGAAGTTATTTTCTACAGTGGTTTTATACTGAAAGAAAAACACAAGCGCCAAAAAAAAAACCCAAAAACAACAAAAAACTACAAACAAACAAACAAAAAAAGAAACAAAACGAAAAACAAAAGGGAAAAAAAAAAGTCTCCTCTTTCCAGATAATGGTCTTTCCCCCTCTTCCTTTGCCCCTTCCTCCAAACCCCAAACCCTATATTTTAAGCCAAAGAGGGTTTCCTGTAGGGGCCAAGGGGGGAGAGGTGCTTTTAGGGAGTCCAGTTTTTGCTTTCTGATGCTGCCTGCTTCTGTTTCCAATATCCTCCTCCCCTCATATAACCAGGAACCCTCTTGAATGGTGCCTCATCTGCAGGTGGAAGAAGTCACCTGCCCAGCCGCTTTCTGTCCTATGAGGAACAAGGGTCTTTTCCTTGCTCTCCCAGGGGGTGGCCAACATACTGGGAGAAAAGGCGCTTGGGCCATTCCCCTCGTTGAGGCTTCTCTGGTCCTTTGGGGGTCGCTCCTGCTGCCTCCTTTCTGCTCAGCCCCCAGCTACAGTGCCTTTACCTGCATTTTATTTAGACAAGGGATGGGAATGAGGGGAGAGGGGAATTGAGGGGAGGTGCTGAGTTTGAGTCTCTGCTCTCCACCTGCTTTTATGGTTGGTGGGCTCCATTATGTCACTGAAGGTTGACGAAGGGAGAGGAAGAGAGTGGGGGCAGAGCTGGGAAGATAACCTACCTGGATCCCAGCCCCCGAAAAGAAAAGGGAGTGTGTGGAGGTAGGGTGGGGTGGAGGAGTAGGCTTTTCAGGTGGCTTTTGGCAAACACTAAGGAGCCCCTTGCCCCAATCCCACAAACCCATCTGCTTTCCCCTACCCTATTTCTCCTTCCCCCCAACCCCAACAAATTAATACACTAGACTTTTATGTCCCTGTGTGTGTGGTGTCCTTTGTTGGGATGGGGCAGGTTCACATTTCACATCCTGGGAACAACATGTTGGAAAAAACCACCGTGTCGCCACTGATGCTCACACCCTTTACCACATACCCTAGATGTTACATCATTGTGTCCGCTTTAATATCCCCCTTGTTCCTGTAACATAGTGCACTCAACCACAACAGGCATCCATGGTATCTCTTCAAGGCAGATGGTGTAACCTGGAGGAGAAGAGTTGGAGATTCTGTCCCTCAGACCCAGTAGTCACCTACGAGGTCAGCCCTTGACCTTGACCACTTCAATCTAGATCCTGTTCCTAAAAGGCTAAGAAGAGTCAAAAAGCTAGCAGCCCTGGGACTGAGGGATGTGAGGAAAAGGAAGTCCGGTGGGTCACTTCCCAGGCACACCAAGCCCGTTTGGCTCTGCCGACAATTACTCAATCAGCTGTTCTTAACCTTTTTTGTGTCGTGGGCCTGAATGGTAGTCATGAAGCCTCTGGACCCCTTATCAGAATAATGGTTTTTTAAATGCTTAAAACAAAATAAAAGGTATTGCAAAGGAAATC
The DNA here is from genome assembly GCF_019393635.1 of Dromiciops gliroides. Classification (NCBI taxonomy): domain Eukaryota; kingdom Metazoa; phylum Chordata; class Mammalia; order Microbiotheria; family Microbiotheriidae; genus Dromiciops; species Dromiciops gliroides. The sequence continues at coordinate 158,768,885 of NC_057864.1, read as the reverse complement.
AATTATACTGAAATAATTATCAAAATATTTTTTAAAAATTAACAGATGGGGCAGCTAGGTGGCGCAGTGGATAAGGCACCGGCCCTGGAGTCAGGAGTACCTGAGTTCAAATCCAGCCTCAGACACTTAACACTTACTAGCTGTGTGACCCTGGGCAAGTCACTTAACCCCAACTGCCTCACTGAAAAACACACACACACACACACATTATTAACAGACCCCAGGCTAAGAACTCCTGCTCTAAATGATGTCCAAATACCTTTAGTTTTCTACTCAAGCAAAAAAGCAGCGTGGCTTTACTATTCTCTCCTCCCTCTCCTTTCCCCTCCTGGGGTTTCCTCCATCTCCTCTTTTCTCTCTTTTTTTCCCTCTCTCTCTCCCCACCAGAGGAGTTAAACCTTACTCTTGGGGAGGGGTGGGGCTCCCAGTCCCAGGGGGAGTCAGGTTAGGACATATACAAGGAGTGACAAGGCTTTAGCCATTACAGCTGAAGACAAAGAGGAGACACAGACCTAGAAGTCTTCCTGGAAAAAAAGAAGCGATTACAGAAGTAGGAAGGAGAGGAGGGGATGATGTCTCAAGGTAGGAAAATGACCTATGGAACTACTCCAGGCTGTTCAGAAGTGGATAAGGGGTGGACTTGACAGACTGGAAATGGAGCTCTGGTTATGGGTGAGGAGGGCTGAAAAGGTGAGGCAACATGGCCTACTCGAAATAGTGCCCGGCTTCGAGTAAAGAAAGTCACATGACCCCCTTGGGATCAAAGGTTCCAAGCTGGAAAGGTCCTTAGAGGTCATCCCATTCACCATCACTCCTTTTACAGGTGAAGAAACTGAGGCTCAGGCGAATTGCTATATCTGAGCTGGCTCTAACTCCCACTATCCACTGTGGCCCACTCTCTACTCCACCACACTGTCTATCCAGTTTCTTCATCCAAGGAGATAATATACATACATTAATTAATTCATTATTATCATAATTAATTAATTCATTTTTATCATTCAGGCTCAGAGAGGCAGGGTGACATAATAGTTAAAGAACTGAACTCAAAGTCAAGAGACTTGGGTTCCAGTTCTGTCCCTGACACATACTAGCTAGGCGACCTTGGGAGAAGTTAATTTAATTAACATCTCAGTGCTCTGGGCAAGTTAAGACCAGAAAAAGTGTAAAAAAAAAAAAAAGACCAGAAAAAGTGCCAGCCTGCATGGATAGAGGAAATTTCCTTATGTAGGAATTCCCTATGCTAATGAAATGACTGATCCTGTTTGTGTCCCTGTCTGGTTCAGACCTATGATGTTTTATCTCTATAGGTATAGCAAGCAAACCTCTATGCCTTTGAGAAACTTCTGCTACTTAACATCTTTGAGAGTTGTCTAGGGCTCCTGAGAAGTAAAAAGACTTGCCCAAAGGTCCTACAGTCAGCACATGTCAGGCAGGACTTGAACCCAAATCTCCTAACTCCAAGGCTGACATCTGTCTCTCTCTCCCTCCCTCCCTGCCTCCTCCTCTGTCTCTCTTTTTGTCTCTCTCTCCTTCCACCTCTCCTCTTTTTCCCTTCTTTTCTGTGTCTCCTTCTTTGTTTCTCCCTCTCCCCCCTCTCTCTCTCCCTGTGTCTCTCTGTCTCTGTTTCTGTCTCTCCCCTCCCCCCCCAACTCTGCCTTTCCCTAACTATTATTCTCTATACAATGGGGACTATGCTGTTTAAACCACTTACCTCATGGGATGCTGTGAAGAAAGTTCTTTGTGAACCTAAAAAGCTATAGAAATGTGAGTTATTAATAACAATAATTAGTATCATTATAAAGGAGGTTGGCAAAAAGGGTTGAGAGTCTTTGGAATCACAAGTGTGAGCACCTGCAAGCCCTGACACTGAGTGGGCAACACTAGGAGAGAGGCTCAAAGGAGGCCACCCTCTAATTGGGCAAAGGAGCCCCTGCTTCCCCCATCCCCTGGCTAGAGAGTAGGCTTGCCAGCCTCGGCAAGGAGTCCTCAGGTCCCAGAGGCAAAGGATGCATGGAATGGGGGTCACTGGCACAAGTACACATCACCATGGTGGTGTGATGGAGCACACACTGCCGCATGGGAAATCAAATCCTGCCTCTTACACTTCAATTCAAGAAACATTTTTAAAGCCCTTACGGGCAAAGGCACTGTGTTGGTCACTGGAGATACACAGAAACTAAATCAATCTGGGCCTTCAAGAAACTGATATTCTTATCTCAGTAAATACAAAATATCACAGTAATTTCAACAGGGACAGAGTGATAATAACAGAAGGTTTCAGGAAAGGATATACACAGACATATATATATGTGCCACGTGCATACAACACACATGTGCACATATACACTACATATACTTGTACATATATGCACACAAATCCACTCAGTGAGTCTATGCATATATGTACATTATTTGCATGTATACAATGCACACATAAGTATATGTGTACATCGTATGTTATATAATGTGTACATATACAATGCAACATACACATACATGTGTGTGCATATGTACTGTGTACAGAATACATTTGCACACATACTTCTTTTTTTTTTTTTTGGTGGGGCAATGGGGGTTAAGTGACTTGCCCAGGGTCACACAGCTGGTAAGTGTCAAGTGTCTGAGGCCGGATTTGAACTCAGGTACTCCTGAATCCAGGGCCGGTGCTTTATCCACTGCGCCACCTAGCCGCCCCTGCACACATACTTCTATAAAGCCACATCCAATAGGCCTATATATGTACATATATGAACTGTGTGTATAGTACCCACATGCGTGTATATGTAAGTAGTGAAACACAATACACTGCACTGTATGCATAAGCGTGTGTATGCACATTTATTTGCATGTGCAATATTTATCCACAATCTGCACTGTGTGTACTTATATACATACCTTTATACACAAGCACATGGAAATGCATGTGCGTGCGTGTGCGTGTGTGTGTGTGTGTGTGTGTGTGTGTGTGTGTGTGTGTGTATACCTGAGTTATCTCTTGAAGGAAGGTAGGAATTCTTTGAGGCAGTAGTGAAGAGTGAAGTGGTTCCCCCAAGCACATGGGGAGCACTGGTACAGTGGCCCAGATTTGGAGATGAAATGTCTTGGGGCAGCTGGCAGGCCAGATTGACTGGACCAGTGAGTACTTGGAGGAGAGTAATAAGAAATAAGACCAGGGGCAGCTAGGTGGCGCAGTGGATAAAGCACCAGCCCTTGATTCAGGAGGCCTCAGACACTTAATACTTACTAGCTGTGTGACCCTGGGCAAGTCACTTAACCCCAATTGCCTCACTTAAAAAAAAAAAGAAAAGAAAAAGAAATAAGACCAGACAGATAGATGGGAACAAGATTGTAGAGGGCTCTAAGTGTCAGACTGCATTATGTCCTCATGGTAATAGGGAGCTAGTGAACATTTTTGAGCAGGAGGTGACACGGAGGACATGGAAGGAAGCGTAGCAGCATGAAAAGAGTGCTGGATTTGGAGTCAGAGAAGCTTGGTTCAGATCCCACTCTTCCTTTTGCTACCTGTGTGACCTTGGCCAAGTCATCTAGTCTCTCTGGGCTTCAGTTTCCTCATCTATAATCTAATGGGTTGAAGCTTGATGATCTCTAATGGTCCTTCCAGCTATTCCTGGGAATACCAGTTTGGCCCAGAACTGTCATTTTTACCCCTACAGGGAACTTCCAGCAGGCAAAGCTCTTCTATCCACACACATTAGAAATTGTTCTGCATCCCCAGGTCCTTGAGAATTGTCCAGGGCTCCTGTATGACTCTGGTCAAGTAATTGTATGGTCAAACAGCTATGACTCTGGTGAAGCCTTTTCCCCAATTTAAGCCTCACTGTTCTCTTCTGTGAAATGAAGATAATAACTGCCTCACTAGGTTGTCCATGAGCAAATGAGACAATGTTTGTAAAGTGTTTTTGAAAACATGGAAGTGAGCAGCTAGGTGGCGCAGTGGCCCTGGAGTCAGAAGGAACTGAGTTCAAATCTGGCCTCAGACACTTGACAGTTACTAGCTGTGTGACCCTGGGCAAGTCACTTAACCCCAATTGCCTCACCAAAAAAAAAAAAAGAAAGAAAGAAAACATGGAAGTGAACTATCATTATTATCCCCAGTTTATAGATAAGCAAACTGAGTGTCCCAGAGGCAGAAATGACTGGTCTAAAGTCACACACAGAGCTTTGGACCTAGGTCTCTCCTGACTCCAAATCTGCTCTTTCCATCATAAGGTGGTTGACATCTTGGCCTTATTCCCCAGAAGCTGAGCACGAATATATCAACAGCTCTGCCTCCTGCCTGCCTGTATTTCTAGTCTGTGTCATCCCAGGGTGCCATCCACCCATCCCTCTGGCTCAGGGAGGCACCCCTGGACTGTCTCAGCTTCTCTCTCAGTCACTTTCTCTCTGGCTCTCCAGCATCATGAAGAACCACAAAACCTCAAAGCTGGAAGTAACCTTAGAAATCATTAGCCTATAAGAAGAGGGAAACAATGAAATGTCCATCAATTGGGGAATGGCTAAACAAGCTGTGGTATATAATGGTGATGGAATATTATTGTGTATAAGAAACAACAAGCAGGGGCCAGCTAGGTGGCACAGTGGATAGAGTACCGGCCCTGGAGTCAGGAGGACCTGAGTTCAAATTCGGCCTCAGACATTTAACACTTACTAGCTGTGTGACCCTGGGCAAGTCACTTAACCCCGATTGCCTCACTAAATAATAATAATAATAATAAAGAAATAACAAGCAGGATGATTTCAGAAAGGCCTGGAAAGACGTGTATGAACTGATATATAGTGAAATGAGCAGAACTAGGAGAACATTGTGCACAGTGACAGCAATATTATATGGTGAAGAACTGTGAATGACTTAACTATTCTCAGCAATACAATGATCCAAGACAATCCCAAAGGACTAATGATGAAGCATACTATCCACCTCCAAAGAAAGAACTGATATTAATTGAACACAGACTGAAGCATGCAATTTTTCACTTTCAACTTTTCTTATACAAAATGACTGATATGGAAATGTTTTACATAATTGCACATGTATAACCTATATCTGATTGCTTACTGCCTCAGGGAGGGAAAAAATAGAGTTTGGAACGCAAAACTTTAAATAAAAATGTTTATTAAAATTTTTTAAAAAGAAATCATTGGGGGGCAGCTAGGTGGCGCAGTGGATAGAGCACCAGCCCTGGAGTCAAGAGTACCTGAGTTCAAATCCAGCCTCAGACACTTGACACTTACTAGCTGTGTGACCCTGGGCAAGTCACTTAACCCCAAACGCCTCACCAAAAAAAAAAAAAAGAAAGAAATCATTGGGGGCAGCTAGGTGGTACAGTGGATAAAGCACTGGCCCTGGATTCAGGAGGACCTGAGTTCAAATCCAGCCTCAGACACTTGACACTTACTAGCTATGTGACCCTGGGCAAGTCAATTAACCCTTATTGCCCCACAAAAAAAAAAGAAAAGAAAAGAAAAGAAATCATTAACCTAATCTAAGAGAGGCAATGTGGCATCATTAAAGTTCAGCTGAGGGCAGCTAGGTGGCATAGTGGATAAAAGCACTGGCCCTGGATTCAGGAGGACCTGAGTTCAAAGTCAGCCTCAGACACTTGACACTTACTAGCTGTGTCACCCTGGGCAAGTTACTTAACCCTCATTGCCATGAAAAAAAAAAAGAAAAAGAAAAAGAAAAGGTCAGTTGAGCTGGGAGTCAGCAGTGATCTAAGTCCTAGCTCAGTCATGGGCAACCTCTCTGAACTTCAGATCTAAAATGGGTATAAAGAAATATTTGCGGGGCAGCTAGGTGGCGCAGTAGATAAAGAACCAGCCCTGGTTTCAGGAGGACCCGAGTTCAAAGCCGGCCTCAGACACTTAACACTTACTAGCTGTGTGACCCTGGGCAAGTCACTTAACCCCCATTGCCTCTCAAAAAAAAGAAAAGAAAAGAACTGTGGCTAGCAGATCAGGACTGTGGCTAGCAGATCACTTTGTAAACCTTAAGGTACCAGAGAAATGTGAGCTATGGCTTTAAAAAAAATTATCTATCTATCTATCTATCTATCTATCTATCTATCTATCTATCTATCTGTTTTTGCAGGGCAGTGAAGGTTAAGTGATTTGCCCAGGGTCACACAGCCAGTAAGTGCCAAGTGTCTGAGGCTGGATTTGAACTCAGGTCCTCCTGAATCCAGGGCCGATGCTTTATCCACTATGCCACCTAGCTGCCCTTGAGCCAGGCTTTTATAAAATGTTCTATCAATTGTACTTGGTGGCATGTTACAGTGGATAGAGAATCTGCCTCAGAGACAGGAAAGCATTGATTCAAGTCAACCTCTGGCTTAGACTGACTGGGAGACTATGGATGAGGCCCTTAACCTCTCTGTGCCCCAGCCAACTCTGAAGACTGTGTGTTGTAGAGAAAATACTGATATCTGCTATGGATTGGTAGAGGGAGTTTGCTCAGTTCCCTGTACCAATTATATTAAAACATAGGCCTGTATAAATATACACACACATACGTACACATAGACATTATATAAACAGATACATATATATATATATACACACACACAAATCTACATATCAGAGAGGTCTGGACATATGTACATAATGGGGCAGCTAGGTGGCACCGTGAATAGAGGGATAGAGTGGTAGGCCTGGAGTCAGCAGGACATGGATTCAAATCTGGCCCCAGACACTTACTAGCTGTATGGCCCTAAGCAAGTTTGCCTCAGTTTCTTCATCTGTCAAATGAGCTGGAGAAGTAAATGGCAAACCACTCTCCTATCTTTGTCAAGAAAAGCCCAAACTGGGGTAAAAAAAAAAGTCAGATACAACTGAAAAACAGTGCATAAATATGTACAAATACTTGTGTATAGAGCTATCTAGAATTGTATATATGTGTATGCATATATAATGTTATCTAGTCCCATATAAATATATGTATGTGTTTGTGCAAGTAGTGAGAGCTCTCTAGTCCAAATCTCTCATTTTATAGATATTGAGGCCCATGAGGCCAGGGCCAATTAACAACAAAGCCTGAGCTACAATGCCATCTACAGCTCCTCCCTCAGTGCTCTCTCCCCTAACTGCTCCCCTCTGCCCCACCCCTACATAGACAAAGGATTCAGTAGAGGGGCTTACTTTTTCTTTTTCCATCAAAGGCTAGAGCCCCAGGAAAGGGAAGGGGGAAGGGAAAAGGGGAACGGAAGGGAAGGCTGCCCGCGTCCCTGTCATTCACCTCAGAGCCCCAATTTTCCATAATTACTCCACAGACAAACAAGAAAGGCTTGAGGAGAAGAACAAGAAGGGGACAGGAGAATCCCTGCCCCAGGCACCTAGATGCCCAGATTCCTTCTCTTCCCAGGGCCCACTCAGCTCCCTAAATGTGACAACTCTGTCCTATAGAATCAGAGGATCTGGCTCCCTTCCCCCTCCCTCCCTTTATGCTCCCTGGGCCCTGTCTCAGGGGCTGGGTGCCCATGCTCCGTGCCAGGCAGTGCCAGCTGGCAGCCCTAGTCAGGAAATGAGGTGGCACTAATGCGGGGGGGAGGGGAGCTGGGTGCCTGGACCCCTGTGGGGAGTGGTAGCCTGGGATCAAGGGGAACTGGGATGTTTGGACACTAGAGTCCCTCAGGGGAGTACAGGCTCAGGAAGAGTAGAAACCAAGCATCTGGGAAGATAGGATGCTTGGGTTTTCCATGACCCAGAAAGTGACTGAACAGTGTTGATCTGGGGCACTCAAGGGAGTGGAGTGGATCTAAGGCCCAAGCAGCCCCACCATTTACTCTTCTACACATACCAACCTCTTTAAGCTGCCCCCAGCTAATCCAACCTGGCTCCTTTAAGAGCTGCCTGGGAACTGGGGCACCAGAGGGGGCTGGCACCAGAGGACCTCCCCCTACCATGCCCTCCCTGCCCCGCCCCCTGCCTGATACAGACACTTCTGGGAGCCTGGACGCCTGGGTTGGGGTCTCTACTGCTGGGCCAGGGGTAAGATCTGGGGTTGGGGGAAGGGGCCCTGAGTCTCTGGAGCTGGGGGCTGGGACATGTGGATGCCTGGATTTCTTCTCTAATTCAAGTTCCTGAAGGGTCCCTAGCTGGCTTCCCAGTATTTCTGGATTCTTCAGAGAGTACAGCTCCAGGATTGGGAAGTTTTCTGACCCATAGGTGCAAGACAGATAACTCACTGAGATCCTGAGAGACAGACACAGGGAGGTTGGATGCTTGGATCCCCCATCTTTGCTGCTTTTCTCCAGTCTCCAGGTCTCTATTTCCTGGGTTCCCTCCAGTCTCAGGCCTAATCCCCAAGCATACTAGCTTCCCCCAAATGAGGAAACCAAAGCTGGGAAAGAGAAGCAAACTAATAGCGATGGAATTGCTATATCGGGAGAGATGGAGTTTAGACCAAAGAAAGGGCTTTTCTCACATGGGCCCTGGAAGGAAGGTTTCACATGTCCAGCTCACCCCAACCAACTCCTCCCTTGCTTCTGTGGCCAAGGTCAAAGTCCTCGATCCCTTATCACAGTAACTTAGCTTCTTTCTTGAATAGCAGGAACTGGGCCATAAGGACTCAACTGGGTAAAGTGGGATCAGTCAATCAATTAACAAGAATTCATTAAGTATCTACTATTGCCAGGCGTTGTACTGGGATTACAAGTACAAAGAATGAAGCAATCTCTACTAGCAAGCAATTTAAAGTCTGTTAGGAAAGACAACAAATATAAAAAGATGTAACACATCCATCCAAATCTATCAAACAGTTAAATACAAAGTTGTTTGGGAGGGAGGGGACCAGATCTTGGGAAGATCAGAAGACTTCATGTGTGTGATGGTGGCTGAGCTTCATCTTAAAAGGATTCTGAAGTCAGGAGGGAGTATGCATGGCAGGCAGAGGGGACAGCTAGGGCAAAGGCACAGAGATGGGAATTTGAGTGGGTCAGTGAGGAACAGAGAAAGCCAGTTTGGCTGAATCTCAGGCTATTGGAAAGAAAGTCATGTTCAATGAGGCTGGACAGAGGATCACAGATGGAGTGCTAGAAGGGAGCTTAAGACCCATTGAGCTCAATCCCCTCATTTTACAGTTGAGGAAATGGAGACAGCTCATCACTGTCATTCTGAGGCAGAATTTCTCAGGGGAAATCTATCCTGCGGTAGGTCTGTCTTCCTACTAAATGTAGTACCTATTTCCTCCAGCTATTGTTGCTATTCCAGTCCTAAAGAGGGCAGAACAGGAAACATCCCTATGCCCTCACCCCAACAGGGGCCCCACCAACAGTCTATTATCATGTTGAATGGTACAAGCTGGATCAGATTGACAGGAAGTGGTAGGGAGGGGATGTGGGTCCAGCTGGTCTTCCTCTTTCTACCTTGCTCAGCAGGAAATTACTCATCCCCCCAACTCTACCCCCAGACTGGTTGCCATTCTAAAGGGGAACTGGGTATATTTCATGTAACCTTTGAAACCCCCTCCAAGTCTTCTGATCTCACACACAAACACACACACACTATTTCACTCTTATTCTTTTATTTCTTACTGGAAATGCAGCTGATTCTGGAAAAAAGTCATGGCACCTCAAAGCCTCAAGAATGGTTTGGACGACATTTTCTACAATGCCCCCTTTTTTTAAAAGGCAATTGGAGTTGTGACTGTCTTGGGGTCACAGAGCTAGTAAGTGTCTGAGGCTGGATTTGAACTCAGATCCTCCTGACTCCAGGACCAATGGTCTATCCACTGTACCACCCAGCAGCCCCTCTTCGTAGTATTTTACAAAGCATTTTTCTCGTATTAATTCTTGAAGCAAGTAGAACAGGTATTATTATCCCCATTCTATGATTAAGGAAACAGTCTCAAAAAGGTTAAGTGTGATAATGGAAAGAGCATGGGCGCTATATTCAGAGGGCCTGTATTCAAATCCTGCCTCTGATGCTTGATACCTTTGTGACCTTGGGTAAGTCACTCCTCATCTGTAAAATGAGAGAGTTGGACCTTGTGTCCAACCTTCAGGGCCCCTTCCAGATCTAGTTTTATGATTCTATGATTTGCTCATGGTCACCAAGCTAGCAAGTGTCAGAGCTAAGATTCAAACCTCAGGCTTTTGAATATAAGATTAGTGCCGTTTTCATTTTACCAAGCTCCAGCCTAATGATTCTTAAAAAAAAGAAACACCTGGGAAATTGGCCTAGGGCTGGGGTATCACAAGATAAAATAAGCCCCAACCCCTAGGTCCTCCAACCTGATACTGACAATGCAGAGGGCCGACCTTTACCTCTGAACCCACTGGCTCCTCCTCTTCCTTACCTGGCTAGATTAAGTTCCTTAGAGAAGAGAGTCCAATCAAAACATTGGGAATTGCTTTCTGATATCAACCTTCTATCCTTATTTCAGTGCCAGACTCACTCCTTCTTATTTGGGCATCATTAGTGGGCAATCCAAAGAGAGTTGCCTGGAGGAGGTCAGGAGAGACTTTCTGGGTAACCAAATAGGAGAGCTGGTGCTTGATATCCTGGGGTCCCCTTTCCCATCAAAAGCAGGTTAAGGAGAAAAAGCTTATTTGGGTTTGGGATCAGAATGCTATTGGACACTACCTCATTTGCCCACTGATATACACACTTATCTGTATATGCTATTACTATCCTTATTTGCCTGGGGCCAGGCTGGAACCCAGGTGTCCCGTCTCTCCAACAGTCTCTTGGGCATGATGGGTGTGTAAGATCTGAGTGATGAAGAAAAGGTCTGCACAAGAAGTATTGACTGTAGTTAGATTTGCTTGCCACATCTGGAGCACATCTGCATCCTGATCCATGGAGAGGAGGGAGGGGGGAATGGCAGAGGATTAGATGGCTGGGGGTTGCTCATACATTTCCCCCCCACATCTGGTTTCCTGTTACAGAAGGTGGGGAGGGTAGGAGGAAAGAGATGGGGGAGATTATGGCCCCACCCCCCCAAAGGAGATGCGGTTGCCATGGTGACAAGAGGACCAGAGGGGCGGAGATGAGGATGCTGTGAGGGGCGGGGGTGTGGCAAGAACTGAAACGGAGGGAGATGGGAACATCCCGATTGCAAGGGGGAGGGAGGCTCGGAATTCCCAAGCTCCAGGTAAGTGTCGTGGGGGCGAAAGTAAGGAGACAGATGGTATACTGAGGAGGTGGGGGCCGTGTTATTGTCTGGCACTGCTTCCTGTCTGAGGAAGAGATAGACTGAGGGGCGGGGGCAAGCTATTGTGTGGAGACCCCAGCTCTCTCAGTGTCATTGCATTGGAAAGGATTGGGGGGTGGGGGAGAGGGCAGAAGGCTGGAAAAGATCATTAGGAAGAGAGGGGGTAGGGGTTAGGGGGACACTGGAAGGGAAGGAAAGATGAGAGGCACTATGGAAGAAGGGAGGGGCTGAGAATATTAGGAGAGGGGTAGGGGCCAGGGGTTCTGAGGACATGGAGGAGTGAGGAGGGAGTGTGAGGTTATTTAAACCACAAGGAAAATCAAAGCTGCAAAAAGAGACGCATCCAACAGAAAGGAGATCCTTTGGGACTTCCTGGATTCCCTGAGAGTGGAAGGCCCCCTCCCCCTTCCCAGGTCAGATGGAAAGGGACCTACCGGGTGGATGGGTGGAACAAGAACCAGCATGGATTTTTCCATTTTCAAATCCTCAGAAAAGCCCAGATCATTCATTGCTTTCTCCCCCTTGGAAGAGAAGATACCCTCCCACCTTGCTTCTAATAGAGTTCAGGAACTTATCCATCCCAAGATTTAGGCTTCAGAGGGAGCGTGTGGGTGGTAGTGATTAACACAGGGATGCTAGGGATGCCTGGGTCCCCACTCCCACCTTGGTCTCCATTCGAAGGCCATAAAGCATAGACAGGAAGGGGTTAATGTTTGATGTGGTCTGGGAACTAAGGGGGAGGAGCCCTTAATGGAAAACCCAAGCCTTTCTAAGGCTTTCTACTTTAGAGTTTCCCAGGGCCTTTTGGAGGTCATTATGGTCAGTCCCCTGCTTCTGGGTTGCACTGTCCGAAGGCTCAATCTCTGGTTTCTAAGTGAGGAGGAATTCCAAATCAGCTCCTCCCTTTTCCATTCACACAGTGGAGGAAAGCCTTTGGGAGGGACTAGATTGAGTGGCATAGGTAAGGGGGAGGGAGGAAGGTACTTTCCATCCCCCTGGGGCTGGATTTAGGGAGAGAGCAAGAAGCAGTTCACTGTAAAGGCTCTAGGAGGGTAGTGATAATGGACTTTCTCTTCTGAGGTTTCCATTTCCCCTACAGCAGGACAGAGGGAGGGAAAGGAGCATCCAGCTTCTGGAATTTCCCTCAGCATACCCTGCTCCCCACCTACCCCCAGGGTGAACCTCCAACAGGAGTTGCCTGGAAGACACACATACCTGTGTCTGTGGGAGTTGGGAAGCGGGGAGGGCCCTATTGCCTGAGTCTTGGGGGTACTGGGGATTAAGATGCCTGAGGTAACTAAGGGCCAGAATGCCTCTCTAGCTTTCACCCTCCACAATTGTTCTTCCTTCCCTCATTCTTCCACAGGACTGGGCCAGAGGACCCCACATGACAGAATTTCATAGGTGGAAGGGACCTCAAAGGTCATCTATTCCAACCTTGGCAGGAATCCCCCAGACATACAGACACACACACCCTGTTCCTTTTAGATAGTAATCTAACCTTTGCTTGAAGAGCTCTAGCGGTAGAGGTGGGGGAAACCCACTACCTCCCACTTCACTTTTGGACGGCTCTACTTGTTGGAGAGTTTTTCCTTATATCAGGCCTAAATCTGCCTTTCTGACATTACTACTTATTGTTCCTAGTCCTGTCCTCTGAAACCCAGCAGAGCATATTCAATCTCTCTTCCACCATCAGGCCCTTCCAATATTTGAAGATAACCATCATGTTCCTTCTGGTTTAAACACCTGCAGTTGATCCTCATATGTCATGGTGTCCAGGCCCCTTACCATTCTGGGTACAGAGGAACCCATCTCAGGTGTCCTAGGTTCTGCTGAGGGTGGAGCCCCGTCTTATCAGAACCCCTCCCAGCTGACCCAGATGCATGAGTATCTCTTCAGATGGGATTAGAGGTAAAGGGCAGGCACCTAAATCAGAAATGGGATGGGGTGGAGGCTGGGATAGGCTGGGTATTTATTGAAAGTCACCCAGTTTCGGGGCAGCTAGATGGTGCAGTGGATAGAGCACTGGCCTTGGATTCAGGAGGACCTGAGTTCAAATCCGACCTCAGACACTTAACACTTACTAGCTGTGTGACCCTGGGCAAGTCACTTAACCCCAATTGCCTCACCAAAAAAAAAAAAAAGAAAGTTACTCAGTTTCCCTCAAGTCCATGGATGACAGGGGAGGAAGGGTTGATGCAGTCCTCTCTCCCAGGGAGCCAGGCATCTGATGGTAGGGGAGATGGGATGCCTTGTTGAAAACTATAACTTTCAATAAGATATCACATATACAGTGCTTTGCAAACCTTAAAGCACTCTATAAATGCTTATTATTATTATTATTATTATTATTATTTCTAACCTGGACAGTAATTGCTGGGAAGAGGGACTACCTGGGGCCTTGCCACAGCCCCTCAGATGTATGGGAGGATAGAAAGGAGGATTTAGATGCAAAGACTGCAAGAAAAAGAGCATAAGACAGGGAAAGGAAGTAGGCTTTGGATGCAGTTTCTTCATGAGCTGGGATGGACTGATTTTACTGGATCTATGGAGGGCATAGAACAGGAGAGGCTGATGCTATAGGAAAAAGCAAACAGGAAAGCAAACAAACAAACGATAATCCAGGAAGAATGGATAGCAAAGAGATCCATTACTCTGAAGGATGAATCTCCTGTTGGAAAGATTTAGCTGACCCCTGCTAAATTGTTGTAGTTGCGGGTTTTTTTTTAACATCATTTTACAGATGAGAAGACTGAGGTGTAGACAGGGGAAGTGACTAATTTTCTGATTCCCCCAACTAGTAGTAACAGAACTGAGACTAGAATCGGTCTCCCTCAAGTCTCTTGCTCCTATATAGCCTCCACAGAACTATTCAAGGAACTTTCCATAAGTGGAGATAATAGTAATAAATACTATGCACTGTGCTAAGCTCTGGGGATAAAAAGAAAAAGTGACTATCCCCACCTCTGAGGAGCTCAAAATCTAAAGGAGGAGACAACTTGCATACAACTATGTACAAACAAGTTATTATATACAAGCTAAATGGAAGTAACCAGTAGTGGAAAGGCACTAGACTGAAGAGGTCTTGGAAGAGGCCTCTGGTAGTAGGTGGGATTTTGGTTGAGACTTGAAGGAGGCCAGGGAAGCCAGAAAGCAGAGGTAAGGAGGGAGGAGCATTCCCATCATGGGGGAGGGGGGGAGCCATCAGAGTGGGCAGATGGAATGATTTGCTCCAGGAATATGACCATATATGACCATCCATTACTTAATAAACTCCAGTGACTTCCTCCTAGGATAAAATAGAAACCAAAATCAACTTCTCTGTTGGGCTTTTCAAGCCAAACTGAGACTAATATTATCAAAGGAGAAAGTCATTTTGAAGCACTGAGCACAAGTCCCTGGGACTTAACCAAAACCTGTTCCTTCCTTCCCCCTCTCTCCTTCACACCATAGCCCTAACCTAGCTTTCTAATCTCTCACTCCATGCACACACACACATATGTGTATACATGTACAAAACACATGTAGGTACATATACTTATATACATGCCCACAATACACATATATGCATGCATGTATGTGTGTGTATATGTGCATGGATGGATTGATGGATATAGCTCAGCACTGTATGTAAAATCTCCCATTCCTGAATTCTATGGTCCATTCAAACTGGCCTTCTCTCTGTACTTCCCACATAGCACTCCATCTCCTATCTCCACTTTGCTCTAGCCATCCCTTGAGACTTCCAACTTACCTTGGAATTCTTTATTTCCTTCAAGACCCGGATCAAGCACCCTCCCTCATCTTCCCTGATTCTCCAACTGCTGGTGCTCTCCCCCTCAAACCACCTTGCCCTTATTTCATATTTATGCTGTAGAAATTTAGTTTGTATATCATCCATCTCCCCTAATAGAATAGGCTCCTTGAGATCAGGGACAATTTTTTTATCTTTGTATTGCCAGTGTCTAGCATAGTACTTGGCACATAATAGGCACCTAATAAATGCCTTTTGATCGATTGATAGGTTGATTGATGGAAGACAAATTTTTTGACTCCCCCTCCAGGGCTCCTTCTCCCAGAGTACCCTGACTTATGGGGCACAGAGGCAGGAGGCTGAGTACAATAAGCCCTGACCCCCATGCCTCCCATTCCTAGGAGGCTGCAATCAGGACCCAGGAATCTTGTCCCTTAGCGCCAGGAATGAGGTGGGTCATGGGATCTCTAAGCACCCTTAACTGGCAGCCCTGGTATCATCTCCTCCCCAGGGCTAGTGGAGGTTGGAGCTGACCTTGTCTGGGTGAACAGGAAGCTTGATTAATGGGCTGCTGGGCCCCTGATGGAGGGATGCCTTGTTAACTTGGCTTTTATGAGTTTCTCCTTGGAGCTAGGAGTGAGGAGAAGAAGGAAGAGGATCCAGGGAACTGGAGCCCCAAGAAAAATTGGCTGAAGAGGGTGGGTAGAATAGTATCCTGTCACAGAAGAGGGCATGAGGAGACAATTCTGTTGGGGGGGGGAGCAAATGAGAGGGGTGGATGCTGTAGGGCCCTAAGCATGATCCTTTCTACTCATATTATTCATTATTTTATTCTGCAGG
This sequence comes from Dromiciops gliroides, assembly GCF_019393635.1. Taxonomy (NCBI): domain Eukaryota; kingdom Metazoa; phylum Chordata; class Mammalia; order Microbiotheria; family Microbiotheriidae; genus Dromiciops; species Dromiciops gliroides. The sequence goes on along the minus strand of NC_057864.1, from coordinate 158,753,118 downwards.
GCAATGAGGGTTAAGTGACTTGTCCAGGGTCACACAGCTCATAAGTGTCAAGTGTCTGAGGCCAGATTTGAACTCAGGTCCTCCTGAATCCAAAGCCGGTGTTTTATACATTGCGCCTCCTAGCTGCCCCCATTTTATTTTATTTTTGATGGTCAGGGCTGGGATTTATGCAGGAAGAATGAAAATCAGACCTCTGGAGGGCCTTCCAGGAGTCAGGGATGAGAGGGAAGACTCCAGGTTGTGGTTAGATGAATTTGGGGAAATCAGAGGGTGTATTGTTTCCCATCCTGGGAGATCTTGGGTAAGAAAAGATATAGGGAGGAAGGGAAGGAGAGTAACTGCATGAATTAACAGCAGGAGGATGGCTGATATGACCCTAGAGGGCTGAGGGTAGGGGTTTTATTTTGTTTTGCTTTTTTACCTTTTGGTACTTAACTTTAGTTTTCTGGATGGCTGTAGATGAAGAAGGGGCGGGTCCCTTGGGAAGAAGGGGGAGTTTACCTTTCTCTCCTCCCAATCTCCCAACTTCCGGGTATGGATTGAGATCTGTAGCAACTTGAGAGGCGGAAATTCTGGTTTGTTTGACTCACCCGCCCCAGGACTCCCTGCTTTGAAATTGGCATTTTCCTGGACACCATGGGCACCTGGATTACTGCCCTCTTGACTCGGCCAGATTGAGCCTTCCCTCCCACTGCCCCACTGGGGCATCGACCCCCTCCCAACCCTCCCCACTCCCCACTCCCCACTCCCCTCCTAACTCCACCTGTTCTTGGATAATCCTCCCAGCTGGGAGCCAGGACGTCTGGGTTCTTGTTGGGGGGCAGCTGAGCACTGCATCTCAAGGGTATGTGAGAGTGGGAAGGGCTGGGGGTTGGGTTGGATGGGAAGGACTTAGGTGGGGAAGGGGAGGAGGGAGAAGAAGTTGGTAGGGTGAAGGATAATATGAAGACAGGGAACCATAGAAACATCAAGACATAGGGACATAGAGAAAGGAGATACAGAGACGTAGGGTGGCATGAAGAGGGAAATAAAGGCTAGGGAGAGAGGGCAGCCCAAAGACGGACACAGAGAAACAGCAGTCCCCACACTCAGTTAGACGGACTAATAATGTGACACCCTCACATTCTGCTCCCTGAAGGGGTGGGGGAGAGGTGTGAGGCAAAAAGGACTTACTGATTTGCATTTAGCTGGAATTGAGGTCGGGGAACTGTTCCATCAGGTGGGGCAATTCAATTCAATTTAATTTAATTTGCTAGGGGGTGGGCAAAGGGGGAGAGAGAAGCTCAGGGCTGGAGGTTGGAGTTCAAACGGATTCAGGCAAAGGAAGAGCTGTGCCCAAGGGTCACGTGTAGGCTGGGGGGAGGCTAATGGAGACAGAGGACTGTTGAGGGGGGGGGGGAATGGATGGAGGAGAAGGGAAACCTTAGCCATCCAGGACCTGAGTGGATGTGGGCCTTCTCGGCCACTCACTGGCTCAGTGTCTGACTCTAGAAGCTCTGAAAAAAAAAAAAAAAAGATGAGGGAAGGTGTCTTGGTCCCTGAGATTCTGAAGAAAGATCCTGAGGAGGCTGGGTACTGTTAGTCTACCCCTCTATGGAGAGGGGAAGGGGAGGGGAGGACCCTGCAGCAGGAGGGAGATCGGTTAGACTTTTGAAAGGGTAAGGTTTGAATGTGAAGGTGGAGGGGCATCGAGGGTGGCAGAGGAGACCCAGAGGAGATGAGAGCATTTACCACCAAGGGCAGAGTTGGGGACCCACCCAAATTTTAGTGAGAGGGATAGAAATTTCCTCTACTCTGAATCTTTCCGGACCATCCCCCCACCCTTAACTTACCAGTTACTACTTCTTTCTGCCTGGGCTGTGTCTCTTTGAGCTGGGGGAGGGAAGATAGGGGGTGGAGTGAAGGGGGTGGGGAGGGTTCCTCAATTAGAATATATATGTGTCTTCCTCTGTCTTTCTACAGAGCCTCCAAGTGACATTGGGAGCCACCATGGTGCATTCAGCCCCCCGCCTGGACTCCAGGATCTCCTTCCTTCTCCTGTTCCCCACCATGCTACTGCTGCTGTTCCCAGGAGGTTTGGGGCAGGGTCCAGTACCCAGGGTCAAATATGCTGCAGGTGAGAAGGTCCTTAAGGGCAGGGCAGGGCAGGGGGAGACGCAGAGGCAGAGGAAGAGGAAGAGGAAGAGGAAAGAGAGGAGGAAGAAAAGGCAAGATTGAGTTAAAGGAAGACATGAGAGTGAGAAGGGCATAGGAGCAGGCAGAGAGGGGAGGAAGATACAGAAAGATTAACATGGACAGGGACAGAGAAGTGGAAGACAGCAGCTGAGAAAAAGACAGGAAGAGGGAGGTGAAGAGTCTCAAAGGAGAGGGAAGAAGGAGGGGGACAGAGGTGGGAACAAGGAGAGAAATGGGAAAGCAATAGGAGGGAGCTAGGGAAACATGGTAGAAAGACACAGAGAGATGGGAGAGACAGGGAAATGGGGGAGAAACAAAAACATGAGGGTGACAGAGACACAAAGCTGGGGGAGAGTGAGATTGGAAGGGAGATAAAGAAAGACAGAGAGACACAGGAAAGTTACAGAGGGTAGAGGCAGAGAGATGGAAGAGAGAAAGGGAAAAGGGAGAGAGAATGAGATGGGAGAGGTAGCAAAGATCCATCAGTCAATCACCAAGCAATATTAAATGTGCCAGGCAATAGACTATGAAATGGAGATACCAAAATAAAAGTAAAATAAGCTCTCTCCTCAAGGGATTTATAATCCAGACAGATAACATGTATATACATAAACACATCTGTACATATATTGCATATACATGTTACACACATATAAGAAGACCAGTCTGAAATGAAACTGGACATATAGAGCCTTAGGCACCAAAGGGTTGCATTGGGACTTCTTCATTCTAGAGGTTATAAGAAGCTATTAGAGTTTACAGAATAGGGGAGTGATATGGGCAGATCTGTAGTTTGGGGAAATCACTTTGATAGCTATGAGGAGGGTGTACTAGAGTATGTAAAGACCTAAGGTAGGGAGGCTATTGCAGTAGTCCAGGCAAGAGGTGATGAGGGCCTTAACTAGGGTGGGGGCCTGGGGTGGAGAAAGGGGAACAGATGTGTAAAGTGTCGTGAAGACAAAAACAAGATTTGGTTACTGTGGGGTGACAAAAGCGAAACAGATAAGAGAAAGATAATAAAAGAACAGAAAAAAAAGAAATGGGATCTAAGTGATAAACACTAAGTGATAGTGATTAAGGAAGACAGAAAAAAGATGGAAAGATGAGAGTGTACAGAGAGAAAAGGCAGGAGACATTTATACACAAAGTTATAGAAAAGAGGGAAAGAAATGTCTATAGAGACTGAGATAGAGTAACATTGTAGGAAATAGAGAAGAGAGACACGCTAGAGCAGGAGGGGAAAGACATGGATAGTGAAAACTCATTTGGGAGAGGATTGAGTTAGGGAAGGTTTGAGAAGAGTATAAATTAAGGAGATGGCCTGTGCTCCTCTCTCAGCTCCCCAGGGTCACAGGTTTCCCTTTACTCCCTACCCTGAAGGGATAGCACAGAAATCCTTGGGAATCTGCTGGCACAGAACAAGAAACATTCATTAAGCATCTATTATGTGTCACTCTGCTAAGTACCTGAGATACAAAAAGAGGTAAAAGATAGTCCCTGCTCTCAAGGAGTTTACAATCTAATAGGGAAGACAACAAGCAAAAAAATATGTACAAACTATACATGGGATAAATGAGAAATAATTAACAGAAGGGGGGCAGCTAGGTGGCACAGTGAATAAAGCACTGGCCCTGGATTCAGGAGGACCTGAGTTCAAATCCAGCCTCAGACACTTGACACTTACTAGCTGTGTGACCCTGGGCAAGTCACTTAACCCTCATTGCCCCACAAAAAACAAAAACAAAAACAAAACCCAATAATAGAAGAAGGCATTAGAACTAAGAGGGCTGGGGAAAAGTTTCCAATAAAAGATGAAATTTTAATTGGGATTTAAAGGAAGCCTGGAGGCCGAGATGAGGAGAGAGAATTCCAGGAATGGAGGGTAGGCAGTGAAGATGGCCTGATTTGGGGGATGGAGTGTCTTGCTCAAGGAACAACTAGGAGGCCAGTGTCACCAAATCCAAGAGTATGTAATGAGGAAGAAGATTGAAGAATACTGGAATGGTGGGTGGGGGCTCAATTATGAAAGGCTTTGGTTTTGTACTTGATCCTGGAGATGATAGAGAGCCACTGGAGTTTGCTGAGTAGCAGAGTGACGTGGTTGGACCTTTCCTTTAAACAAATGGAAGATACTTTTTTCTGAGAACTAGTGACCTTTTGGGGGGTGGGGCAGGGCAATGAGGGTTAAGCGACTTGCCCAGGGTCACACATCTAGTGTCAAGTGTCTGAGGCAGGATTTGAACTCGGGTCCTCCTGAATCCAGAGCCGGTGCTTTATCTACTGTACCACCTAGCTGCCCTGCACCTTCACTTTAAGAAGATTAAATTGACATCTGTGTAGAAAATGGACTGGAGTGAGGACAGCCTTGTGGCAGGGTGAACAATCAATAAGCTATTCCAGTGGTCCAGGTGTGAGGAAATAAGAGCCTGTACCAGGGTGATGGCAGTGACAGAAGAGAGATGGAGGTATATTTGAGGGATGTTACTAAGTTAAAAATGACAGACTTCAGCAATAGATTGGATGTGGCAGGTGAGAGATAATGAGGAGTTGAAGATGACACCTAGGTTGTAAGCCTGAGAAACAGGGAGGTTGATGTTGCCCTCTATAGTAACAGGAAAGAAGGAGATGGGGAGGGTTTGTTGTTGTTGTTGTTGTTTAATCATTTCAGTCCGAATTTTCATGACCCCATTTGGGCTTTTGTTGGCAAAGATACTGGAGTGCTTTGGCCGTTTCCTTCTCCAGCTCATTTTACAGATGAGGAGATGGAGGCAAACAGGGTGAAGTGACTTGCCCAGGGTCACACAGCTGCTAAGTGTCTGAGGCCAGATCTGAACCCAGGAAGATGAGTCTTCCTGTCTTTAGGCCCAGCACTCTATCCACTGTGCCACCTGGCTGCCATCTAACAGGGAGGGTCTAATGGGGGAAGATAATGAGTTTAATTTTGGACATATTGAATGTAAGATGTCTACTAGACATACAGTTCAAGATGACTGAAAGGTAACTGGAGATGTGAAACTGGAAGTCAGGAGAGAGGTTAGGGCAGGATGGATAGATAGGAAAATTGTTAGCATTGAGATGATAATTAAAACCATGAAAGCTGATGAGATCACCAAGTGAAGTTATATAGAGGAAAAAGAGAAGAGGACCTGGGACAGAAACCTGAGTGACATCTGCAGTTAGATGATTTGATCTGGAGGAGGATCTAGAAAAAGTGGTCAAACAGGTGGGAGGAAAACCAGGAGATAGTTGGTGACCTCCAAACCTAGAGAGAATGGAGGAAGAGAGAGTGATCAACAGTGTCAAAGGCTGGAGGGACACTGAGGAGAAGGAGGCTTGAGAAAAGGCCATTGGATTTGACAGTTAAGAAATCACTATCGGGCAGGTGGGTGGCGCAGTGGATAGAGCACCGGCCCTGGATTCAGGAAGACCTGAGTTCAAATCCGGTCTCAGACACTTAACACTTACTAGCTGTGTGACCCTGGGCAAGTCACTTAACCCCCATTGCCTCACTAAAAAAAAAAAAAAATCACTATTCCATAGCACATATTCATATCTAAGGCTATGAAGCAGCAGAATACATTGGAAAGAGTGCTGGATTTGTAGTCAAAAGACTTGGGTGCAAATTCTACGTGTCATTTACTACCTGTAGGAGCTGGGTAAGTCCCTTAACCTGTCTTAGCTTTTGTGTAAAACAAGGGAGTTGGACCAGTTGACCTCCAAAGTCCCTTCCAACTCCAGGTGTATGAACCTATGATTATACCTGGAGATAGAAAACACAGTAAACCAGGGGCAGCTAGGTGGCACAGTGGATAAAGCACCGGCCCTGGATTCAGGAGTTCCTGAGTTCAAATCCAGACTCAGACACTTGACACTTACTGGCTGTGTGACCCTGGGCAAGTCACTTAACCCCCATTGCCCCGCAAAAAATAAAAAAAATAATAAAATAAAAAGAAAACACAGTAAACCTGGCACAAGGGTCACAATGACACAGCCTGGCCATAGAGGGAGATTCTGGCCACCCTGCCCATTGCCTGGAGGCCCATGGTTGCCTAGGCTCTTATCTATAACTCAGGAAGGATGCACTTCCTGTTGTCAAGAAAAGGCTGGGCTAGGATTTCTCCTCAAGGCATCTAGAACTGTTCATCTTTCTCCTTTGGGATTAGTTAGGGTGTGGGCTGAGGCTGAAGTTGAAGAGGTAAAAGGGACACAAATCTACGTGTTCATATCTGTCTTTTTTTGTTGTTTGGGCGTTTTTTGGTGTGGTTTTGGGGTTTTTTGCTGGGCAATTGGGGTTAAGTGACTTGCCCAGGGTCACACAGCTAGTTAAGTGTTAAGTGTCTGAGGTCACATTTGAACTCGGGTCCTCCTGAATCCAGGGCCCGTGCTCTATCCACTGCACCACCTAGCTGCCCCCATATCTATCTTAACACTAGGCCCAGGCCAACTTCTGGAGTGTATTGTCTCCATCTTCCTTGCCACTACTGCTGCACTTCCCCACTTTGGGGGATCTCTTCGGAAACCTTCTTATGCCCCTCAACATATCCTCCACGCCCTAGGCTATCCCCTGACCACCTGGAACATCTAGCCTTCATCCTACCCCATGTTGCCCACAACTTCCCATTGAAATTTTTTTGTTAATATAGTTTGTCTTAATACACCAAACACAACCCCAATGTCTTGCTTGCTTTATTTGTTTCAAACTTAGCATAGTACCTGGTACATAATAAAGGCTGTCTGTCTGTCTCTACTGTGTGTCTCTACAGTGGAATTTTCCAACCCTACAAAGTCCCTAAAAACAGTTAAATAAAATACCATGAATGAAGGACTGTGACTGATAGTACTTAAAATCTTACTCTTTAGCAGTTTTCTGTTTGTGAACAGAAAGAATAGATAGATGGGTGTTTTATAAGGTACTACCAAAGATGCCCAATGTTTCTGACACTGGGCGCTATCTGAGGCAGGATTTAAATGGCCATCTTCCTGGTTCCAAGTTGCAAACTTGACCCCCTCCTCCAACTAGCTACCTCAGGATCATATTAGCCTCACTACCCTGGGCATGGCAGTTAACCCCCTCCAATTTTAGTTTCCCACAAAATGGGAGCAATAATAGCATTACCTCATAGAGTTGTTCTGAGGACCAAGTGAAATTTTATGTGTGTGTGTGTGTGTGTATGTACATACATATATCTCACACAGTAAACATTAACTACGAGTATTAATTATTCTTATTATCTGAGTTTTGCTGCCATCTAAAGCTATTTCCTTTTGTAATAGTGGTAATAATGTATTGTTCTCTTGATTTTGCCTTGTTCACTCTCCAGCATTTCATTTGGAGCTTATTCTTTCCCACTCTTGGGATTACTCATTTGCACTAATAAGAGAGTGTTGGAGGAAAGCCTCCTATCCCTTCCATGCACCTGAGTGCATGCATGAGCTCGCTCGAGCGAACACACACACACACACACACACACACACACACACACACACACACACACACACACACACACACACACACACTCTCTCTCTTTCCCAAAACAGAGGCTAAGGAATGGTGGAAAGCTTGAGTCAGGTAGGAGGGAAAGGAAGCTCCTGGGGGGGGGGTATCATTGGGAGGGGACACTGCATGGTGCTGCTTAAATATCACACCGAGTAGGCAGCCACCTACGGGTGTTTCTGTTCTCATCTGTGTGTCTGCTTGTTGATGATCCTGTCTGGGGTTATTTCTGCACTTGTTGGTGTGTCTATGCTCCATCTTCTAGTTGTTTGTTCATCTGCAAAGGCCTTCGTGTCTATCTGTGAAACCATCTCTCTTTCTTTTAAAATTTTAATTTCTTATTTATTTTTTTTAACATCCTTTTCTTTTTAAATTTTGGACTTCAAATTCTCTCCCCCTCCTCTTACGCTTTCCTCCACTCCCTGAGAAGGCAAGCATGTAAAATCATGCAAAACCTATTTCCATATTAGCCATATATTTTTTTTTAAAGTGAGAGAATTAGACCTCAGTTTGTACTCTCAGGAGGTGGACAGCATTTTATTTTTCCATCAGGAGTCCTTTGGAATTGTCTTGAATCGTTGTATTGATCATAGTAGCCAAGTCTTTCTCGGTTGTTCATCATTACGACATGGTTACTGTGCTCAATGATGTGAGAACATCTCTTAACACGACTTCCTTCCTCCTAGCTTCCTCTTTGGTTTGGGACATTGGTGTACTCAGCTCCAACCCCCACCACCACCTTGACATGCACCTCTCACCTGGTGTCTCTTTCTTCATATGCTGAATGTGCAGTGGAAAAAATACTAGTGTGGGGGATGGTAGACCTGCCTTCTGGTTCAGGCTTTACAATTAATTACCTGCAGGGGCAGCTACATGGTGCAGTGATAGAGCACCGGCCCTGGAGTCAGGAGGACCTGAGTGGCCTCAGACACTTAACACTTACTGTGTGACCCTGGGCAAGTCACTTAACCCCAATTGCCTCACAAAAAACAAAAACAAAACAAGAACAAAACCAAAAAACAATTAATTGCCTGCATGACTTTGGACAAGTCCTATCTTTTCTGTGACCCTCATTTCCTTCATTTATAAGATAAGGGCATTGGCTTTGACAGGTTTGATTTTAAGGGCCTTTCTCCCTCTAACATTCTGTTTCTCCTTTTGTCTGTGTGCCTGCCCCTCCTCTCCTGTCCCCCTCCTTCAAGCTCTGTACTCTCCAGCCCCAGGGCTGTGATTACTCTGCCTTCTGGATGCCCAGCCCTCCAACACAGCTGGTTCTTCACACAAAGCAGGCATGGCTGCCAGCAGGATGGGGCAGAAGGAGGGGGATACTGCTGCCAGAGCCTGGGCAGTGATGGCACACACTGCCAATCCCTTCCCTGTTCTCCATCCTCTTGCTCCTCTGCTGCTTCCTAGCTGGGTCCTCCCCTTGCCCAGCTCTCCAACGACCAAACCAAGCTCTGACCTCTCCTCTCTTCACCCTCACCCTCTTTCAGGTGATAGGCATCGTTCTGTGAGCCTCTTTAGCAAGAAGGGTCTTCAGGATTTTGATGAACTGCTTCTAAGTGAGGATGGGGCCACTCTGTACGTGGGTGCTCGGGACTCCATCCTGGCCTTGAACATTGGCAAACCAGGCATCCCAGGCCTTCAGAGTATGGTGAGTGCCAGACTGAGAAGGAGGGGGACTGCTAGAAAGGGACACAGACTGATGGCCCCTGGGTGGGCTGTTTGGGTTGTTCACTTGTAACTAATTATTTAATGTTCATGAATAATATAACTAATTAATGAAATAATTAGAATGAGCATGTAGGATAATGAATGTTATAATAATTATAATTATGTTAAAATTTTGGTAAAAAAGAGCATCGATTTCACCTATTGATAGACTAATATTATATAATCACTATATTCAGGAGCTCCAAGGCTTGATGGAAAGAATAGTAGATGTAGAAAATGAGGAAATCAGACTACAAAAGTCCCTTTTAGCTCTAAATCCTGTAAACATTTGCAATCACAACACCACTTATAGTAGAAGTGTTTGAAGAACCATTATAACTATTAATATTAAAATTAAGAGAGGTCAATGATTTACATTAATGTTGCTAATAGGCATGCTAATTAAAATTGTAACAGCAGTTTTCACTGAAGGGAGTTCCTTACAAATTACTTTCACTTGATGGGCAGTCCATATAAGGGGAAGATGGGGGGGGGGGGAGAAACGGTAACGTTAGGGTCCAATGATTAATGAGCTTCCTTTTGGACACCCCTCCCCCGACCTTCTTCCTTCTTTCCAGATTCCTTGGGAAGCCAGTCCCAAGAAAAAAAGAGATTGTGTCTTTAAGAAAAAGAGCAATGAGGTAAGAGGAAGTGAGGGGATAGAGCTCTGGAAGGTGAAATCTGGAGCTTTGGGGGCTGAGACCTGTTTAATAAATGTTTGTAAAGCTGAATTGGTCTCTGGCTATCCCCAGGCTGGGACATCAACGGATGGGCACCTATTTGCATGCCAGTTTGGGTGTTACAGTTGTGCCATTGATAGCCTCTAATCCAATCCAATTCAACCAAGATGTTTATGCACAGTACTATGCTAGGAGCTGGGAATACTACAATAAAATACCGTGCCTGTCCCCAAGAAGTTTATATTCTACAGGGGGCATAGAATATGCACACAGACAAGTAAGTTTATTGGGGGGGAGAGAGAAGGGGAGAGAGAGAGAGAGAGAAGGGGAGGGAGAGAGAGAGAGAGAAGGGGAGGGGAAGAGAAGGGGGGAGAGAACGAACATACTGACAATTGGAAAGATGAGAAAAGGCTTCATGTAAAGGGTGACCCCTGAACAGAGCCTAGAAGGAAGCCAGGCTTTGGAGGTGAAGAAAGAATGCATTCCAGGAATGGAAGTTTTGCTTTGCCAAGACACAAGGAGTTGGAGGAGGAATGCTGAGTTCAGAGAACTGTAACTATGCCAGCTTGGCAAATAGAGCATTTGGGAAAGGAAAGTGACATGAAACGAGTCTTAAAAGGTAAAATAGGAGCCAGACTAGAAGGAAGGTTGGAAAATCAGAAGAAAACAGTGTCAGGGAAGCCAAGAGAGGAGAGAGTATCCAATAGGACAGGACAGTCAACACTCAGAATTTGAAGAGGCAACAAGTCAGATGGGGATTGACTCCTCTCCTGTCCTCTTTGTGTCTCTCCACCTTCTATTCCTACCCCACTTGTTCCTGTCTTTCTCAGTGTCTTCTCCAGTCCCTGCCGGTCTCCCCTGTGTCCCCTCAGTCTTCTCCTTTCTCTCCTAGCTCCTGCCATTGTTCTTCAGCTGCCTTTTTTGGGGAGACAATTTGCCCAGGGTCACACAGCTATTAAGTGTCTCAAGTCAGAATTGGGTCCTCCTGACTCCAGGGCTGGTTCTCTATTCACTGTGCCACCTAGATGCCCTTCTTCCTCAGTTTCTGATATAAAATTTTTATTTTTATTTATTTGTTTAAAGTTTTGAGTTCCAAAGCAACCATTATAGGTTATGCATGTGCAATTATGTAAAACATTACCATATTAGTCATTTTACATAAAAAGACTCAAGTAAAAAAAAAGAGAGAGCAAAATAGCATGCTTCAGTCTGTGTTCATCAATATCGGGGGAGCAGCTAGGTGGCACAGTGAATAAAGCACAGGCCCTTGGATTCAGGAGGACCTGAGTTCAAATCCAGACTCAGATACTTGACACTTACTAGCTGTGTGACCCTGGGCAAGTCACTTAACCCCAACTGCCTCACCAAAAAAAAAAAAAATCTAGTCAATCAATATCAGTTTTTTCTCTGGAGGTGGATAGTATGTTTCATCATTAGTCCTTTGGGATTGTCTTGGACCTTCTCCCTCAGTTTCTAACCCTGTCCTCCAGTGCCCCCCAAGTCCCTGCCCTTCTCCTCCCAGTGCTCGACATTGGGCCAACCTTGGGCCCTGTTCTTGGAGGGACTCATGTATCTGGGCAGATATCATCAGGAAAATATTGCCTCCCCTTGTCCTCCAGACTGAATGCTTCAACTTCATCAGAGTCCTAGTGGCTGTCAATGCCTCTCAGCTCTATGCCTGTGGAACCTTTGCCTTCAGCCCAGCCTGTACCTACATAGTGAGTCTCGGGCCTCCTGGCTTTCCCTTCTTACCCAGCCACAACCCCTTTTCTATCCCCTTACAGACACGGGGCTGGAGGGCATCCTCAACTCATAATCTTCTGCTTTTCTTCTCAGAGGGCTGTTATGGGGTGAATAACCTAGCATCCAGGCTTACCTCCCCACCTCCCCCCCCCAAAAAAAACCACACAAACAAACAAAAAAACAACCTTCCTCACTCTCTGTATTTCTTTCCCAAACATGGAATGTTGACATACTAGACTCTCAAATCCTGACCCCCGGAGCCCTATGATTTAACCACCCCTTCTCCCTCCTCTCCCATGCAACTTATTTCCCAGACTTGTGACTCCATCAACCTGGTCTCCAGCCTTTCCTTTCCACTCTCCCTCTGCCCCCAATCCAGGAGCTGCAGGACTTTTCCCCAGTCCCTATCCCAGAAGAGAGGATCCTGGATGGCAAAGGACAGAGCCCCTTTGACCCTGCCCACAAGCACACAGCAGTTCTGGTGGGTAAGTGTCAAGTTCCCCTTTCTCCTACCTAGTTTCTTTCCTAGGATCTTCAGCCTTGGGGGTCTCCAGTTTGGAGGTTTGGAAGAATGGCTGCAAAAAGAAGAAAGGAAGCTAGAAGTCCTTTCTTACATGTTCCTCATCTCAGCTTTTGATATTTAGAAAGGAGGGGCAAGGGGACAGCTAGGTGGCACAGTGGATAGAGCACCGGCCCTGGAGTCAGGAGTACCTGAGTTCAAATCCTGCCTAAGACACTTAATACTTACTAGCTGTGTGACCCTGGGCAAGTCACTTAACCCAATTGCCTCACTAAAAAAAAAAAAAATAGAAAGGAGGGGCAAGAGAAGATCCCAGAGGGAATGTGGAGAAAACGTGGGTGTGATGAGGGTAAAAGGAGACATGGTAAGAGACCAGTGAGACAAGAGGGAGAAACACAAGCTGTGTGTGTCGAGGAAGGAAAGTCAAACAGAACAATGAAGGAGGGTGGTTGGAAACAAAGCTGGAAAGTTATGATTGGTCTAGATCACATTGGGTCTCAGTTGTGCATGACTGGAAAACCACTGAAGGATTTTGAGCTGTAGAGTAATATGATAAGAGAATTTTAAGTTGCTCTGACTTCTTTAAGTGGTCAGGTTGGATTGGAGAAGAATCACTGGGTCTCAGGAAGCAGCAGTGGATAGAGCTGGAGTCAGAAAAGCCTGAGTTCGAATCCTACCTCTAATTCTTAATTAGTTGTGTGAGCATGGGCAAGGAAATTAACCTCTCTGAGTTTGAGTTTCCACATCCATAAAATGGGGATAATAATACTTGCTGTATGGGGCAGCTAGGTGGCGCAGTGGATAAAGCACTGGTCCTGGATTCAGGAGGACCTGAGTTCAAATGTGACCTCAGACACTTGACACTTACTAGCTGTGTGACCCTGGGCAAATCACTTAACCCTCATTGCCCCGCCCCCCCCCCAAAAAAAAAGAAAAGAAAAGAAAACTTGCAGTATGTATTTCATAGGGTTGTTTGTGAAATTGAGTTAGTATCATGTAGAGTTCCTTACAAATTTTAAATCACCAGATAAATGTCAGATATATTATTAGGCTTTTTAAAGCTGGTAGAAATCTTAGAGATCATTTAGTTCAAATTCTTCATTTTACAGAAAAGGAAAATAAGGTCAGAAAAATGAAATGACTTTCCCACAGTCCCAGTGTGAGCCCAGGTCTTCTCTCAATCCATGGACTAGAGGGGAGGAAGGAAGGGAAGAAGGGAGTTAGGCTGAGGAATGGTCAAGGAGACCAAAGGAAGAAAAAAGGCCAGTTCCCCAGGCCCTCCCCAACCTACCTAAGGGGAACCTTGCCAAAGCCTGATCACTCTGTTTCCTCCTACTCTTGCCTCAGATGGGATGCTCTACACTGGTACCATGAACAACTTCCTGGGTAATGAGCCCATCCTGATGCGAACCTTGGGAACCCAGCCTGTCCTCAAGACTGATGCTTTTCTTCAGTGGCTCCAGTGTAAGGACCCCTGAGTAGTGTGGCCCTTGGTGGCCTCAAACCTCAGCACAGGTCCCAGAACTTTGAGTGGGATGTAACCGTAGCATCCTAGGGCCTGGACTAGACAGGGGAAATGGACACCCAGGCAACCTAGCTTCTGGGGTCCTTAGCTTCATGGGCTTTCACTGTGAGGAGGGACCTAGGCCTCTGGGCTCCCAGACCCTAATCCCATCTCCTCTTCCCCCTTGAAGCGGATGCCTCCTTTGTGGCCTCCATCCCCTCTACCCAGGTCGTTTACTTCTTCTTTGAGGAAACAGCCAAAGAGTTTGACTTCTTCGAGAGACTCACCATCTCCCGAGTAGCACGAGTCTGTAAGGTCAGAGGGGACCTTTGGGATAGGATGGAGGAGCTGGAAATGGAGGGGCCAATGGGTCAAGCTGACCGGAGGGGATGGACCCTAAAGCATGAGAAAGAAGGGGGTCCTGATGTCTGCCTCTGCTCTCCAGAATGATGTTGGTGGAGAGAAGCTACTGCAGAAGAAGTGGACGACATTCCTAAAAGCTCAACTGCTTTGTGCCCAGCCTGGCCAGCTGCCCTTCAATGTGATCCGCCATGCAGTCCTCATGCCTGCTGACCCCCCTGCCTCTTCCAGAGTCTATGCAGTCTTCACATCCCAGTGGTGAGGAAGAGGCTCAGGAGCTCAAGGGTGGAGAAGGGGGGGAAGTCTGGTAACTGAGAATCCTGGGGCATCTGAATGGATCTGGTGTCCAGGAGAGCTGGTCATTGAGGGGTCAGGAGCTCAAATTATCTGGGTTTTTAAATTTTAAAGATAGTGTTCCAAAAAAAAAAAAAAAGATAGTGTTCCAACAGCCCCGTATGGAGAGCAGCTGGAAATCTGGTTAACCATAAGATGGTCTGTAAGAGATCTGTGATCTGGTTCGAAGGGACAAAGAAATCTAGCTTCCATCATCCCCTCTCTGCTCCTGAGATTTTTCTGAAACCTGGGTTCTGCCACTATGCCAGTCTCACTACACCTCCCATTCAGCAGCTCAGTCCTGGGTGGAGCAAGCAAGAAGAGCAGGTGTGGGAAACACCTCCACCCATCTGTGCCCGCCACCTGCCTCTGGGCCTGAGCCCCAATTAATCCTCATTAAGGATAATGGCACTTCAGGTCACATGCTGGGCAAAGATCCTGCCCTAGGCTGGGTGGCCATCATCACAGAGGGGATCTCTAAGTGCTGAGCACCACCCTTCCTGCAGAAGGGAGGGCAGCCAGCCTGCAGAGGCCTATGCCAGTCCCTGTGTGTGTCTTCAGGCAGGTTGGAGAGACTAACAGCTCAGCGGTCTGTGAGTTCTCTCTCTCAGACATTGAGAAGGTCTTCGAGGGGAAATACAAGGAGATGAACAAAGAAAGCTCTCGATGGAATACATATAGTGGCCCTGTGAGCAGCCCCCGGCCTGGCAGTGTGAGTTGCACCTCTAAACACTACACAACCTGGCAAGCTCCACTTTCCAGGCCTGATAAGAACGGGCCAACCCGTCTCTCTGTGCACACCCAGAATGTGGCCCGCCAACCCTTACTGTTTGTGTCGGCAGCTCCAAAGGGAGGTAGGGGAAAGCAAGGACATGGAGGAAGACCTGACCCAGGATCCTGGATGAGGGGAAAGGGGAAAGGGGACAAAGGTCCTGCCTTTGAAGGGACTGCCAAAGGAGTCAGTGTTTTGTCTCCAAGATACCAATGTCTTGGGGCCCAACCCCACAATGAGGAGTTCCAACTAGGAGGGGTAGAAGCTGATATCTATAGTGCTTTAAGATAAAATAATGATAATAATAATAAATGACTAGCATTTATATAAAACTTTATGGTTTCCTCACAATATCCCTGGGAGGTAGGTGCTATTACTATCCTCATTTTACAGATGAGGAAACTGAGGCAGACAGAGGTTAAGTGATTTGCCCAGGGTCACACAGCTAGTAAGTATCTAATGCAAGAACTCGGGCCTGCCTGACTCCAAGTAGAATACCCTTCTCCCCTGTGCCACCTATGCTGCTGAGATTTACAAAGTACAGTTATTATTATCACCTTATGCCCTTCTATCTGGGGTTAAAGGCAATATGGAGAGAGGACCCCAAAGGAAGACAGTGGGACAGGAATTGGGTGGGCATAAGTGCTCTATTTAACCGGAATCCTTGACCTTGCTTCAGTGTTCAGTGGGTCCATCCTCTGACAAGGCCCTGACCTTCGTGAAGGAACATTTCCTGATGGATGAGAAGGTGGTGGGGAAGCCCCTGTTGGTGAAACTGGATGTGGAGTACACTAAGTTGGCTGTGGAGACAGCCAGAGATGTCGGTGGAAAAAGCTACTTGGTCATGTACTTGGGCACCAGTAAGTGCTTAGAGATCCCCCTCAGAGAAACTTGAATAAGGGCCGTCTATTGCTAGACAAAAGGGAGCTATGATGTGGGAAACCATAGATGTCTTCTAGACATCCATTTCTATAGCATTTGGGGATATATAAAGTGTATTTCTTACAACAATCCGATGAGATAAGCAGCATAAATTTAATTATCTGTGTTTTAGATGAAGAAACAAGTTTAGAAAGGGAAAGTGACTTGCTCAAAGTCACCTACTAGGTGGTGCAGTAGGTACGGCACTGGGCTTGGAATGAGGCTCTTCTTGAGTTCAAATCTGGCCCCAGAAACTTCCTAGCTGTGGGACCCTGGGCAAGTCACTTGACCTTTTTTGCTTCAACTTCCTCATCTGTAAAATGAGCTAGAGGAAAAATGGCAGACCACTCCAGTGTCTTTGCCAAGAAAACCCCAAAATGGGGTCACCGTCAGACACGTTTAAAAAAATGACTGAACAACGACAAAAGAGGTGGAAAATGTCAAAGGACAAATTCAAACACAGGTCTCTGGACTTTAAGTACCTGGCTCCTTCCACTATGCCATGCCTCTATACCTTTCAGAGGTGAGGGAAACCAAGAAGGAAGGGATGGGTCGCTAGGGCCCAGAGAAGAGAAGACGGGGGAATTTTTAAGAAGGATTCTCTGAAATCCATCTTGTAGAATCTTAGAGTTACAAGGAATCTGAGAGGTGATCTAGTAGAAGGATGCAAGTTAGACTTCAGAAAGAGGAAAAAACCCACCAACTTTCTTGATAGCTGGAAAAGGGAAGCCTAGGAAAGGAGTTATCTCACATGGGAAAAAAAAAAGCCCTAGTCTTTCTGTGTCTCCTACTAGACACGGGATCTCTCCACAAGGCTGTGGTAAGTGAGGACAGGGATACACATCTGGTGGAGGAGATCCAGCTGTTCCAGGAACCTGAGCCCATCCGAAACCTACTACTGGAACCTGCCCAGGTGGGACGGGATGCAAGCCCTGCCTTAAGTGGGGAAGGAGAGGGAGGGAACTTTGCTAGCCATTGATGGGATTGCCTATGTGTGGGTCTCTTCTGGGGAAAGGGATACTTGGGCTGGGCTTGGGATTTCTGTGCTCAGGGTGACATGTCTTTCTATGCCTCCTTCACCCAGGGAGCATTATTTGTGGGCTACTCTGGGGGGCTTCTGAGGGTCCCCCGAGCCAACTGCAGTGTCTATGGGAGCTGTATAGACTGTATCCTTGCCAGGGACCCCCACTGTGCCTGGGACCCTGTTCAAAGAAGCTGCCGTGTCTTTTTCAACACCTCCACAGACTTGTAAGTGTCATTGCTTGGAGCTCTACTCTTGCTCTAGGGATGGCAGAATAGAAATGATGCTTTCCAATGCCTCCCCACCCTGGTTGTCTTATACCAAACCCTCCTAGGTCTGTTTTGAGGGGATCTCATTTGAAGTTTCCTCTAATTGCAATATATAGATTCACATTCTGGCTTGTCTCCCAGCCTGCTCTCTCTTTCTCCCCCATCACAGTTGCTTTGAGGCACCCCATCTTTGCTATCTTTCTACTCTTGGAGGTAACAGGCTCTCCACTCAACCAGCTATATGGACAGTTTTAGGATCTTTGACCCCACCCCACCCCTACTCCTTCCCACAATAGGCTTTCTAGAGCCCCACCTGCTCCTTTAGCAGTTTCTGGTTTCCACCCTTTCCTCTCCCCATCCTAACCTCCAACAACCTATTCTCTTTGCCTTCTCTCTCCAGAACTTCCTGGAAACAGGATGTAGATCGAGGGAACCCAGCATGGGCCTGTGTCAATGGGCCCATGGGCAGAAGCCACCGACCCAAGAGTCCACCCCAGCTCAGTGAGTATGGAATGGGACTAGGAAGAGAGAGGGTATGGTGTTAGGATGGTGGTACAGAGGTTGAGGGATAATCCATCCTTTCCCCTGCCAGGACTGTTGTTCACTAAAACTCTACCTGTCCAATTTACCTGGTTATTTTGGGCCCCAGGCATTTGGAGGCAGGAATTAAACAGTCTAGCAGGAGATAGAAGCAGGTTCTGTAGAAGGAGAGAGTGAAGGTATTTGGCCCAAGAATAAGTTGAAGCCAGAATTGCATTTGGAGTTGAGGTAAGGAACTGCCTAGAACCCTGTTCCTTTCTATTTGACAATTTCAAGTGCTCCCTTCTTTATTTGTCAGTCCTGTTCTGCCTCTCCATTGTAAGAAAGAAAAGAAAATAAGGGAACCCAGGGTTATCCCTTTTCCAAATACCAGAGAGTGACATGGGTTAAAGTCTTTCTTTCCACCTCCTTACATATCTTTCCCCTTCTCTCTCCACATAGTTAAAGAAGTGCTGGCTCCCCTTCACTCCATCTTGGAACTCCCCTGTCCCCAAACCTCTGCCCTGGCTACCTACCACTGGACTCACAGAGCAACCCCCATTCAGACTTCTTCCTCAGCAGTCTACAATGGTTCCCTCATGCTCCTACTGCGGGAGGAAGTCAGAGGCCTCTACCAGTGCTGGGCAACTGAGAGTGGTTTCACCCATCCTGTTGTTTCCTACTGGATACAAAGCCAGGAGAATCCCTTGCCCCTGGATCCAGAATTGGAAGGGATTCCCAGAGAACAAGTGGACACTCCTTTGACTGTTGGGAGACTCAGCCCCCTAGCCACTCCTAGGTCATACTGGTCCCACTTCATCATTGTCACTGTCCTCTTGGTTTTAGTGCTCTCAGGAGCCCTAATTGGCCTCGCATTTTCTCCACTGAGGGCACTCCAAGCACAGAGAAAAGTTCAGGGGCTGTGGTACCTTGCCTCCTGGGGAAAAGGGCCCCATTGAGTGGAGAGCCCCCTCTCCAGCCTACCAAGGACACGAGGACCCTGAACAGAGGGGGTGTGGATGCTGACAACAACCAGCTGGGGACTGAAGTGGCATAGACCCTACAACAGCACATATGAGATGATGAAAGATTGTAATGGATACTATGGTATGGCAAAGGTTATCCTTGGTAAAGATCACCTGATCCTACCATAGGAAATTGTTGGGGTGACCCTACAACAACAAATGGGAAGGGATGGTCACCTTCCTCTTACCAAGAGGAGCTCGTCCTCCTTCTGCCACTCTGAGCCACTCTACAGAAATAACGAGGAGCACACCCAGCAGCTTAATACCACCCCTAGGACATGACCCATCTTGCAAGGACACGCCAGCCCTAGGCACCTTCCTCTGACCAAGAGCATAGGGTGGAACCTCTCTTTTCAGGAGACTGCTCAGAGTCCTGAGTCAGTTTGGCAGTTACAAACCATTCCAAGAGGCCCTCCAGAAAGAGACCATGCTTGGAAATCCTCTTGTAATAATATTCCCAAGTGATACAGTCATTGACCCTGGCTGGAACCCAATCATAAGCTGTGCTGAGATCAGACCATGGCCTTCTTCATCCCAGTGTTCTCATGAATGACCTTTGGGTGTTCTCTCCCAAGGTTTCACCTCTCCTGATGCAATGGGGAACAATTTCCAATTCCCCTTCCCCTCCCCATAGAATTATGGGGAGTGGGGTAATCTGAGCCTTGCACATATCTGGCCAACTTTGGCCTCTTTCAACTTGCTCTGCCCTTCTCCACCCTACAGTCTCCATACAGATGCATCCTCCCTCCTCTACTCTCCCCCTTTGTTTTTGTCTTTGGAAAAGTGTATGTCTTGCCACAGTTTATTTTTTATTAAAAAGACAAAACTTAAATGTGGCTACTTTCTTCTTGAAGGCGCAGTGGAGAAGTTGGGATAAATTTAGGTAGGGTGCACAAGCTAAGTTTTACATTTTGAACCCCATGGCTGGCCATTTCAACATACCTTTTCTGACCCTGTACACTGCCTCAATCTCTTGACTTTTTCCTTCAACAATGCCCAACCTAAAGTTACCACCACCATCTGCTTTCTAGGTTACTACTATGGACAGAGAAGTGTGAACTCATTTGTTACACATTCATGCTATCTAGTAACTGCTTTGCATTCCTTTTATTCATCCCTTTTCCACTCCTTAGCAAATCCCCTATGATGGTTTGGTTACACCCATTTCTACATTCTCTTCCCTCTCAGAATATTACCTGATTTATAGAAATGACTGAAGCCATGAGTTATTGATGTCTTTAAGTCAACAAGCATTTTTTTTTTGGTGGGCAAAGAGGGTTAAATGATTTGCCCAGGGTCACACAGCTAGTAAGTATCAAGTGTCAGAGACCAGACCTGAACTCAGGTCCTCCTGACTCCAGGCCCAGTGCCCTATCCACTGTGCCATTTTTTTTTTTTTAATTTTGCAGGGAAATGAGGGTTAAGTGACTTGCCCAGAGCCATACAGCTAGTATGTGTCAAGTGTCTGAGACCAGATTTGAACTCAGGTCCTCCTGAATACCGGGCCGGTGCTTTTATCCACCTGCGCCACCTAGCTGCCCTAACAAACATTTGTTAAGACTACACTATGTGTCAGGCACTGTGCTAAACATAAGAAACAAAGATAGGTTAAAAAAAAAATTCCATGCTCTCAAAGAGCTCACATTCTAACGGGGAAGACAACATACAAACAACTATGTATAAACAAGATCTATAAAGGATAAATTGGCGATAATCTCAAGGTCAAGGCTTTAGCATAAGGAGGACTGGGAAAGGCTTCTTGTAGAAGGTGGTATGTTAGCTGTGCCTTGAAGGAAGCCACAAAAGGCAGAGACGATTAGGAAGAGAATTGCAGGAATGCGGGACACTCAGTAAAAATGGGCAGAATAGGGGAAAGGAGTGTCAAGTAGAAGGAATGGCAAGAAGGCCCCGTGTCACTGGATCATGGAGCATGTGGAGAAAAGGAAGAAAGGACTGGAAAGGGAGGAGGCGGGCAAAGTGGAGCTTGAAAAGAAAAACAGGATTTTCTGTTGATCCTGGAGTGGCTATTGATTGAAGGGGTGGTGGGGGTGGGGAGTAGGTGTGGTCAAACCTGAAGTACAGAAATATCACTTTGATGGGTGAGTTGAAGACAGAATGGAATAGGAGAGACTTGAGGCAAGGAGACCAACCAGAGAGAAGCTATTTCAAAAATTCAGGTGTAAGGTGAGAAGGACCTAGTAGTGGAAGTGTCAAAGAAAAGGGAGGGTTTCATGAGAGATGTTGTGATGGTAGAAACCACAGCACTTGTCGGCAGATTGGCTCTGGAGGAGAAAAGAGTGAGTAGTTGAAAATAACACCCAGGTTACAAGCCTGGGGGACTGAGGATCTCCTTGACAAAGCAGAGGGAATTTTGGAAGAGGGGAGGGTTGGGTGGGTTTTTTTGGGGGGGTGGGGGTGAAGGGCAATGAGTTAAATATTGAACATACTAAGTTTAAGGGGCTCCTAAGGGGCAATTTAATTTGAGATTTCCTCAATAGGTAGTAGGCAATACAAGCTGGAAGTCTGGAGAGAAGTTAGGACTAGATAAATAAATCTGAGAATAATCTGTAGAGATGATAATTGGAATCAATAGGACTGATGACATAGTCTAGGCAAAACAGTATAGAGGAAAAGGAAAGAGGCCCATGACAGTCTTGGGAGACACCCAAGGTTAGTGGACATAACCTGGATGAAGTTTCAGCAAAGGCAACTGAGGAGGAAAGTCAGACAAACAGGAGACCCAGGAGAGAGCAGTGTTATCCTCTGTCTTCAAAAATTCTATCCTTTTAGCCATCTTTTTCTCCAACTCTTCTGAGGAATAGCTCTCTCTGCAAGCCGACCCTTCTTCCACTTCCACTTCCACTCCAGAACTTTTCTCCACCAGTTTCTTCTTGTTTCCCCAGAATCTTCAATGTAAACTTCTCTAAGGGCTTCTCTCCTTCTACTTCCAAACCCACTAAGGTCATGTCAGGTTCCAAAGGAGACAATAAAGATACAGAGACCAATTCACAACATTCCCCATATATAGTTAATTCAGTTTAATGGTGTTTGGGAATACATGCATGCGCACATGTGCACACACACACACAGGCATGTGTGCACACAAACTCAATCACAGTTATTTCTTTTTTTTTTTTTTTGGTGAGGCAATTGGGGTTAAGTGACTTGCCCAGGGTCACACAGCTAGTAAGTGTTAAGTGTCTGAGGCCGGATTTGAACTCATGACCTTCTGAATCCAGGGCCGGTGCTTTATCCACTGCGCCACCTAGCTGCCCCAATCACAGTTATTCTTAAGAATTACTTAAATGGATAGGCTGGGGTTAGCTATTTTTAATAATGATAATAATAATGCCAGCATTTATACAGTGCTTTAAGGTTTGTAAAGTACTGAATATATCTCACAGGATATTCATAAATACCCCATGAGGTTGGTGCTATTATTACTCCCATTTATATAGATGAGGAGCTAAACTGAGCCTGAAGCAGGAGCATGAAGCTAGTAAAATGAGTATTCAGGAAAGCAGAGGGTCCAACTTCAGCCAGATGTGGAGGCTTCCTCCAATTCATCTTGTTATCTCTTCTTTTTCTTTTTTCCAGTCAGTTTTTGATCAGTCACTTCCAGATATACCCCATGTCTAGGTCTCCCTTTGCCACACTAAGTATAGCATTGGTAACAAAGGGAAAAAAAACTACTGTAAATAAAGTCAACCAATACAGCAATTGCATCCGATAGCATACACAACATTCTGCCCCCCCTAGTCTACCATCTCTCTCCTGAGAGGAGAGAGTCATAAGATTATCATGATTGGGGCAGCAAGGTGGCGCAGTGATAGAGCACTGGCCCTGAAGTCAGGAGGACCTGAGTTCAAATCCGCCTCAGACACTTAACACTTACTAGCTGTGTGACCCTGGGCAAGTCACTTAACCCCATTGCCTCACCCCCCCAAAAAAAAACACACAAAAACCCCATGATTAGTCATGATTATCCCTCCAGAATTTGGTCTTGGGGCAGCTAGTGGCACTGTGGATAAAGCACTGGCCCTGGATTCAGGAGGACCTGAGTTCAAATCCGCCTCAGACACTTAACACTAACTGTGTGACCCTGAACAAGTCACTTAACTCTCATTGCCCCCCCCTCACAAAAAAAGAATTTGATCTGTTTTAGTATTCTTCATTTATATTAGTGTGTCATTACTTTATTATTCTTCTGGGTTGGCTTACAGTTATACAAAATTCTCATGTCTCTCTGAATTTTTCATATCTTTTTTGCTTTTTGGTCCAGAGCTGTGATTTCATTGGTATAAGGCCTATTTGATGAGGATCCTCTACTTATATGAACAGGCAACGCATCTGTAATTTTGAATATCTGAGTTGCCCAGGGCACAGAGATTAACACAATTATATCATCATCATCATCATCATCAGAGATAACATTTATATAGTGCTTACTATGTGCCAGGCAATGTGCTAAGTGCTTTGCAAATACAATCTCATTTGATCTTCAGAAAACCTGGGAGGGTGGGTGCTATTATTATCCCCATTTTGCAGATGAGGAAACTGAAACAGAGGTTAAGTGATTTGCCCAGGGTTGCGCAGCTATTAAATGTCTGATGCTGAATTTGAACTCAGATCTTCCTAATTGCAGAAAGACCAGGAGCTATCTATCCACTGTGCTACCTAGCTGTCTGTCATGTTCAGTTTACCACAAATTTGTTCAGCTAGTTCCCATTAAAAGGCATCTTCCTCCCTCCTCCCTCCCTCTCTCTCTTGCTCTCTCTCTCACTCTCCTCTTCCCTCCCTCCCACAAAAGGTGCTGCTATAATGAATATTTTGGTTTATATACTGTCTTTCTCTCTTTGACTTCCTTGGGTTATATACACAGTAGTGGGATGTCTGAGTTCTGCTAACTGTTCTTTTTTTTTTCCTTTTTTTCAAATTTTTTTCAGGTAATGAGGGTCAAGTGACTTGCCCAGGCCACACAGCAGCAAGTGTCAAGTGTCTGAGGTCGGATTTGAACTGCAGGTGTTCCTGAATTCAGGGCAGTGCTCCATCCACTGCAACCACCTAGCTGCCCCCATAAATTGCAGAGTTTTATACAATGGAAAGAAACTAAAAATCATTGCATCTCCTACCTAAGGCACAAACCTCTTCAAGGCATTTGATAAGATGACCTTCAAGCAAGTAGTCTCTGAAGACCCAGGCATGTGGACTCACTGCCTTTCACTTTGTATGGCTTTGGTTGTTATGAGATTCTTCCTTATGTTGAACAAATCCACTTATCTCTAACTTTTACCCACTGATTCTAGTTCTGGAGCCAAGAAGAATAAATACAACCCATCTTCCACATAACCTTCTAAACATTCAAATACTATAATCTCCCATTTATATGTAGATATAATACTTTAGCAGTTTAGAAAGCACTATTTTCTCCATGAAGGTAGGTAGTACAAAAATCTCCATTTTACAGATGAAGAAACCGAGGCTCAGAGATTTTTCCATGGACACAAAGCTATTAAGTAATGTAAGAATAGTTTTAACTAGCTGGGCCTAGTTTGGGGGGGACTAAACTAATTGCAGGGCCTAATCTTATTGGAGGACTAATCTGGGACTTTGACTGATCTGTGGATGTTTGACTGGCTAGCTATCTGACGGCTATTAATTTAATATGGGCCATTTTATAAAAATTCTCCACACTGCTCCACTTCCAAAATTGATAAGCAAACAATTAAGAAGCCTCTTAACTAAATAATCAAAGCAGAATTTAATTATAAAAATCAATGTAAAAGATAAGGGTTAAGAATGCAAATTATACAACCTGTCTGCTTTTAATATAATAAGGGGCCCGTTGCCTCTTGGCTTAGGGGTATGCTCCACCTTTCTCCAACTTCACTCTTTTTCTCCTTCACTCCAGCTTCCCTGTGCTTCACTGCTCAGCTGCTGAATAGCCCCCTTCATCACTCTTTAACGTCTCTCTCTCCTAAAGCGTAGCGATGAACCCCTGAAAAGCCCTTACCTCCTTACCGCTCCTTCCTCTTTCTGTCTTCTCTCTTAGTCTTCTCCCACCTCCTTGTATTGGCTCGTCCCCCTTGTTCTCTTAATCTTCGGCATCCCCCTTCACTGTCTCTCCCCCTTGTATTTGTTGCCTTCTCCCCCTCAACCTTGGTCCTGTGTGCCCCCCGCACAAGCCAAGTTATCCACCGGCCGAACTAGGGCTGTGCCCAAGGGGCTCGAGGGGCCCGTGTCCTCCACTGTGCGCCTGGGACCGTCCGCACTGGCTATGCTAGGGCCTGGCAGGACAAGCTTGGGCAGCTCCCCTCAGGGCATAGAGAGCTAGGGCTTTTTTTCCCCCAGCCGCCTGACGGGCATCCGGTAAAGCCCACTGGGCTTTTTGGCTCAGCTGAAGTGGAAGGGGGAGGGGCACCAGCCCCTCCCACGCAGAAAAAACCCCTGAGAGCCCAAGGCTTTTATATCTCAGACCAAAGGCAAGGTCCCCAAATCAAATAAATTTCCACAAGTATCATGGAGGGATTGAAGACCTAGGTCTCATAAGTCCAAATTCAGTGGCCATGATTGTTACCTGGAGATAATCATCACATGCCCCCAAATCTCCAGAGAAAAAAATCCTAATTCCTTCAATAGATCTTTATATGATAGCACATTGAGGCCTAACATACTTCTCAGGTGACCTCCTAGCTTGTTTAACCACTTTTATGAAAGGTGCCCCTGAGCTGAACAAAGGTGGGGAACGCTTAATCTCTTTGGTATACTACTGTGAATGTGTACTAAGACCAAATTAACTTTGTGTCTGCCCTATCATATCTTCTTAGTGGCCCCATAGACTCTTTTTTTTTTCTTTTTGCGGGGCAATGGGGGTTAAGTGACTTGCCCAGGGTCACACAGCTAGTAAGTGTTAAGTGTCTGAGGCCGGATCTGAACTCAGGTCCTCCTGAATCCAGGGCCAGTGCTTTAACCACTGCGCCATCTAGCTGCCCCAGCCCCATAGACTCTTCACAGAGTAATTATAAACCTTTTGCAGTTGACTCCCAAATCAATATTTACAGAACTGACCTCTGCCCTGAGTTTCAGCCCTGAAATTTCAACTGCCTCTGGATCCTGGACTTTCCCACCAGCCTAAACTTCAACAATTCTACAACATAACTTATCCTTATGAAGGTGGCTGTTTCTAACCCCACCTCCGGTGAGGTAATCACAAAAGCCAGAGTTTTATCTAATCAGTGGATCAATGAAGCATGTAGACTAAAAGGGAACAAAGTTTCATCATTTGGGGAGGAGTGAAGTGTGCGGATCATTGGATGAGCACAGATGACTCGCACAGGAAATGTCTTCCAACCTATCATGGTTGTCAGAATCAGACTCACATCCCTGTCTAGAAACATAGCAAGCCAGTTCTGAACTATGTATTCCAGCACCAGTGAGATGAGTGGTGGTTAAATCCCCTGGTAAGACCTCTTGAGAGGGTATCCTCTCTTCCCACCCCTACTGACCAGCTGATGAACTTGTGAACTTGAAAGATGGGAAGATTGGAATTCCCATAGGTGTTGTTATGAGTGGTCCCCCAGGTAATGTTTTTATGAACTTGAAAGATGAGAAAATCTGGAATCCCCATAGGTGTTGTCCCAAGTGTTCCCCAGAGCAGCAGCGTTGGGAACTGAGAGATATACCAAGCTCAGACCAGCCACAAGGAAGCTGGACTCTAGAAGGACTCTAGAAGGACTCTAGAAGGACACTGACCTTCATAGGTCATAAGAGAGCTACATCAAAAGGAACTTTAGAGGCCTTGAAAAGATAAAAGGCCTTCCAGTAAACAGAACTGTGAGGTTACCCTTTGACCCACATGTGCTTTCTACATTTGAGCACTTTTCTCTCTCTTCCCAGAGACTTCTTGTCTGGGTCAATAAACATTGATTAAGTGCCTACTATGTGCCAAGAACTATGCTAAATAGGAGATGCAAAGAAAAGGAAAAGATGATCTCTGCTCTCAAGCAGCTGACATTCTAACCAGGGAAGATAATCATGAAAGGAAGCTGAAAGCTGGGAGGAGGGTTAGGGAAGAGGGAGAGGGAAGGCACAGGAACATAATGCATTTTCACTTTTTTTTTTTTGGCCAGGCAATGAGGGTTTTGAGTGACTTGCCCAAGGTCACACAGCTAGGAAATGTCAAGTGTCTGAGATCAGATTTGAACTCAGGTCCTCCTGAATCCCTGGGCTAGTGCTTTATCCACTGCGCCACCTAGCTGCCCCTGGAACATAATGCATTTTAAAGGAGTGCAGCTTGCTGCTGGGAGAGGGGGTGTTTTGGTAACGACTGCCTTACTGGACTTGCATGAGCAACAGGAATAACAGCAGATCTTCAAGGGTTACCCCTAAAACTCTATGAGATGAAGTAGCAGAGGGCATTTAGCCTGCCAGTGTGATGTATTCCTGGAGGAGCTACTCTATCATCTTCTCCTGCCTGACCTATGACTGACAGTTATTTCTCTACACTCTCCTGTTTTTGTCAGTGTCACCAACATTGCCTGCTTATTTGTGTTCAAAACCTGGGAATTCTGTTAGAAACCATTTCTTACACATCATCTCTTATAGCACCTATTAAATCTGTCTCTTCCTTTCCCTTTCTTGGAATCAGAAAGACTTGGCTAACATTTATTAGCTTTGTGAATTTGGGGAAATCCCTTGATTTCACTAGGGCTGTTTCTTCATTTGTAAAATTGTGATTAATACCTATATGTAATACCTACCAGAAAGGCTTGTCTTGAGGCTCGAATAAATAATATGTATATAAAGTGCTTTGGAAAGCTTAATGTACTTAATGTACTTTTACAATGTCAGTTATCCTTATTATTTCCCAAGGCCACCCTAAACCAAGTTTTTTGTCCTTAGAGCCAGGCTGGTTGTAATAGTCTCTGAACTGGTCCCCTCCAGTTTCTATTGTGTCCCCTCCCTCCCCCCATTACCCATGTTACACTCAACTGGCCAAATAATTTTCCAAAGAGACTGTTACCTCTTTGAATAGTGGTACCATAATTATTATTAATCCTATTTTACAGACAAGAAAACTGAGACTTGGGGAGGCTATCCCAACTTGTCCAATGTCACACAGGTACAAAGCAACAGGGTCAGCATTCTAACCCAGACCTTCTGACTCTCTACCACGTGAGGTTGCCATCTTTCTTTCAAAGCATAGTTCAAGGTCCCAAACCCCACCCTCCCCCACCCCATGAAGTATTCTTTGATCAATCTTGCCCTTAGCGATCACTTCTTCCCTTTGAATTCTTATATTGTATCTCATCATAAATGACACATCAGGTACTTCTATAAGTTACCTTGCTTTCTTATATTTCATCTTCTGTGTGTGTGTGTGTGTGTTTTACTTTGCAAACTAGATTGTGAACATCTGGTTCTCACACAACTTTCTACAGTTTTGAATGCAGGTGACCTATAAAAAGTAAAATATTCAACTGACCTTCCTTCAAGTCTAAACCCTCATGAACTGAGATATAAGGTGGTGACTTCCTGTCCTCCAAACAAATCAGGAAGGGATAACTACCTGTTGATTTCTTCCCTCCTTTTCTTTGGTTCCCATATTTCTTTTCCTTTCAGTCTTTCCTACTGCCTACCTCAACCCCCTCTTCATCATTAACTTCTATGAAACTAAGCAAAGAATCCTCTTAAGAAGTTGGGCCCCTGGCTTTCTCTTCTCTAAGCACAGTTGCAATGGTGATCCAACAAATAGGTATTAACTGCCTACTATGTGCCAATATAATGTCTACATTATAGAGATAGTTTTCCACATTTGTCTCTCTTAAGATATGTAACTACAAAATAGTAAACTACTTTTATGATAAAAAATTCTCTAACTCTAATGATTAGAAAGATGCAAGTCAAAACAATTCTGGTGTAGTACATCATAACCTATTGGATTGAATAATAGGACAGCAGAGGAAAATGAAAAATGTTATAGGGGATATGGGAAAAATAGAGACATTGATGCACTGTTGGTGGAGTTGTAAACTGATGTCAAACATTCTGTAGAGCAATTTGGGGACTATAGCCAAAAGGCTATAAACCATGCATACTCTTTGACCTAGTAATACCACTACTAGATCAGTATCCAAGAGATAAAAACTAAAAAGTTACAAGATCTATATGTACAAAAAATATTTATGGCAGCTCTTTTCTGGTGTGTGGAAATTTTATTTTGATTTTGGGGACCCTATCTTTAGGGCTGAGATTAGAAAGCCTTAGGTCCTCAGGTCTCTTCTGTGGGGAGGTGCTGGTGCCCCTCCCCCTCTGCTTCGGCTGGAGCCAAAAAGCCCCATGGGCTATACAAGGCGCCAGGTCAGACAGATGGGGGGAGGGAGCTCTAGCTCCCTCCACCCTGAGGGGAGCTATCCAAGAGATCCTGGGCTCTTCCAGGCCAGGCTCTGGCATAGCCTGTGTGAGGCACATGATGCTGAGCATCCCCCCAGCCCCAGCCGCAGCTCTGGCTGGTGGATTAGTTTGGTCTGTGGGGGTTGCAAAAAAAGCCCCAAGACTTGAGTGGAGAAAAGAAAGATATATATAGACCTAGGGGTTAGACTGGGGGGGGAGGGGGGGCGGGACAAGAAGAATAGGGAAGAGACCGGCAAAGGCGGCAGAGAGCTGACTGACGGAGCAGACAGACAGACTGAACGGGAGGCAGCAGAGAGCACAGCAAGCGGTCAGCACAGGGGACAGGTTGGAGAAAGTGAAGATTAAGAGAGAGCAGGGAAAGTGTAACATACCCGAGGCAAGAGGCAGCTAAGGCCCTTATTGTATTAAAAAGTTCCAGGCTCAGCAGGTGGAACGAGATCCAGTGGAAAGGGATGCGCTGCAATGCAGTCAGGTTCTGTACATTTTATTTCCCTGTATTCTTAATTTTAAATAGTATTCTCATAATAAACTCTGCTTGGATTATTTAGTTAAGAAGCTTCTTAATATTTTGCTTATCAATTTGGGAGCAGTGTGGTGGAACTTTAATAAATGGCCCATGCTAAGTTAATAGCAGTCAGATAGCCAAATAGTCAAAAGTCCTCAGATTAGTTCTCCAGTCAGTTTAGCCCCAAATCAGGCCCAACTAGTCAAAATATTTCTACATTTGAATAGTGACCGCAGCAGGACTTATGGCCCAATTATAATTTTTCTAAGCTTATAATTTTTTCATATATTTATAATTTTTTCACAAATCCAGTTATATAATTTTCCAGGTTAGATTAGCTCATTTTTTTTTTACAATATTTAATGGTGAGCCAGGTAGGAGTTACTAACCTACTAACCTGGTAAATCTTTAAAAAAATTAAAAAAATAATAAAAAAAAATTAAAGGGCCAGTAGGAAATTTTTTTTTCCACTCATGCTTCCCTTAATTTTTTTTTGAAAGCCTCTTAAGTCTTATCAGTTTTTTTTGCTAGCAGAGAAAAAGCCTTAGCGTTATACTGAACCATGATTTGAATATTTGTTTCGCCCTCTTACTTTTTTCATTGGGTTGTTCTGGGACCGCATAATATCTGGTTTTTATCCATTGACCCCTGCTTAATATTACTGGGGACATTTGGCTGGAATTTGGGCCCCACTGTGGTAGCATAATAAATAATACCTCTAGCGATTGTAATTTTTTTTCTCCATTACTAATATTATAGCATGGTATTTTCTTATACAACTCTGGAGAGAGAAAAAGAATTGTACCCATAGTGAGCCATGTATTAAGAGGGATGCCAGAGCTAACTCTACTAAAAATGACCTGAAGTTAGAAAAAGATGTTGACAGTCTTTAAAATCAGGTCAGCAGAAGCCTCCTATGCATGATGCTGCAAAGCCTAAAAGCAGAAACATCCTAGCACCTGCACTTTCAGGTCAAACATTTAAAAATTAGTATAAGACCCCTGAAGTGTGTCAATATTGTGAGAAACAAGGACACTTGTTGAGAGAGTGTAGAACTAGAAGGTATGAATTGAGACAGGTAATGACTGAAACCCTTAAAGATTTTTTTTAGGGGAAATAGAAATAATAAGAGAAATTTTTACCAGAGAGGGAGCAACCACGGCAATTTACAGGCCTTATTACCAACAGAATCAGAATAACTTTAGAAGACCCTATCAGGAATGTATAGAAGGACAGAATCAGGGAAATTATAGGCCTTATTATAAACAAAATCAAATAAATATAGATCTTATCAGGGAGATATAGATAAGCAGAGTCTCCAAACAGGTATAGGCCTTTTCAGAGAGTTATAAAGGAGCAAAATAAGAATAGTCACAGATCCTTTCAAAAGGGTAAAGATCAGGGAAATACAGAATAAATGATAGTGTACATGGGAGGAGGGACAACAGTAAATACTGAAAATTTTATTTTTCTAGACTTTAAATAACACTAATCCTTTTATTCCATTCCATTCTTCTCCCCAGAATAACAAACCTCATGTGATCCTCAAAGTTGGGGACACTTATTATTATTGCTTATTAAAAAACCAAAGAGTGGCAAAAATTAACTAAGAAGCAGCTAAGGGACATTCTAGGAGCAGCTGGGTATTGCAGGCAGTGGATACCCTGTTTTGGTAAAATTGCTAAGCCACTTGTGGCTCTAACAAAAAATTCTTTCAAGTATCTTTACAGCTGGATTCTCAGCATCTTTCAGGTGTGGCAGAATTGAAGCAGGCACCTTGGCCCTGCTGGTGTTGCTGTTCCTGTTCCTGCTTGGACCCAGTTTTGGTCCTCATCATTTTATTCCACCTGCACCATCTGTAGGCGAAGAACTTCTTCACCAAGAGCATATGGCTCTAACTTCAAAAAAGGGTTATTGAACCCTATTATTTGATTCGTAAGACAATTAATGGACATTGAGTCTTGCTGATATTTTAGTTTTTTGATAAACTGTTTATCACTTCAAGTATGCTGGTGTTTAAGGTGGTTTTTTTTAATTGTTTATCAATTTAAGTATCTATTATTGCCATTGTACTAAACAGAAAATTCATGAACAAGATGATGTGGTTTATTTGTCTAATGAAGAGTTTGTAATAATGTTTAATATTAGCCATTTATATTCATTTATCATTTTAAATGTCATTGTGACTATGTATATAGCTTTTATTATCCTTAGTGAAAGAGTAGTCATTTTGTTGTATTGGTCATTATAACCACTTCCCAATAGACTCTGGGTATGGTTTGGAATTATTGTATATATTGTAAGTGTGGTATTTAGTTATGGAGCATAATACGCATTTTTACCATCATATTTTCTTTGGTTGAAATTAATATGAGATTTATGAATTATGGAAACTTTACCATTTCAGAGACTAATTATTCTTATACTGAGCTTCATGGAAATGACTCTACTCCATGATGCAGGCCTTGGAGCAAACATAGTACAACAGGAGGAGAGACAGGTACACATAAGATCGCCCCTGAGGAGGCTGAGAGAACAGCCACTCAACGAAACCTGGAGGCAGGATTCCCTTAGTCCAAATACATTCAGTAAGTTCATAGTTTGCTGATAATAGCAGCTATATAGGGCACATCTCTCACTCCAAAAATAGTCTGGTGTCATGGAAGCACCAGCCCATGAACCTGGTTTAACTTAATTTTTTTTTTTCATTCAGTCTGGTGGCATGGTTAGAATCCATCCACCTGAGGCCTAGCACAATTACTAAATGTCTGTGCACCACATGATGTGGTATGGTAACCTTTCCATAACATTTTTCAAGTGTCATCACAGACACATTACTAGATTTGGCCTTGATCCAGACATATAATGGTAAAAAAGTATTAGTAATTTCATAACGGTCTCAATTTTCTATTGCTTATGGATATAAACATCCTCCAAAAGGATGGATATGTTGTATATGTATAAAATTCATATTTGTTTTGTACATTTTGAAGAAACTTTCACTGTTTTTTTTAAGAACTTTCATTATTTAAATTGAACAATTTTGACAATGCTATACTAAAGACTAGTGAAAGCTCGGCCAGTATCCAGAGACAGCCAGAATCCAGACCAGAGTCCTGTTCCTAGATGACATTTCAACCCTCCTTCCAAAGACAAGATTTAAAAGACTTTAAATGGACACTTTTGTTTTCTCCCACATACACCATCTGTAATGTGTATTTTCTGCAGAGGCCTTCCTCTGTGGACATTGTCAAGCGCGAGTCCATGAGGGATTGCCCCTCTGGACAAAATTTTCTTTTCCTGTGTTACTGACATTGTGTCCTAGCATAGGTTATGGTATTTTGTTTTGCTGCTTCATCAAGGAAACACTACGTGTTTCTTGTCGAAGCAAAGAGGGGACTGTGGAAATTGATTTTGATTTGGGGACCCTACCTTTAGGCTGAGATTAGAAAGCCTTAGGCCCTCAGGGTCCTCTTCCGTGTGGGAGGTGCTGGTGCCCTTCCCCCTCTGCTTCAGCTGAGCAAAAAAGCCTCATGGGCTGTACAAGACGCCCAAGTCAGACAGCTGTGGGGGAGGGAGCACTAGCTCCCTCCACCCTGAGCGGAGCTATCCGAGAGATCTTGGGTTTATCCAGGCAGGGCTCTGGCGTAGCCTATGCTGAGGCACGTGAGGCTCGAGCATTACCCCCGCCCCCTACCAGCCGCAGCCCTGGCTGGCGGATTAGCTTGGTATGTGGGGGTGCAGGAAGCTCTGGAGATTTGAGTAGAGGTAAGAAAGATATAATATAGACCCTGGGAGTGAGACAGGAGGTGGGCTGACAGGAGGACTGGAGGCCGGCCTGAGAAGATTAGAGGGGCGGCAAAGGTTGGAGAAGAAAGACAGGAGGCTGCTACAAGGATGCTAGAGAAAAGTGAGAAAGGGCTTTCCAGTTAGAAGAAGGTCTATTGGTACACAGGGGGAGACCAGCAGACAAGACTAAATGGGGGAAATATGACAAGATTAGCAGGGAGACAGAGCTGACCAAGAGGACTGGAGGCTGGCTGATGAGAAGGAACGGGACAGAGGAAAAGAGAGGCCGAAGGACAAGATTAAGAGAGCAGACTGACGGAGCAGAGAGACAGACAGACAGAACAGGAGGCAGCGGAGAGCATAGAAGCAGTCAGTGTAGGGTACAGGTTGGAGAAAGCAAAGATTAAGAGAACAGTAAGGAGAGGAAAGTTAGAAGCAGGGGGATTTACAAAGTAAAAGGGATTGCAGTTAGTGAAAGTAGCTGAGCAGTGAAAGTGTAACATACCCTAAGGCAAGAGGTGGCTAAGGCCTTATTGTATTAAAAAAAAGTACCAGCACTTTCAGGTGGAAAGGCGGAATGCAGTCAGGTTGTACATTTTATTTACCTGTATTCTTAATTTTAAATAGTATCTCATAAATAAACTCTGCTTTGATTATTTTAGTTAAAAGGCTTCTTAATATTTTGCTTATCAATTTGGGAGTGGAGCAGTGTGGTGGAACTTTATAAATGGCCCACATTAAATTAATAGCAGTAAGACAGCCAGTGAGTCAACAGTCCCAGATTAAGTACCCCGGTCAGATTACTCCACCCCCCCAAATTAGCCTAATCAGTCAAAATATTTCTGGTTTGCTTTTTTTTTTTTGGAGGGCCAATGAGGGTTAAGTGACTTGCCCAGGGTCACACAGCTAGTAACTGTCAAGTGTCTGAGGCTGGATTCGAACTCAGGTACTCCTGAATCCAAGGCCAGTGCTTATCCACCGCGCCACCTAGCTGCCCCCCCAAAATATTTTCTACATTTGAATGGCGACTCTGGTGGGACTTACAGCCCAATTATAATTTTTCTAAACTATAATTTTTCACAAATCCAATTATATAATTTTTTCAGACTATTTTTTCTAGCTAATAATTAATTTTTTACAGGTACAAAGAATTCGAAATTATGGGGATGCCCATCAATTGGGGAATGGCTGAAAAATTGTGGGATGAGATTATGATGGAAACCACTATTGTGCTATAAGAAATTTTGAGCAGGATGCTCTCAGAAAAACCTGGAAAGACTTACATGAGCTGATGCAAAGTGAAATGTACTGTATACAAAATAACAATAAATGTAAGATGATCAGCCTGTGAATGGACTTTGCTATTTCTTAGCAATACAATGATCCCAAGGACACACTCTGAAGGATGTATGATGGAAAAATATAATCCATCTCCAGAGGAAAGAACTGATGGTGTCTGAATACATATTGAAGTATATATTTTTTTAGTTTTAGTTTTTTTTTAGTTTTTTTTGTCTGTTTCTTTCTTCACACCGGACTAATATGGAGGGAAACGTTTGTTTTGCATGACTACAAGTGTATAACATTTTGAATAGCTTTGCTTTTTTTAGGGTGGGGAGGGAAGGGAGGAAGGAAGGAGATTTTGGGATACGAAGTTTTTTAAAAATGGAATGTTAAAATTTGTTTTACATGTAATTGGGGGAATAATAAAATCTAAAAAAAAAAAAAAAAAGAACAGGAGGTAGGAGTTAGCTCTTAGGGTTTTTTTTTGCCTTTTTTTTCCTTTAATTTATTTTTTGGGGTTTTTTTTTCTCAATACATGTATTTTTTTTTTGTTTTGTTTGCTTTTGGGGGGACAGGGCAATGAGGGGTTAAGTGACTTGCCCAGGGTCACACAGCTAGTAAGTATCAAGTGTCTGAGGCTAGATTTGAACTTAGGTCCTTCCTAATCCAGGGCCAGTGCTTTATCTTCTGCACCACCTAGCTGCCCTCAATTACATGTAAACAAAAATTTTTAACATTCTTTAAAATAATTTTGAGTTCCCAAATTCTCTCTTTTCCTCCCTCTCCTTCCCTCCTTGAGAAGGCAATCAATTTTGATATAGATTTTACATGTGCAGTCATGCAAAACACTTCCATATTAGCCATGTTGCAAAAGGAAATGCAGACCAAAAAAATTTCTAAGAATAATAAAGAAAGTTTAAAAAGTACGTTTAATATGCATTCAGACTCAGTTCCTTCCTCTGAGGTGGATAGCATTTTTCAGCATAAGTTATTCAGAATTGTCTTGGATTATTGTATTGTTGAGAATAAACTAAGTCATTCACAGTTGATCATTGTACAATATTGCTGTTATTATGTACAATGTTTCTCCTGTTTCTGCTCTCTTCACTTTGCATTCAGTTCATATAAGTCTTCCCAGGTCTTTTTCCTGAAAGCATACTGCTCATCATTTCTTGTAAACAATAATATTCCATCACAATCATATACCACAACTTTTTCAGCCGTTCCCTATGCCCTTTTTTCTTTTTGCTATGTATCCCTCCCTGAGGTTTCACAGAACATCAGATACTTAGAAGTTCACTTTTCAAATCAGGAAAGAGGTTCTTATAATATGTTTTAGCTGAGACTTGAAGGAAACCAGGGAAGTCTGATAGAGAGATGGGGAAGGAAAGACTTCCATGAATGGGGTGAACAGCCAGTAAAAATTCACAGAGCAGTGTCTTGTGGGAAAGAACAGTAAGGAGGCCAATGTCACTAGATCTTAGAGTATATGGAGGAGGAAGGAAGACTGAAAAGGTAGGAGGGGGACAGTTAAGAAAGGCTTTAAAAGTCAACAGAGGGGGCAGCTAGGTGGCGCAGTGGATAAAGCAATGACCCTGGATTTGAGTTCAAATCCAGCCTCCAGCACTTGACACTTATTAGCTGTGTGACCCTGGGGCAAGTCACTTAACCCTCATTGCCCCACCAAAAAAAAAAAAAAGGAAAAAGTCAAACAGAGGATTTTCTATTTGATCCTGGAGGTAATAGGGAACAAATGAAGTAGCTATTGAATGGGGAATGGTGGTGATGGTGGGGAGGATGACATGGTCAAACCCTGCACTTTTTAAATATCACTTTGACAGCTGAGTGGAGGATGCACTGATGTGAAAAAAACTGAGGCAGGAGACCTACCAGAAAGAATGCTACTGCAATAGTTCAGGTGTGACGAAATGAAAGCCTGCACTAGGGTGGTAGCAATGTCAGAGAAGAGAAGGAAGGAGATATCTATTTAAATCCATAGACAGATATCAATAGAACTATCATTAGACAGATAGATAGACAGACATACGTATATAGATGTCTATGTCTATTTATAGATATCTATAGAGAAATTTCTACAGATATAGGTAACAGACATAGATATAGATACATAAGAGATGTGAAGGTAGAATTGACAGGATTTGCCAAGAGATTAGAAATGAGGGGTGAGAGAGTGAGGAATCCAAGATGATACTTAGTTGTAAGACTGGAGATTGGGGGGGGGATGGTGATGCCCCTCAACACTAATAGGGAAGTATGGAAGAGGAAAGGGTTTTGGGGGGATATATAATAAGTTCAGTATTAAACATACTGAGTTTAAAATGTTGCATTTTAATTTTTGAGATGTCCAATAGGTAACAGAGATGGTGAGAAAAGAGGTTAGGGCTGAATAATGGATGTTTGAGAATCATCAGCATAGAGATGATAGTCCAGATCCTTTAGAGCTGATTATATAACCAAGTGAAATAGTATAGAGGGAGGAGAGAAAAGAGCCAGGACATAAGTTTTGGGAGACACCAAAGGTTAGTGGATATAGACCTGAATGAAGATCCAGCAAGGAGGAATTCGACAGAAGGCAAATTAGGATAGAGCAGTGTCTCCTGAAACCTAGAAAAAAGAGAATAAGAAGGGTGATTAATAGTGTCAAAGACTGAAGAGGTTTAAAAAAAAGAATGACTGAAAAAAGGCCAATTAGATTTGGCAATAAAGAGATCATTGGTTTCTTTGGAAAGAGGAGTTCAGTCAATGATGAGGTTGGAAAGCCAGACTATAGAGAATTAAAAAACCAGAAAAGGAAATGGAGGCACTGAATTATAGATGGCCTTCTCAAGTTAAGCCATGAAAGGGAGAAGAGATACAGGGACCATAGGCTAGCAGAGATGATAGGATCCAGTTTTTTGAAATTGAATACATGAGTTTGTTTGTAGGTTGACAGGGAAGCAGCCAATAGGGAGAAATTGAGAAAGTGGGGTATGTCAAGAGAGACAATGTGTTAGAGAAGATTGGATGGGATAGAGTCATTTGTGTACATAAGGACGTTTGCCTTGGCAAAAGAGAAAGCTTTTTATATGAAACCGGGTGAAGGAAAGAAAGAGCAGGGGAAGATATCTGACTGACATGAGATGAGGATGAGGAGAAACCAGAGAGCTTTGGCAAATGCTCTTCAATTTTGTCAGTGAAATATAAGGCGAGATTCCCAGATGAAAGGGTGGTAGCAGGGAGAGCCAAGGAGACTTAAGGAGGGATGAAATAGTAAATTAATTAGGCAGAGGTATAAAGGACTGCTTTGCTGCAGTGAAGGTACAGATGAGATTATGTCACAGAAATCTGTAATGCACTCAGCATAATATAGGTTTTCTCCAGTCTCATTAAGCAGCACCAGAATTGGAAAGGGTAGCCAGGCATACAATGTCATCAGGAGGGAGTCAGGGCTCAGTCAGTGTCAGAAGATGGAAAGGAGTGTGAGAAAGAAAAAGAAAGTAAGTTTATTAATTATGGAGCAGGTAATCCAGAGAGCACAGTGGAAGAGACAGGGAATATTGTTGCAGTGGCCGACAGTTTGGGCGTTAGGGTTAAGGGGATGAGAATGAGGGATGGGGGAAGTTGGGATAGAGAATGGAGTTTTATACTTCAGCAGCCCTGGGGGTCAGAATCGCTTGGACGAGGAGAATATAAGGGGATGATAGTATGTTTAACCATTGACAAATGAATCGAGAATACCAGTTGTGGAGAGAGGTCTATTGAGGAAGGCAGGTAATGAGATTGTTCAAGGTCCTTCCCTCATGGCCGGTGGTGATATTGCGTGTAAGGCCTTGAGAGGCTGGTCTCACAGCAGTCTGCTATGTCCAGGACAGTCTAGTCAGGAGGGAAAGATGTGGCAGTGGAAGGTAGGTCCTAGCCCCTGCTTAGGGCTGATGAAAGGCCCTCTGAGAAACTCATCTGCAGGTGAGCAGCCTGCATGTTGGGCTGACATGGGATCCTCTGGACTAGTACCATTGACCACCCTTTCCTAGATTCTCTACAGATTTTATGACACTACTTTCCTCTGGCTCTCCTCCTACTTGTCTTCAGTCTCCTTGCTGCCCCTTAACTGTGGGTATTCCCCAAGACCCTGGACCCCTTTCTTTTTCTTCTATACCTCTAGTAACCTCATCAAATCACATGAATTTAACTCAACTCCCCATAAATGATTATGTGTAGTAAGTAGACACAATGATACATACACACATATATAAACATATGGTTGCTTGTTGTCCTTCATCTCAAAGAGGAGGATCACAAAATGACATCACTATTTGGGGGTGTCAAAGTACAGCGTGTCCAACCGTGGCTAATCAGATTCATTTCGAGCTCTGAAGGATCTACCACAGTCTGGCACAAATAGTCCATGTAAACATTTGGAGTGGAGATGTCTCTAAATTTGGACTTGTCATATTTCTTCTGAGCTACTGCAATTCTGCTTTACTCCTAGAGCACATCACCGTCAGGCTGCATGGTCCTGTGCCAGTGTCTCCCAAGCCTCACAATTGATTCCAAAGTTCTTCAGAGAGAATTACACACCTCATAAAGAGAGTTCCTGTATCTCTACCGAAGCTTCGGTCCTGCATCACCATTGCCTATTGGCAATGTAAACTGGCTGTCCTGGAGATATCTCAAATTCGAAATGTCCAAAATTGAACTCATTCCCTCCCTCAAACCTTCTTCTAAACTTCCTCATTCTCTGTCAAAGGCATCATCATCCTTCAAACGTCATCCTCAGCTCCTCACTCTCACTCCCCCCCACATATCCTTCAGTGCCAAATCATGTTCTTTCTCCCTCTGAAAATACATCTTTCATCCATACCCTTCTCTCTGCTCACATAGTTTCCACCTTACTTTAGGCCCTCATCACCTCTCACCTTGATGACTCCAACAGCCTCCTAGAGGCTAAGACTCCCTGCCTCCAGTCTTCTACCACTCCAATCCACCTTACCCACTGCTTACCAAAATAATTTTTTTCAAGCCACAGAGATGACCATATGACTGCTCTTCTCAATCAACTTCAGTGACTCCCTACGCCTCTAGGAAAAAAACAAAAAACATTTCAATTTAGTTGTGAAGCCCTTCACAGCCTGGCCCAATCTGGAAAGACCAGCCTCATTGAACAAGACAGCCCCTGCTGTCTTCTTCTTCCAGCCAAGCTGGTCTTCTCTGTTTCTCATTCGCTAGCACTCTGTCTTCTGACCTTGCACTGTCTGTCTGTTGTCCCTAATAACTGGAATATACTTCTTCTCACTGCCTCCTCCAGAGTTCTTCTCTCACTCTAAGATATAGCTCAAATACCATCTTCTGCATGAAGCTTTTCCCTATCCTCCTCAACTGCTAGGGTCTTCTCTCCCAAACTACCTTGTATGTGATTGCTTTATATGTACAGGGAGTTCCAAAAATCTTTAGCACAGTTTTTAAGTTATTTACTAGCTTGAATCCTTATGTGAACCTGTAAATTAAGGAAACAATCAATATAGGAGAAAATGAGGTCTTTTAATCAGGGCAGAGGAACTATAGCTCATGGTATGGCAAAGCAAAAAGCTAGGGAATACCCAAAGATGGGAACAGAGGACAGGGTTTTTATGGGGTAACAGAACAAAAGGGAACTTAATGTAAATGAACCTTTAACAAAAGAAACCATAGAGCTGCTCCTGAGTTAAGTATAGGCATTACTTAACTCTAAATAGAAACTACTTAATGTAGGTGGACCCTTTTATATAATAATATAAAGTCTAGGGAGTAAGGTGGGGAACCATAAGGAGGGAATAGTTTGCTTGGCGGGAGGTGGGAGAGGTCCATAAATTGACAAAGATTAGTTAGCCCCAGGCAATTCATTTGCTTTGGAAAGGGGACTGGGTGGGGATCAGTCTGTTCTCAGTAATTTTGTAGTTATCACTTAGCTACTACACTTTAAAACTGTACTTTTGAAACACCCTATATTTGTATTTACTCACTTTGTATTTCTAATTTCCTTATATATTTATAAATGTACCTGTTGTTTCGTTTAGAGTATAGGGTCTTTGTTTTATTCTTCCATACTTGCATCCCCATCTTTGCACAGTGCCCCAGCATATGGTAAGCTACTTAATAAATACGTGTTGATTGATTGAGCCAGTCTGTAACCAGTCTGGTAACTGAGGATTTGTCTTTCACAGAGTAGCAATAAGAATCTTTCTGTCCAATTGAGATTGACAGGTGGGCAGCTAGGTGGCACAGTGGATAAAGCACCAGCCCTGGATTCAGGAGGGACCTTGAGTTCAAAATCCGACCTCAAACACCTTGACACTTACTAGCTGTGTGACCTTGGGCAAGTCATTTAACTCTTATTACCCTGCAAAAAAAAAAAAAGATTGACAAGCAGCATGATACAAATAATAGATGGAATATGGGGCTTGGAGTCAGAAAAAAATAACAGGGTAACCCTTATATAATGGTTTGTAAAGTACTTTACATACTATGAGGGCCAAATTTAATATGTAGAGAGTTAATTGGTAGCTCGCCATAATATTGGGGTTCAGAAAATGAGGGACCTCTAGGTCTGAAACTCCCTCCTCTCCAACTACCTTTTTGGATATTTTCTCCCAGACTAATAAGAAAGGAGCTTAACAGCCTCTTTTCCACAAACAAATCGGGTTTTATTAATGGGAATAAAATACACAGCAAAGTTGAAATAATAAAGTTAAAGACAAGGGAATAGGGGAAAAGAAAAATGGATAATCCCCCTAGCTCTAAACAAAAAGCCTATACGATCCCCAAACTTTGCTTCCAGCTCAGCTAATTCAAAAGAACCGGGTTCGTTATTAACTCACCACCATAGCTTCAATGGGAAACAGCTATGCAGCCAGGGCCACAGGAGAAACTGCCCAAGAAAAACCTCTCTCGTCTGTTCCCGCCAGCTTACCCCATGGGAAAAGAGGACTGCCACCAGAAAGAGACTGAGCTATCCTCAGTGAGCGTTTACTCTCCCTCCCCCAAAAGGGGAGGTCCTTCAAACTTCCAGTGGGAAAGTGGTTTCTCCTGCTGACATCAGCAGCATAGGTCACTAAGGACAGGCCAGGTGTGGCCCCATCCCAGTCAGTCTGCCAAATTCCATTATTTTACCACATCCCCCCCTTTGTTTCTTTGAGGAACACAGAGTGTTTCCTTGATGAAAACTGTAAAAAAATAACAGAATATAATACCCTATGCTAACATGAAGTGGGGCTCCTTAAATCTGCTAGCCTGTTTACCTTTCTTTTTTTTTTTTGCGGGGGCTATGGGGGTTAAGTGACTGCCCAGGGTCACACAGCTAGTCCAAGTGTTTGAGGCCAGATTTGAACTCAGGTACTCCTGAATCCAGGCTGGTACTTTATTCACTGCGCTACCTAGCTGCCGCTTATGCCTGTTACCTTTAAAGGTTAAAGGTGGGGGGCAGCTAGATGGTGCAGTGGATAGAGCACCAGCCCTGGAGTTCAGGAGTACCTGAGTGAAATCCAGCCTCAGACACTTAACACTTACTATCTGTGTGACCTGGGCAAGTCACTTAACCCCAATTGCCTCACTAAAATATAAAAAAAATAAAAGTTAAAGGGGACCACCCCCCATCCATTCCAACAATATCCATTGTCTAAAGAAGCTATAGGAGGATCATCACCCCTATAATTGAGTCTTTGAAAAAGCCAGGGTATCATTGTTCCATGCCATCATTCTCCATGCAATACTCCCATTTTGCCAGTTAAAAAACCAAGACTGGGCCAGATGGTAAACCTATTTATCATTTCATACAATATCTTAGAGCAATAAACTCTTATGTTATACCGAGACATGCCATAGTTCCTAACCTTGCCACAATACTATGTAAATGCTATATATTGGGAAGGGCATTACAAAGCACTGGGAGGGGATTTTGGAATAATGGGGCATCAGTAAGATATGCAGCACCCACCCATATCTTGCATATCATCTTGAAGACCTAGACATTGCTTACCAGCATACCAGGGTCCTGCTCTGCCACACCTTAATTCCTGAGGTGCTTTTTCACTTGGAAAAGTTTTAAGGATTCCTTGTGGGTTGGGAACTTTAGGGTTTCTTGGGGTCCCACTGTATTCCCCACAAGGACTGCTACTAAGGGTCAGAGCCAGTTGGTTTCTGATTCTATGTTCAACACTCCTGGTCACTATTCCACTGCAGTCTCCAAGGAAAACCTGACCTTCAAATCCCACCTCTAACCCTTACTAGCTGTGTGACCACTTCACTTCTCCACGCTCAGTTTCCTCATCTCTAAAATGTGTACCCGTAATACCTGCCCTCCCCTCCTTGTTGTCAGGACTTATCTCTCCTGCTTACCTGCCCTTGTCTTTCTGTGACCACAGCAACTGAACAGGGAACAGAAACCAATTGATCAACTTACCTAAGTGTCAATTATTAGTATTTTTAATTGACTGGCAAAACCCCGACAAAAACAACTTTGAGGAAGTAGGATTCGAACCTGCAATTGTTCTCCAGTCACAAGGTGACCTCCCCTACCGGCAAGAGGCTTTTAAGAAGAGTCTCGTGACTGGACTTTCATGAATTGGAGGCGAGCAAAGTGAAACAAGAAAGACAGAAGCGGGTTGGAGCTCGCTGAAGCGGAACTGGGCGTGGCATATGCCCTCTCCTAAGATGGCCTCCGAATCCGCCCATCATCTCAGCTCTTGGACCCGCCCTCTAACTCACCTCCACCAGAGTGAGTAAGGGGCAACAGCACACCATTGGTCAAGTTACCTGTCGCTCAGCCCCACCTCCTTTCGAACAGGGATGGTGGGAGGGGGGAGGTCGATGACAGCTTCACTTCCGGTTCCGGCGGTGTGGGGAGCCGGGCCGATATGGAGGAAGATGCCGCTGGCCGGAGAGCTGAAGCTAGGGCAGGAACAACAGCCTAGGAATCCCGGACTGCAGAGCGCCGGTACTGTGAACAGGGCCACCCAGGGTTTAGGAGGTAGGAAGCGGCGGGTGTACACGAGCCGGGGCTGCCGGTGGGAAGGTTGGGGGGAAGGGCGGGCTGTCCCTGGGGGCGGGGCAAGT
Organism: Dromiciops gliroides; assembly: GCF_019393635.1. Lineage (NCBI taxonomy): Eukaryota > Metazoa > Chordata > Mammalia > Microbiotheria > Microbiotheriidae > Dromiciops > Dromiciops gliroides. The sequence continues at coordinate 158,708,991 of NC_057864.1, read as the reverse complement.
GGCAGGGCGGAGTCAGGGGGGAGGGCCGGGCCTGTTCGTTCGTAGGGGTTCCCTTTTGGGGCGCTAGGGGGTAGAGGACGTCTGAGTCTGGCGTGCCAGGATCGGAATGGATCTTTTGAGGGCGGGTGGGCGGGGTAGGGTGGGTCAGCTTTCGGGTCATTAAGAGGTCGGGGAAGGCGGGAGTTGGCGGGTGTCACTTGGCGTTGGTTTCGGGAGCGAAGTTGGGGGTGGGGCACGTAAGAGCTGCATGCATAGATGTAAGAAACGTCCGAAAAGGGGAGGCTGCACTGGTGGCTTATCACCGAAGGGCTTACATAAGGTGGTTCTATAAGATCTAAAAGAGGCAGGAGCCAACTCATAAGGGTACTTTGAATCATCATAGAATCAGCTAACCCCTTGTATGCTCAGGCCCGTCTTTGTTGTTAGTCTAGTAGAGGTGGTGAGAGGGATTCGAGTCGCCCCGACCCAGTCTCCCCAGTTTCGAGTCTCTAGAGGAGACTAGCTCTAGTCTAGAGACTAGAAGAATTGTGGCTTGGGGTGAAGCGGTATGAGGAGACAGCCTGGGAGGCAGTGACATCAAAAGGACTCAAGTGGTAGACCTGGGCAAAGGTGTTCTCCGGTAGGTCCAATCCTAATGAAAATCAGGATGGAGTCAGGCCGATCCTTTTGGTAGACTATATCTGGTGGAGATTAGGAAACAGCATACACTCTTGGTGAAGCTAGATCTCTGTGAACCTATTGCTTATCCAGCTCTGGATGCCTAGTGTAAAGAATAGAGCTGGTGTTTGTACCTAGGACATTTTGCACCCCCTCAGCTAAGTAGTGTAGTGGTTTGACTTTGCCACTGGCCTAAAGTATACTTCCCAGCTAGAACCTTGCCTATAATGGACTTTCCATTTCAGATACCTACCTCCATAATGTGAAGAACTTAGAAGGTATCAGGCCATGCACACGATTAAAGGACCAGAAAAAAACAAGAAAGTAATTGGGCTGGTTGAATTTGGAAAATACGGCTGAAAGAAAATGGCTCTCCGATGGGAGGTTTCATAGAGGGAACAGTATTGGCGACAGCATTGTAGCAGAAAAGTAGGGGGTTAGACTGCAGGGAAGACAGGAATTCAGATACATGTGATTGGAAACAATGATTTTCTGAAAGAACTGAGGGGACTCTGTGTGTCCTTGCTCCTCTTCTTATCCTTCCTCCCAAAGTGTTGAATCATTTCTGAGGAATATTTTCTATCTGCCTATCACAGTTAGAAATGATGTGAGTCATCATCATCAGAGCTCCTTCTCTTTCAAAAAATTTAAATCAGACAAAGTGAAGGTGAGACCTAAAGAGCAAAAAAGTGAGACAATAGGACCAGGAAGCAAAGGAACTTCTAGAAGGGCTAATAAAGGGGGCAGCTAGGTGGTGCAGTGGATAAAGCACTGGCCCTGGATTCAGGAGGACCTGAGTTCAAATCTGGCCTCAGACACTTGACACTTACTAGCTGTGTGACCCTGGCAAGTCACTTAACCCCCATTGCCCTGAAAAAAAGAAAAAAAAGAAAGAAAGATAGATAAGGGCTAATAAGATAGCTTAGTGGACCTGAGATTTGTCATAAAGATTTTCCTCCCTTCTAAAATTAAACTCTTGAACGGATCCCACCCTTAGCTGGATTCTCCTTATCTTCTATAACTCCATGTTCCAGCCCTGCCCAGTGCATCATCAGGTTTACATGAGTTAAACAGGAAGTCTGTCTTCCAGAAACATGGTGTTGTATTTATCCAAGGAAAACAGCACTTTTAGCTACTCAGAAAAAAGATTGGAAAAAACAGAGGAAAGGTCTTGATTTTTCCAGGGCAAACTGAAGCAGTGCTAGTCATTAGGGTCACTCAAATGTGGAGGCCTGAAGGCCACAGTTTCCAAGGAACTGACAGCAAACACAGCATTGAATGAACTATAGTGGAAACCCCAGAGCAAAAATCTGAACTCCCAAGATTGGAACATGTATCTCACACATTCCTTGTTGTGCAGAGACAAGAAATGGAAATGGACCCCTTCTCTTCACTCTCAGAATGAGATACTCATGCTAGAATGGGTAAATATCCTCTGCAGAAGCAGGAAAGAAGGGAAGTGCCTATTACCTTTCCCAATCCCTAGCATAATATTGCTATCTCAGTATTAGCATTTTCAAGTAGTTATTATTCTTTGATCCCCAAATCCTCCTGTCACACTAGCCTCATTTCTTGTGACTTGCCATTCTCTAGCCAAGCCAGTCTATTCCTGTCTTTTCCTACTCTTTCTACTGCCAAACTTTTGTTTAGGCTGATTTCCACTTAGAAAGGAATGGAAAGGGTATTTTTCTCGTTCTTACCCCTCTCCGCTTTCAAACTTATGTTTTTATATTCCTTGCCTCCAAGGAAGCCTTCTTTAGTTACCTTTAGTTACCCTTCTTTAGTGAATAACCTGATCATCATTTACTTTAAATTATTGACTCAACTCTCAACCCTCATGTGTTCTGCTGTGTGTCTACAAGTAGGCTTTGCTTTATGAAAGCTGTGTTTCAGCAAAGTTGGTTAGGAAGCTAAGGAAGCCAGGAAGTAGAGATGAGATGGGAGAGAATTCCAGGCATAGAGGATAGCCAGAGAAAATACCCAGAAACAAGAGATCAAATGTCTTGTTCAAGGAACAACTAAGAGGCCATTGTCATTGGATTGAAGAGTATGTGGAAAGGATGTAAGATATTAGAACACTGGAAAATTGGCCGGGGGTGGGGGGAGGAGTTCATTCTGCCAAATAGAATTTTATATTTGATGCTAGAAGTGATGGGGGGCCACTAGAGTTTAATGAGTAGCTGGATGACATGCACAGACCTGTGCTTTAGGAAAATCACTCTTGGCTGCTAAATGGAGGACAGACAAGAGTGGGGAGAGACTTGTGGCAGGTGAAGCAATCAGCAGGCTATTGCAGTAGTCCAGGTGTGAGGAGATGAGGGTCTGCCCCGGGTATTGGCAGTGTTAGAAAAGAGAAGGGGGCATATTTGAGAGATGTTACAAAAATGAAAGTGATAAGCCCTGGTAACAGAATTGTTTATAGGGGGTGTGAGAGTTAGTGAAGAGTCAAGGATAGATACCTAAGTTGTGAGGCTAGAGAACTGTCAGGATGCTGGTGCCCTCAACAGTAGTAGGGAAATTTGAAAGGAAAAGGAGGAGTTTGATGGGAAAGATAATTAGTTCAGTTTTGGACATGTTGAGGTTTTAAAATATCCATAGGACAGCTAGTTGAAGATGTCTGATAGGCAGTTGGAAATGCTCAACTGAAGAGTAGGAGGGAAGGTTAGGTTTGATCTGAATAGTAGATTAGAGAATTATCAGCATAGAATATGCTCATTGAATTCAGGGAGCTGATGAGATCATTAAGTGAAATAATATGTAGAGTGAGAAGGGAAGAGGACCCCAGGACAGAGCCCCTTTGGTATACCCAAATTTAATGTGACCTGACCTGGGATTGAGGCTCCAGCAAAGGAGACTAAGAAGATGCAGTCTGATAGGTAGGAGGAGAACCAGGAGAGAAGAGAGGATGAAGGAGAATAGGTTGATCAACATTCAGAGGCTACAGAAAGAGGTCATGAAGGAAGAGAATTGGAAAAAAAAAAAAGGCATTGGATTTGGCAGCTAAGAGGTCACTGACAACTTTGTAAAGATTGGTTTTATTTGAATGATGAGGTTGGAAGCCAAAGTACAGAGTTAAGAGAGTGAGAGAGGGGCAGCTCGGTGGCACAGTGGATAAAGCACTGGCCCAGATTCAGGAGGACCTGAGTTCAAATCCAGCCTTAGACACTTGACACTTACTAGCTGTGGGACCCCGGGCAAGTCACTTAACCCTCATTGCCCCACAAAAAAAAAAAGAGAAAGAGTGAGAGGTGAGGATGTATAGACTTCCTCTTCAAAACCTTAGGTTTTGTAAAATGAATTAGTGGTGCACTTGGTCATTTCTTTTTTCTTTCTTTCTTTCTTTCTTTTTTTTTTTTTTTTTTTTGGTTTGAGGGCAATTGCGGTTTAAGTGACTGCCCAGGGTCACATAGCTAGTAAGTGGACAGGTGTCTGAGGACAGATTTGAACTCAGGTCCTCCTGAATCAGGGCCAGTGCTTTATCCACTGCACCACCTAGCTGCCTCTTGGTCATTCTTTGTTTGAAATTATATAAAGTGAATTTACTTTAACTCTGGGGCGGCTGTATGTGTATATTAGCATTGTCTCTACTTTTGTGTCTTTAGTTTGTGTTGGGGATTTATGTCTTATTTTATCTTATGCAACTGGGAGCTCCCAGGTCTGAGAAGACCTTATCTCTCTTTCCTCCAGATTTTTCCTCCAAAGACAGGGATCAGCAACACAGTGGGTTTTCAGGACTAGGGAATTAAGGGCAAGAGTTTAACTGACAAAGCCTAAGGAAACTTAGTCAACCTCTCCCAAATAGTTGCTCTTTTCTTCCTTCCCCTGGAGTGTTTCTAATAATTAGAGGGACACTGACCTTTGGCCCATCTATGTTGGGGGGAAGGGGAGGGACAGGGAGAGGGAGGGAGAGAGAAAGAAGACTCCATACCTTACTCATGATCTTCCACCCCCAGCCCTGTCTTTAGCATTAGAAAATTTATAGAACCAATGAGTAGTAGGGTAGATCAAGAGGAGGAAAGGAGGATATAAGGATCAGAAGGACTAGCACAGGACTGGGAGTAGAGAGGTTAAATTACCAAAGAGGAAGAACTGAGTAGCAGTGGGCTGGTCAAATGGTGACAACAGATACTCCAGCCATGAGGGAAGAGATTAAGAAAGAGAGCATCATGCCAGGTAGACCATTTAGCAATTAAGAGATAACCACAATGGGAGGAGCAGTGGCTTTAGGTCTCTGTATTTCCCCATCTTGCTCAGGGACTCTCCTTTGGACATCTTTAGGGATGTCAATCCCTAGAAACCACACTCACTGGCAGGTGGTCAGTCTGCTTCATTTTGGATCCTACTGAAAAGAATGAGAAGTGACATAGTCTCTGACCAGAGAGATAGACTATCAGAATCCAGGCAGAAACAGGGAAAATTATCTATCCTTGTAGAATTTTAGATCTAGAACTAGTGAACAGACTTAGAAGTGAAGCCTGGTTAAACAATTTGAGAGCTTCTTAAAAGGGCAGGCGTGTTTAAATTATTTGGGAGGGGCAGGCTGGGCAAACATGAGAGGATTAGGCATCTTGGTGTGGGAGGTACAGCCTTTGTGAAGGCTCAGAGCATGAAAAATGGTCAGGGGCGAACCTAAGACAAGAAATTATCAGGCTGCAGTGGTGTTTGACTGGGGTTCCTAGAAGATGAAGTGTTAGCTAGGAAGCCTGGGGATACAGCCTCAGAACTCAAATTGTAGAGGGAGTCCTGACCTCTTCCCTTTCTGCTATTTCTCTTCTTTTTCTTCATCTCATCCCACCGCACTCCCTGCATTGCCAGGCATTCAGGCACAATGGAGGATAAACGCAACATCCCAATCATTGAGTGGGAACATCTGGACAAGAAGAAGTTCTATGTCTTTGGCTTGGCAATGACAATGATGATCCGAATCAGCGTCTACCCCTTCGCCCTTATCCGCACACGGCTCCAGATACAGAAGGGCAGGAGCCTCTATCAAGGAACCTTTGATGCCTTTGTCAAGATTCTGCGAACAGATGGGGTGTTAGGCCTCTATCGGGGTTTCTTGGTCAACACTCTCACCCTGGTCTCTGGCCAGTGCTATGTCACCACCTATGAGCTCACCCGGAGGTTTGTGTCGAAGTACAGTCAGAGTAACACTGTCAAGTCCCTAGTGGCTGGTAGCTCAGCCTCATTGGTGGCCCAGAGCATAACAGTGCCCATTGACGTGGTCTCCCAGCACCTGATGATGCAGCGCAGGGGGGAGACCATGGGCCGATTCCAGGTGCAACGGTATGAAGAGGGTCAAAGGGTAGTGGCCTTTGGCCAAACCAAGTATATCATTCAGCAGATCCTTCGAGCTGATGGAATACGGGGCTTCTACCGAGGTTATGTGGCTTCTCTTCTCACCTACATACCCAACAGTGCTTTATGGTGGCCCTTCTACCACTTTTATGCAGGTAAGGTGGGCAAGAGTGAGACGGGTAGTCGGTGAAGAGTTTAAATACTGAATGTTGCTTATAGTTGCCAATGGCATTCTCTAACAGAATCAGGTTAGCTAATGCAATGGGTCATAAGCATGACCTGACCATGGCAGGAATACTGTGGGGAGATTATAAACCCAGTAGAATGGAGGAGTTGGAAGAGATCCACTGAGTTATTTAGAGATCAGAGAATCATAGATGTAGAGCTGACAAGGAACTTAAAAGAACATCTGGTTGAATACCCCCCCCCCTTTTTTGTACAGAGAAGGAAACAGAAGCCTAGAGAGAGGTTTTATCTTGCCCATTTCATACAAATAGTAAGTGGCAGAGCCTGAATTTGAACTCAGGTCCTCTGATTCCAAGTCTAGGAATCTTTACCATAACATGATGCCTTCTTAGGATGGATCTCTTTCTTTAGCATTGCTTCTGTTGTTAAATTTGAAAGGGAAATGTAACCTTGTATCTTCCTGACACCTCCAGAATTTCTCATTGATCTCTTTCAGAGGCAGGAAAGTGTACCTTTAGGTACTGTCACCCCTTTATTGTGCCCTCTAGTATCTTGCTATATCAGTTATGCTTGTTGCATATCTTCAAATGCTCCTTCCAGTTAAGCTTCTGCTCCCTCTGTTCTACTGAGATTTTTCTCTCAGAAGTCACATTCTATTCATTAGATTTAGTTACCTTTTCTCAGTTTTTTTCTTTGACCTGTCTGTAGCATTTGACATTTACCCACCCATTCCTCCTAAAAGAAAACTCAGTATTGCTAACTCTCTTGAGGTTATCATACTTCTCTTTCTTTTTTTTCTTTACTTTCACTATCAGGCCAGCTAGGTGGTGTGCTGGATAGAGCACTGGCCCCTGGAGTCGGGAGGAATTTGAGACACTTGACACTTAACACTTATTAGCTGTGTGACCCTGGGCAAGTCCACTTAACCCCAGTTGCCTCAAACATCCAAGGTCATCCCCAATCATCCTGATGTATATCTTGCCACTGGACCCAGATGGCCCTGGAGGAGAGTGAGTTTGCACAGCCCTCCCTCACTTAAATCCAATTCACTGCAAGTCATGACATCATCCTGATGTCATAGTCCTCTTTGAGAATGAAGGATAAACAACAACCAAATTTCTAGTGAGAGTAAGGGACGGTGTATAAGGGATTCCTATATTGCATAGGAAGTTAGATAAGAGATTTTAATGTTTCTACTAACTCTTCAGATTCTAAGAACAGTCTGTATTTACTGTCTTACATTCTTAAATTGTTTTTTTCCCTTGGCTTTCATAATCATGTACTGTCCTGGTTTTTTCTCCCCAATTTTTTCAGTTCTTACTTTTTTAAAAAAATTTTTTTTAATTAATTTATTTATTTAGTGAGGCAATTTGGGGTTAAGTGACTTGCCCAAGGTCACACAGCTAGTAAGTGTTAAGTGTCTGAGGCCAGATTTGAACTCAGGTACTCCTGACTCCAGGGCCGGTGCTCTATCCACTGCGCCACCTAGCTGCCCCTCAGTTATTACTTTTGTTGTCTCTTTCATTGGCTTTTTCCTACAGTCTATTTGTGAATGCTCCTCAGAATTCTGTCCTTGGTCCTTTTCTGTTTATACTCTATTCCTTGGTGATCGTCATTTAATCTCACATATCAAAATGACCTCCAAATCTTCATCTTCAGTCTGGACTTCTCTATCAGTATATTCTGCTGACTTCTTTCTTTCTTTCTTTTTTTTTTTTTTTTGCGGGGCACTGAGGGTTTAAGTGACTGCCCAGGGTCACACAGCTAGTAGGTGCTGTGATGTTTAAAATCTAAATGTGTGGTCACCTTAAATTAGAAGCTTTAGCACCATTCTTGGGCTTTAAGCATTTATTAAAGCATACCAGGTAATAGTAAAAAGAGAACTTGTAGAGTTCAGAAAGTTAAGAAAAGGCCTATCTAGCCTAGAGCTCTCCAGCTGGTCTGGTTCTTCTCAAATCCTCCACCATGAACCTGCTTCAACCATGAACTGCCTCAGCAAACTGAGTGGGAATCTTTTTATAGGTCCGGAGCAGAGGTGGTCCTTACACACTGCCTCAAGTTGATTGGTTAGTGTCATCCAAATCCATTGGTTCACTGGACTTGAAGGTGTCTCCTGTTGAGTCAAAGTCCTTAGCTTCTGAGAACAATACCTTCTTATGGTCTGGCTAGGGTGTGGTTAGAAACTAATTAAATTTAAGTAGGCTAATCAGCAAAGTCAGTCACTCTCAATTCAATCAGTTTAGATTAATTTCCAGGTGAAACCTTTGAGTATCTGCCAAACCCCATTATTTTCTCACAGTGTCAAGTGTCCTGAGGCTGGATTTGAACTCAGGTCCTCCTGAATCCAGGGCTGGTGCTTTATCCACTGGGCCACCTAGCTGCTGCCCCCTATCCTGCTGACTTCTTGAATTCAACAGGTCCAAAACTGAACTAATCAACCAAGCTATTTCTATGTATGGGACCACCATTCCTCTATCATCCAGGCTTGGAATTCTCAAAGACATCTTTGGCTCCCTCCTTCATCTCCAATTGTCAAGATGTATCAGTACTCCCTTTGCAGTGTTTCAGATGCTTGTCCCTAACCGACTTGTTTCCCAGGGTCATCTGGAACCTCATTATCTTTCCCTAGACTCTCCTAACTCATCTTCGAACCCCCATTGAATCCAACCTGCACACTGCTGTCACATTAGTCTCCTTAAAAAGAATCATCATGTCTCTTCATGATTCAGGAGATTTCAGTTGCACTTTATTGCCTATCAAATAATGTCCACTCCCCTTCCCCACATTCTAGCCAAACGGGGACTATTTCCTGTGCTTTCCCACCTCAGTGCATTTGTTTATGCAGTACCATCTACCTAGAATTCTCTTCTTCCTCATCTCTGCTTGTCAAAATCTTACTTCAAGGCCCGTTTCAAATGCCACCTTCTCTCTGAAGCCTTTCCTGATTCCTTTCCCCCAAATTAGAGATTATTTCTCTATCTTTTAATGGCACTGTATTCATACCTCTCCTAGTAAGTATCATTTTGGATGATTACTTCATTTTAAGGAGTATTGGATGTTCCTTGAAGGCAAGTACTCTCTTATTTTTGTATCCTTCTCAGTGCCTGTTGCATAGCAGGTACTTAAATAAACATCTTATTAGGATCTTTGCCACCTTCTACTGTTTTCTTTCCATTGTTTCCCGTTTTCCTTTCCCTACTCTCTACAAAGTAAGAAACAGGACTTGGTTCATGCTGTAGCTTGCAGGTTCAGGGGCCAGTTCAGACAAGCTCATTTTGGCTGGTGTTGCCAAGCTTGGTATTCTCTGCCAGTTGTACAATCTTTGTCCTCCGCCTTTTGAGCAAAACAAGACATTCGTGCAGATGGTGTTGCCAATCCAGTTTGCTCTTGCTGGCCTGCTGTCAATCAGAGCTTTGGCTCATGTACTGTGTTTTTAGGGAAAGGGAACTAGAAACTGGAGAACTGAATTATGGGAATTTTGCCATATCAGTTGTGTTTCATTTAAAATATCCCCACTACCACCTTCATTCTTTTTTTTTTTCTTTTTTCTTTCTTTTTTTTTTTTTTTGGTGAGGCAATTGGGATTAAGTGACTTGCATAGGGTCACACAGCTAGTAAGTGTTAAGTGTCTGAGGCAGGATTTTAACTCAATCCTCCTGACTTCAAGGCTGGTGCTCTATCCACTGTGCCACCTAGCTGCCCCACCACCTTCATTCTTAAGTAGTTTAAGAACAAACCACCGAAACTGGAAGAGGAAGATGAAAGGGAGCAGAAGGTACTTTCTCTAGAAGTAATAGGAATTATGGTAACTGTTTCATCAAGGAAACGTACCGTTTCTTGAGGAAACAAAGCAGGGAACTGTAATGATTGGAATGACGCCACCTGCTGGAGAGTTACTGTAGAAGAGTTTCTGCCCATGAAGCAAAGGTCTTTGAGGGCAAGACCCAGGAGTCTTTTCTTTGGCGGCAGGAAGTGACGCAGGCTAGTGGGAGGAAGAAGGAAGAGACTGGCGGCTCCGTCTCAGGGTCTTTCCTCTGGACTCTGGTGGAGAGCGGAGCTAGAAATGTGCTCTCCCTTTAATAGATAGGAATCTAGGCCTTTCTCTCTCCTTTTACCAAATTCTTATTCTCCTTATAAATGCTTTAAAAGTCTAACTCTTACTAAAGCTTATAATTATTGGCGACCACTTCATTAGATATTTTAGGACAGTTTAGCTAGAATTTTAGCCCCTTAACAGTAACTCAGTCTGAAGAAAAGAACACTTAGGGAAATCCTGACTCTATGTAAGTGGCATGCCCTCATTTTTTTCCCTCCGTGGAGGATAGGCTAAAAGAAGGGAGATGCTACTAATTCAGGAGTATAGGGGGAGACTGAGACTTGACCACAAGAAGGCTTTCCTAATGATCTAGGTACCAGCTCCTTTCCTAGTACTTTTGGAATCTTTTTTTTTTTTTTTTTGGTGGGGCAATGAGGGTTAAGTGACTTGCCCAGGGTCACACAGCTAGTAAGTATCAAGTATCTGAGGCTGGATTTGACTCAGGGTCCTCCTGAATCTAGGACTGGCGCTTTTATCCACTGCGCCACCTAGCTGCCCCCTCCTTTCTTAGTACTTTTTTTTTTTTTTTTAGTGAGGCAATTGGGGTTAAGTGACTTGCCCAGGGTCCACACAGCTAGTAAGTGTTAAGTGTCTGAGGTCGGATTTGAATACTCAGGTACTCCTGATTCCAGGCCCGTGCTCTATTCACTGCGCCACCTAGCTGCCCCCCCTAGTACTTTTTTTTTTTTTTTAAGGGGCAACGGGGGTTAAGTGACTTGCCCAGGGTCACATAGCTAGTAAGTGTCAAGTGTCTGAGGCCGGATGATTTGAACTCAGGTACTCCTGAATCCAGGGCCGGTGCTTTACTCCACTGCGCCACCTAGCCGCTCCCCCCCCCCCTAGTTACTTTTGAAGTGTAAACTGCCACTGGCCTGGGCTTGAGGAAGGGAGGCTCACTGGCTTTTTCAGAGTAATGATTTTTGCTGTTTACTTTGGAAATGTGAGGTATTCCAATACAAAGGAGATCAGGAAGAAGTCCCTGTCTATCATATGAAAATAGGTAAGCAAAGTTATAGAATCTATTTCCCTAGAGAGGACCTCTTCTATTCAAATTAGGTGATGTGATTGAAATTGACATTGGAAAGGGTTAGGATGAAAAAGACAAGGAAAAGGGGGCAGCTAGGTGGCACAGTGGGATAAAGCACCGACCCTGGATTCAGAAGGACCTGAGTTCAAATTGGCTTCAGATACTTAACACTTACTAGCTATGTGACCCTGGGCAAGTCACTTAACCCTCATTGCCCCACCCAAAAAAAAAAGACAAGGAAAAGGGTGGGGTGCTGGACCAAAAGATGGCTGCCACTGGAGGACAGTGTGTCTGCAGGCAATTAGAAGCAAGGAACAGAGGGGAGTCACTTGCAGGTCTTTTATGTATTTACTTTTCTCTCCACTTCAGAGCAGCTCTCCCATATCTGTCCTAAGGACTGCCCCCACATAATCTTCCAAGCCATTTCTGGGCCCTTGGCTGCAGCCACTGCTTCCGTCATCACCAATCCAATGGACATTGTCCGAGCCAGGGTACAGGTAAGAAGTCTCTTTGTCATTGTTGAACTCTATCCTCAGCATGACCTCTTAGGCCATACATCTCTTAAGTCCCATCTTCAATATCTGCCTTCATGTCTTTATTCTGGGCCATCTCCCTATACCTGTTACAACTTGAAAGGTAGTGAGCTAGTTACGTCTGGGATTTCATGAAACAGAAACAAAGCCTCTCACCATTGATCTTTTTTTTTTTTTTTTTTGGTAAGGCAGTAGTGAGGGTTAAGTGACTTGCCCAGGGCTATACAGCTAGTAAATGTCCAGTGTCTGAGGCAGGATTTGAACTCAGGTCCTCCTGAATCAAGGCTGGTGCTTTATCCACTGAGCCACCTAGCTGCACCTACCTGTTACATCCTGATCTCTCCATTGTAGCCACATCCCTTCTTGGGGTTACTTCACATTCCACAGACCATTCTACATTTGGATGGTTCTATTAATTTTGTTGTTGTTCTAATTATTAATAAGTTTTCTTAGATTAAGCTTAAATCTGTTTTTGCAGTTTTCATGTTTCTTAGTTTTGTTTCTCTGGGGCCAGTTCAGAAGCATTAATCTCTCTTCTACACGATAGCCTTTCAAGTACATGAAGACCTCTTGACCTTCCTAAATCTCTTCTTTGGGCTAAACGTTCTACTTCATTTTATTTCTTCACTTGGTCTAAACTCAAGGCCCTTCATTTATCCTCATTTCCCTCCTAGATACATATCCCTCATTCCCTCCTAGATTCCCTTGATACTGGTGCTGGGTTATGGGGCAGGGGAGTCATTATAAAGAAATAAACAGTATAACTTCACTGATATGGCATAGTGGGTAGAAATTCTATGCTTGGAGTCAAAAGACCTGGTTCATATCTGGCCTCTGACACTCTCCAACGACTGATGTCCTCTCTAAAAGTGGGTCTGTCCTGAACTGAACACAAAAATACCGATGTGACCTAGCTATGGTAAAGGACAGAAGGACTATGGTATCTGAGTCCTGGTGACTAGAGAGTCTTTATGCAAGCTAAGGTCACAGTAGCTTTTCTGAATACTACATTATACTACAGGCTCTGGAACCTTTATTCCAGTGAAATCCCCCAGATTTCATGTAACTCTCTGAGCTACATTTCCCCAATCTACTTATGAAATTAATTTTTTAAACTCAGGTGTAAGACTCTACATGGATCTCTTTCTAGCCGGTCAAGGCTTCTTGGAATCCTGATTCTGTCATCTAAACATGTTCGATGTCCCTCCTGCTTTGTGGACATCTGCAAATTTGAGGAGCATACCAGCCATCCTTGCCTGCATTCAAGTCATTGATAAATTGTTACCTAGCACAAGATGAGATGCAGATCCTAGGATTCTCCACTAGAGGTCTCCCCACAGGCTGATAATCACCCTTTAATCACAAACTAACCTCCCCTGGGGCCCTTGAGGATGTAGGGTTTTTTTTTTAAACTGTTTAAAAAATTTTTTAAAATAGTATTTTTATTTTTTCCAATTACATGTAAAGATAATTTCAACATTTTTTTATAAGATTTCTAGCTAGTTCCAAATTTTTTCTCCCTCCCCCCCTCCACAAGACAGCAACCAATCTGATATAGATTATATATGTACAATCATGTAAACATTCCACATTAGTCATATTGTGAAAAAAGAATCAGAATAAAAGGGAAAAACCTCAAGAAAGAAAAAAAAAAATGAAAAATAGCATGTTTCAAGCTACATTTAGATTCCACAGTTCTAGTTCTAGATGTGGAGAGCATTTTCCATCATGAGTCCTTTAGAATGAATGATTGTTTTGCCGAGAAGAGCTAAGTGTATCACAGCTGATCATCATACAATGTTGCTGTTACTGTGTTACAGTGTTCTCCCATTTTTTTCTCACCTCACTCAGCATCAGTGCACTTAAGTCTTTCTTGGTTTTCCTGAAATCTGCCTGCTCATCATTTCTTATAGCATAATAGTATTCCATTACATTCATTATCACAACTTGTTCAGCAATTCCCAATTGATGGAGGGATGCAGATCTTGCCCCAGATGCTGAGAGTTGGTCCAGGGGAGTAAAGGAGTCTCCAGTTTGATGGGAGAAATAGGTCAGATACAAAGACTTGCAGACGACTGAGCTGAAGATCTTTGGAAAAAGTCAAAGGAAGCAGAGTTAGAGCAAGTTATAGAAAAGGCTTCTCTGAAGAGGGAAGTGTACGACAGTTAATATTGGCTCATTTATATAGTACTTTTAAGATTACAAAGCTGTTTTCCACACTGAAACCTTGTGAGGTAGGAAGTTTTAGTTTTATTTCCATTTTTTGGATGTCGCAACTGAAAAGGGATGATTAAGTGACTGGCCAGCAAGTGTCAGAAATGAGGCTTGACTCAATATGTGCTGACTCTTTTTCCACTATACTACTGGTTAAGAAAAGTTAGAGATAGGATTGGGTAGAAAGGAGTTGGTTTGGGGGGTAAGGAGAAATTTGTGGAGACTCAGGAGGAGAATGAAATCTGGAAAAGGAAGGGTTTTGTCTTCCTATAGGTCGTCCTAAGTCATAGATAGAGTCTCCTAAAGATGAAGATGTTTCTGAGGAATTAGCCAGAGGAAGAATAAAGAGAGAGGTTCCTCATCTTTGAGAGTCCTTAGTGGGGAGTAGAACATACCTTTCCTCCTTTTCAGGACAGAAATAAAAAAGGATCCAACCAGCTTGAACTCTTGATACTAGTGCTGGGTTTATGGGGGCAGGGGAGTCATTATAAAGAAATAAACAGTATAACTTCACTGATATGGCATAGTGGGTAGAATTCTATGCTTGGAGTCAAAAGACCTGGGTTCATATCTGGCCTCTGACACTTACTGGCTCTGTTCTGAGCTCATTTTCTTCATCTGTAAAATAGGGGTAATAATACCTGTTCTATGTATCCTACAAGGCTGTTGTGAAAATCAAATGAGATCATTTTTGTAAAGCCATCTGCATGTTTTAAAGAACTATATATATATTTGATTATTAATATACTGATTCTTCCCTGTGTTGTTTTTTACAGGTGGAGGGCAAGAACTCAATTGTCTTGACCTTCAAGCAGCTGTTGGCAGAGGAGGGGCCCTGGGGCTTCATGAAGGGTCTCTCTGCCAGGATCATTGCAGCAACTCCCTCCACTATGTTTGTAGTGATAGGCTATGAGAGTCTCAAGAATGTTCAGCCTTCGGTCAGAACTAGTTGAGTCTGGACACTGGTAATGGGTGGTGGGGAGAGGAGCCCTGCCATGCTTGAAGACAGGGACAGAGAGAAAGGGGACAACACCCTCCCCCTGGCCATGCACACAGTCCTCAGCTGGGCTGGCTGCCTGGAAAGGGGATACCAAACTGCTCTGAGCTTGGACCTCAGCTCATCCTGTTTTAGTTCTCTGGCCAACTGAGCCCCCTCACCCAGGGTTCCTTCCCAATCCTTAGCCAATTCCTTTTTTCCCTCCATCACCATCCTTAGGCTGTACATAGGTTGCTTTTCATTCTTCTTTCCCCTTTGATTGCTTTTCCAGCCTTCAACGGACACGATCACCTCTTCCCCTGTTCCCCCTTTCTTAAGCCAACTGATTCTTAATTCCTTTAGGAGGGAGCTGCCAAGAAAATGGTAACATCTTTCCCCACAACAGGGGGAGTGCCCATTTCACCAAGGAGGCAACAGCAGAGAACCTCTAGTTGTCTGGAAAATTCTTCCCTCTTTCTCTGGGGAAGTTGATAGTTTGGGATGAGGAATGGGAAGAAATATTCTCTATGGATTAATGTGTTGTTTTTTGTTACAAATTTTAGTGAACCAGCCTGTTGTCTTAAGGTCCTGCTTAGAACACCATTTCCTGCAGCTAGACTCTATGTCTGCCATAGCCTTTGGAATATGTAGCTTTTTACCTCGATGCCTGGCTCCTTATTCTCTTGTTTTCCCTTAGATCCCTGTCCCAATAGCCTTAGGCAGCACCTTTCACCACTGTTCCCCACCCCAGCCTCCCAAACATTTTCTGTAATAGGCATGATGCCTGCATAACTGATGCTGGCAGGGAAAGAGCAGGCCTAAGAAGCACCCTGAAAAGTTAGATATGATCATGTAGAGGGTTTGAAAACAGAGATGAGGAAGCCTTGCTGCGACAAAGGAGGGGAGAAAGCATGTCATCTTCAGCTCTGGACAGCTTCCAGCCATTTATTCATTTCTTCCCCATCAGTGATGCCCCATTGAGCACTTCAGCTGAAGGATTAGGAATCTTTATAAAGTATTGATGTCTGATATCTTCTTATCTTCTCTCACCTGTGATATTGAGAAGTTAGGGGGGAAAAAAGTTAGCACAGGCACTAAAACCTAGAAGTCTGGTGATGTGGTGGGGAGCAGCCCCATAAACCCAGCTACCCAGGAAGCAGTTCTCAAAAGGGGAAAGGGTTTGCTTCTTTTCTCTGTCTCCATTCATAGCCACCACCATTTTTACCAGCATCTGATACTGCCAAGATTTCCTGTTGTAAGCCCTCCAAAAACCTGGGAAATTGAACCACTTCATGTTCCATTGCAACTCCACAGAGTGAATCAGAGTTAGAGTGAACCATGCTGGTTTTCCAGTGGGGATACTGAGATTGGTTCCTGGCATAGGTGCCTTGTGTAGGACCTCTGCTTCTCCCCATTCAGGAAAGGTTAGGGTGCCTTTCCATTGAAAGGTGCTAGCTTCACAACAAAACTTGATATTTCTGTCCTCTATACCCCACCCAGGTATCCTGGAAACATCTATTTATATTTAACTTTCTCAGCATCAACTCTGCTTTCCATATCCATATTTGTGTCTTTTCTTTAAGTCTGTCTAATTTATGTCAGTCTCTCATCCTCCCCTCTTCTTACTTGTTGAGGTTGTTTCTTCTCTTGTCCTTTTTCCTCCATGTCTTAAAAACACACCTATTCTGAAACATACAACTTTTAGGCTTGGATGTGACCCACACAACGGAAAACAGTTGCTTCTTTTTCTTTACCATTAGTACCAAAACCCTGGTTTCTCTTGGTTCCATGCCTTTCCTGCAAGACTTTGGTCTCGGGCACCCCTTCTCCATCTCTTCGAGTAGAGAATGCGGTGGGAATGTAGAGGTGATTGTACCCGCCCCCCTCTCCGGTTCTGCACCACCCTCACACACCTCTCCTCTGCTTCCCTATAACCCCCCTCGTGTCTAGCTATTTTCTATGTACCCTTAACCTCGTCTTGCCCCACCACTGCTGTTCCTGACTTTTAAGGGATAATGGCAGTGTCTTAAAAGGACTGAGACCCCTCACAAACGTTTATTCGTTAGCTTAGGGATTGGGTGTTGTAGCTCCAGACCCCTGAGTCCAACAGTGGTAGGGGAGAGAGGACTTGTCTCTCTAAGGTAGGAATGTATAGTCCAGGAGGGTAAAAACAATGGAGGGCTGGAGTATTCGAGCTCAAGCTCTCGATGGAGAGAAGCCCGGAGCCGTGGCCCTGTTGTGAGGGGCTCGGCAGAGAAGATGCAGAAACACTCTGACCATTGAATACTGAGTGACATGTAATGTGACTATTCAAACAGGTTTCACTGTTGCACTGTAAGAAGTCTTTGTCGTATGATTAAACATTTTTATTGTTTGAACTCCGGGTCTTGGTATACGGCCTGTTTTGTGGGGCTGTGGGCCGAGTGCCCCGGACCCCATTTCAGTTTGCAGTCTCCGTCCGGCCCGCGCCGATCCTTCGGGTCTCCGGGAGGCCGCGGATGGCGGCCCGCTGCCTCCAATCGCTGGGAGGAGGTGGTGGGAACAACCAATTGGGTCTCTTGGCAGGCGGGGCAGGTGGGGCCGTTTTTTTGGCGGTTTTGACTTTAACATGGCGAACGCGAGCGGCAGTAACGTCGCGTAGCAGCGGTGAGGTGGTGGGAGGCGAGAGTCGTCCCTGGAGGAGGGATCGTCTAGCGCTCATATCCCGAAGGTGAAGCTTCTTGACACCGTGGTGGACACTTTCCTTCAGAAGCTGGTGTCGGCCGGAGGGTAAAGCGAAGCTGTAGGGCTGCGTCCTGAAGTCTCGCGAGTGCTGATATCGTAGTGACTGTACTGGCGGGAGGGTGGTGTTACATTTAAATCTCGCGAGATCTTAGTGGCCAGCCTTCTCACGTGGTTGCTTCAAGCTTTCTTAACCTATAGGGGGCAGTCGTCCAAGTTGTATAGAATGCGTTCAAGCGCCGAGGCCCCGAGGTATTAAGTGGGTGTAAGCGCGCTCTGGCCACCCGTTGTGGAATGGAGGCCGGAGCCGCACCAGCTGGTTAAGTACCCGCCCTCTGCGGCAGAGGGCGCGTCTGCCCCAGACCTCGGAAGTTCCAGGCCCATCTCGGACACGCACCTCTCCCCGCGGGGCTTAACGGTGAGCGTTGGGCAGGTTTTGCCACCCGGAGCTTTCCAGACTCACAGGGGCCAGACCTCCCACCCCAAAGTGTGCGAGGCAGTCGGGATACAAAGATGATTCCCGGCCCTCAACAGTTTAAGCCAGAGAATCAATGCTACCATCAGTTCACTTCAGCATTCACGAAGCGCCCACTGTGTTAAGTTTACTGTGGGTTACTGTGTTTAGTGCTGGGGATAGTGAGGCAGAATGAAACAGCCGCACCCCTTAAGAAATGTGTATTCTCCTTGGGCTTTTTATCCCATTCCCGTCTTTCCTCTGGCAGTTTACCTGCCCCCTAATTCACTTTGCTTTGCTCATCAACCAACCATTTATTAAGTGTTTTCTCTCTGCTAGGGATTGTGCTGAGAGCTAGGGATACAAAGAAAAGGAAAGTTTAGCTCCTGCCCTCAAGGGGATTACAGTCAAACAGGGGAGATAATACGCATATTGGCCAATGCAATTTTTTTGTTGCTTTTTTTTTTTTGGCTGGGCAATGAGGGTTAAGTGACCTGCCCAGGATCACACAGCTAGTAAGTGTCTATTGTCTGAGACTGGACTTGAACTCAGGTCCTCCTGAATCCAGGGCCGGTGCTTTATCCACTGAGCCACCTAGCTGCCCCATACTTGGTCTTTTCTAACACTTCCTGACCCCATTTGGGGTTTTCTTGGCAAAGATACTCTGGAATGGTTGGCCATTTCCTTCTCCAGCTCATTTTACAGATGAGGAAACTAAGGCAAACAGGGTTAAGTGACTTGCCCACGTGACCGTAAGGTAACCTTAGCAGGAAAGGCCTCCTCTACAGAAGGTAACATTTGAGCAAAATCTTGAAGGAAAACAGCTAAGAGGCAGATGTCAGGAGAAAGCATTCCAGGCATGGGGGACATCCAGTGCAAAGGCAGAGTGCTGGGGTTGAGGAAAAGTAGGTCAGTATTATTGGACCATAGAGACCATGAAAGGAGTAATGTCTAATAAGTCAAGTGAAGTTAGGTTGGAGATAGAGTATGAAGAACTTTAGATGTCAACAAGAGGCATTGATTTGACTTTAGTTAATAGGAAGCCACAGAAGTTGGTTGAGGAGGGGGTGATAAAATCAGAACTTTAGGAAAATCACTTTGGTGGCTTGTGTGAAGATGGTTTGGAGAGAAGCAGACCATTTAGGGGGACTGCTGGGGGAAAAAAATACAGTGAGACGGCCTTGAAGACCTGAACTAAAGCAGCTGACAGGAGTAGAGAAGAGGGGAATGATGCAAAATATGTTGTGAAGGTAGAAATAACAAGCCTTGGCAACTGAAAGGATGTGTGGGTGATGGAAAGTAAGGAGTTGAGGATGACACTGAGGTCTTGATGGTGATGTGAAAGCTTAGGTAGTCAGGGTTGGAGATAGTCTAGTTTGAACTGTTTGCAGAGCAATTCATGATGCAAGACTCTGGAGAAAAATTAAAGTTGGATGTATTGATAGGGAAGTCACTTGCATGGAAATATTTGCAAGCCATGGAGGTGATGAAATCACTAGGCAAGAAAGTATAGAGGAGGGGGCAGCTAGGATGGCGCCGTGGTTTAAAGCACCGGGCCCTGGATTCAGGAGTACCTGAGTTCAAATCCGGCCCTCAGGACACTTGACACTTACTAGCTGTGTGACCCTGGGCAAGTAACTTAACCCCCATTGCCTTTAAAAAAAAAAGTATAGAGAAAAACCTTCCTTATTTGCCAGCCCAAAACATTCCACATCTAAAGATCCTATAAAAACAAAACAAAACCAATCCATTTCACCTTCCCATCCCCTCAAGCTATCCTGATTCTCTTCTCTTGACCACCATACCTGAACAGGATTGTTTGATATTCATTGTCTTCATTTTCTCACTCCTTAGCACAGTCATAGACTCTTTTGGTACCTCAAGAGGTATCTACTCCAACCATACATGAACAAGAATCTCTCCTACAGGGGCAGGCTAGGTGGCGTAATGGATAAAGCACCAGCCCTGGATTCAGGAGGACCTGAGTTCAAATTCGGGCCTGAGACACTTGACACTTACTAGCTGAGTGACCCTGGGCAAGTTACTTAACCCCAATTTGCCCCCCCCCCAAAAAAAAAAAGAATCTCTCCTACAACATCCCCTGACATGGTCCTTCAGCCTTGGAAGACTCTACTGAGGTGAAACTGACACCCCTTCTTCCTGAGGTAGTCCCATTCACTTCTGGAGAGCTCTGACTGTTAGGAATGTTTTTCTTGCACCAAGGCTAGAATTTGCCTCTTTGTAACATCCCCCTCCTGCTTCTAGTTTCTCCCATTGGGGTCAAACAGAAAAACAAGTCTAATGTCTCATCCATTGACAAGAGACTCTTCTTCAGACTAAACATCTCCAGTTATTTCAGACCTCATATGACATGAATTTGAGGCCTTTCTTTCACCTTCCTAGATGCTCTTCTATAGACATTATCTAGCATATCTATGTCCTTCCTAAAATGTAGAACTAAATATACTCCACATGTGTGGTTCTAACTGGGGCAGAGTACAGTGTACTATCTCCTCAGCAGTTCTAGACACTAATTAACCCTTCCTGCTCTCTGGCTTCCAACCCAGCTGAAAAAATAAAACTACTTTTTTCAAACTAAAACTTCCTCTTCCAAAGACATAAAGATCTTGAAAATTCTAAGTCCAATCATCTTTTCTGAATCTTTATTCTTTCTACTTTTCAGTACTGTTGTTAACCACCCCACTGCTAGATATTCTTCCCTCCCTTGGCTTTTTGTGACATTATCTTCATTTCCCTCTTATCTGTCTGACTACTCTTTTTCATCTCCTTTGCTGGGGTCATCATCCTTCTCTAGCCTATGAAGCATGGGTGTTCCCCAGGCTTTGTTCTCGGTCCTTTTATATTCTGTGACTTCATTAACCCCCATATGTTTGACCTGTCATTTCTATACAGATAAGTCCCAAATCTATATTAGCCAACCTTCATTGCTCTCCTACTTCCATCAGGAAATCACAACATAAGCATCTCAAACGCAACATTTCCAAACAGCAGTCTATGTATTTTACCCAAAAGCAGTGTTACCTCCAAATCTGTTCCCTGTTTTGTTGAAGTCACACCTAACCTCAGCTAGCCCTACCTGGCCTTTGCAAACTGTCATCTTAACTTTCACTTTCCTTCAAGCCCAGGTTCAATTAGTTTCTAAGTCTTGTTGATTCTATCTCTATTCATCTCTTCCATCTGTTCCCTTCTTTTTCACACTGACCTCTAGCTTAGTTCTGTCCCTCCTCCCCCTCTGCTAACACTATTGTAATAATCTTATAATTGGTTGCCTTTACCTATTGTCTCCCTTCCAATCCATCTTCAGAGAGCTGCCAGATTAGCATTCTTTTAAAATAAGTCTCCTCACTGAATTCCCTTACTCAGAAATCTTCAGAGGCTCCCTGTCACCTTTTTAATTAAAATCCAGACTCCTCAGCATGACATATAAAGCCCTCTACAGCCCACCTAGCCTTTCAGCCTTATTTCACATAATTTCCCCTTCAAGTCTTTGTTCTAGCTAAACTAGCCTCCTCTCTATTCCTTACACACCATATTTCATCTCCCACCTTGGCCTTTATCCTGAGCCTCCCTCCCTTCCATCAGTTAGAATACCTGGTTTCCTTCTGGGCTTAGCTCAAGTACCATCTCCAATTCAAAGCCTTCCTTGATTTTTCTAGTTGTCTTTGACCTCTCCCTCCTGAAATTACCTTATAGTTATTTATGTGCACATTGTACTCCCTGCTTAGAATGCTACTTCCTTGAGGACTGGAACTGTTTGATTTTTTGCTTTTGTGTCCCTAGTGCTTTGTACAGAATCTATAAACATTTAAATACCTGTCATGCGAAAGAAGAATTAGGCTTATTCTGTTTGACCTTAGAAAGTAGAACCAGGAGTGGCAGGAGTGGAATAATAATAATAGTCAACATTTATAGAGCATCTTGCATATATTATCTCACTGGCTCCTCACAACAACCCTCAGTTTGAGGATTGAGCCAGAGGAAAACCTCGTAATGGGAACGAACTATCAAAAGGCAAAATGGGCTGCCTGAGGAAGTAGTACATTTCCTCTCACAAGAGGTAGGAAAGGTTGAATGATCATTTTTCAGGTATTGTGTAGGCACCCAGGTGGTGCAGAAGATAGACACTTTGGGCCTGGAGTCAGGAAGACATGGGTTCAAATCCCCCCTCAGGCACTTCTTGCTGTGTTGACACTGGGCAAGTCATTTAACCTCAGCCTCAGTTCCTCCGTCTGTAAAATGGGGCTAAAAATAACACCCTCTCAGAGCTGTTGATCAGTGAGATATTTGTAACCTGGCACATAGGCATTTGATAATGCTCGTTCCCTTTTTCCTTTCCCTAGAGAGGGTTTTTGTTTCGATCTGGGCTAGAATTGAGATTGGGATGCTGAAGTGACTTAATTTGCCCACAGTCATACAGATGGCTTTTTGCAGAGCCAGCATTACAGCCTGACTCTCCTGACTCCCAAAAATGAAATGCTCTTTTACCCCCTTTTTAACCCTTTTTTGTCAGAACTGTTCATAAGGAGCCAAATCTTCTCTATCAGTCCCCTCTCAGCTCTCTGCTGGGCTTGCTTGGTAGAATAGGGAAGGAAGAAGAAGCCAAGGAGCGTATAGTGACAGGACGGGGCAAAATGAATGCTTTTAGTCCCTAAATCATCAGCACAAATCTTTGTGGAAAATAAATATATCTAGATCAAAACCAGTCTATCTGTTTATTGCACAGAAGGACAGCTGAAATACAAAGAAAAGCTTAAATAATAGGCCTAAAAATTTTGACATTGATTTTTAAACATTTTGAGTTTCTTTAAGCTTCTAAAAAAAAATAAACCCTTAGTTTAATAGTGAGGTGTTTTAAAAAAAAACCTTTTTTTTCTTTTTTTTTGCCTTAGTTGCTTAAACTCAATAAATGTGGTTTTAAGAATTCGAACTAAGCCAAGCTTTCTTTGTGCTGTTCAATTTACCTGTGTGCTTAATCTGTTTCTTCCTATCCCTGGATCAGTAAGCTTCTAGGATCCCTGTAGAGGTGGGGGGAAGGGAGACAGCCTTAGCCTGGAGCCTTGCAGAGATGTACTTGGTTCACCATTAGAGGAAGCCTAAAGCCTTACCTTTAAGCTTCTAGCATCTGAGGTACCTTGTGTCCTGATGCAGAGGGATGACTGGGCAGAAGAGTAACAGAGTGAACTTCCCATCATTTAATTAACAAGCCTCATTCCACAACCCTGAGGCCATGTCACTCAAATTCATTTAGTAAGTCACCTTTGACCCTTATACCAGTCATTCCCTACCCCCCTCCCCAATCTGTTACATGCCTATACTGTGCTGGATACTGGATACAGCAAAGAGATTTAAGACATAGTTTCTTGGGGGCAGTAGGTGGTGCAGTGAATAAAGTTACTGGCCTTGGATTCAGGAGGACCTGGGTTCAAATCCAGCCTCAGGACACTTCACACTAGCTTTGTGACCCTGGGCAAGTCACTTAACCCTCATTGCCTCGACCCCCAAAAAAAGGCATAGTTCTTACCAGTAGGGAGTTCACACTCCAGTAGAGGAGATGGAATGTTCTTGAGGAAAAGAAGGAGCCTGGGACATTTCTCAAAACGTATTATTTCCCTCTCTATGCCAGTTCAAAGAATCCAAAATGGAACTTCAATTTTTTTCCCCCATTCTTTTGTTGCCATTAACTGCTTCCTTTTCATACCCATTCACATTTGTTTTGGAATTTGTGTGTCTCCCTAATTGAAACTCATTCCTCCACAGCAGACTGTCTTAACCCTGAGGCCTGGGGAGGTAGGAAGTGTGTTTTATCTATACTGTTTGCTATTCTCTGGTCACACTCTCTACATATGCATGCGTGTGTGCTCCTGTGTACATGTATGTATATACACATATTATAGATACTACTTATATGTGTGTGTGTTTATACATATACATTTATTTACACTACACACAATACATCCCCCTTTCCTTCAGCTATCTTTAGGGGCATAGGGCTGAAAAGAAATACAATCTGGAGCTCAAGCTTTCTGCTTGCTAGTCCTGAGAAAGGGCCAGGAGGAACAGAAATTGACCCGTCTCAAAAGCTAAACCAGACTTCAGGGCCACAATTACCCAGGATGAGGTAATCCTCTTCTTCCCCTCTCCAGTCCTCTGCAGCCACAGGACTTTGTTTCTAGTGGGACCAGATGCAAACAGCAATTTGGTTGTATTGGTTGTTTGGTCCTTTGCTTGGTCAAACAGGATACTACTCCTCTAGCCAGAGAAAAGTGGGAGTTTCTGACCCATATCCTGTATTATTGTTCTTTTTTATTTTAAACAATGAGCAAGCCCCTCAGGGGAATCAGTACAGAGCTAATCTTAGATAATCTTAGATAGAATCTTAGAGATCTCCCTAACTCTTTGTTTTACAAATCAGGGAAACTGATGTCCAAAGAAAGTGACTTGCTCAAGAACACACAGCAAGGTAGTAGAAGTGTCAGGACTTAAACTAGGTCTCATAATTCCCACTTATAACACACGATTCCAGTGATTTTCCTGGAGAATAGCTGATTAGAGATGTTTTAGACAGGAGAGAGACAGAGTGAGAAATTCACAGCAGTGTTAGCCTCCCAGTGTTGTGCTGTGCCTTTGGTCCATATTGGACCCAATGTAACCTGTCTCACATCAGATTTTAGAGTAGGGAATGCTTTGGCTTTGAGCGAAATCTCAGAACCATTGTTTGTTTGTGAGGAGTTTTGACATTCCGGCACTTATTAGAAGAGGACTTTAGTACCAAGAGTTGCCCCTGTTCTCTCTGGCAGCATGGGCTCTTTTGGGGCAGTACTGTGCACTTGTGTTTTGCAGAGTTGTATGTGGGCCCCTTCCCCCACTTCCAGCCCGAAGGTGCTTTTCCTAACTAAATTTGAATTGTTTCTGGGGTCATTAAGGTGGGGTGGTATGAAAATTTACTATCTTATCTGTCAGTAAAATAGGAAAGAGAACAAAAAGGGGGGGAAGCAGCAAAGATATCTCATTTAATTTAATTGACTCCTTGTGTCTGAGGAGAAAAGAGATGCTAGAAATATACTTAATATTTTTTGAGGGGTGGGGAGTGATAAAGCCACAGATAATTGAAATGTACAGTCCGTATCCTAGCATTTTGCTCAGAGCTGGAGCATGGATAGGTTTAAATTTCCCTGACTTTCCCAACAAAATGAGCATAAAGCAGGGAGCAGTTAAAGTGAGGAGCCTGGGTTATCTGCCTAGAATCCTCAGCCCCAAGATGATTATGGTGGAGAGTTGTTCATCTTTGCAGGGGAGGTAATCAAATCAGCAGTTGGGCACGGGCCTTGTAACATTGATTTAACTCTATTTTCTCATCTCTTTGTGCAGTATGAGCGATTTGCTAAGTGTTACAAACGCTTCTACAAACTCCAGCCTGAAATGACACGACGAATTTATGACCAGTTTATAACTCAGTTGCAGACATCCATCCGGGTAAGTAGACAAGAACCAAGTAAATTCCCTTGGTTTTTCTGATGTTGCCACTAATTTTAAGTCCCTTGAAAATTAGAAATTGTATCTTATTTATCACTAGGTATAGTGGTTTTGCATAGAGTAGTTAACTATATATGTTAGCTGGATGAGGATAAGAAAGTTAGATGCAGCAAAGGCAGTGTGTTGTAGGAGAAAGGACACTGAGTCACAGTAACTTCGGGGACTTTAGGCAAGTCCTTTTATCTCTTTGGGCTTTAACCTTCTCCTCTTTGAAATGAGAAGCTTAGACCAGATGACCTTTTATGTCTCTTCCAGCTCTAAGTCCTATTATCTTATGAGTAACTCCACTGTAGTTATTGCCAGTTACCTTTTTAGCTGGTCAGATGATGTCATTAGGACCTTACATACTCTTGGTAGTTGGTACTGTGGCCAGATACAGAAAAAATGAAAGATGATGGTCTCTGTCCTCAGAGATCTGAAGAACAAGGTGGTGAACTGGAGGGATGGCAAATGTACAAAACACACTCTCCTGTCTGTGGGTGTGGAAAAACCCCGAAACATCAATTGCTAGGAAGTTGGAAGCATGCAGAACTTATGCCATTTTCATTCAGTGATCAAGTATTTATGGAGCTCTTACTATCTTTTCAGCCCTGGGTTAACTATTAAGTAATTTATGGGAATACAAAAGCAAATGCATGCTATATATATATATATGTATATATATATATATATATTTTTTTGTGTGTGAGGCAACTGGGGTTAAGTGACTTGCCCAGGGTCCCACAGCTAGTAAGTGTTAAGTGTCTGAGCCGGATTTGAACTCCTGACTCCAGGGCCGGTGCCTATCCACTGCACCACCTAGCTGCCCCTGATATATTTTTTAAAATAACTTATGCTATATGGGTGCTGATACCTAAACCAGGAAGAGCAAAAACAGAGAAAGAAAATTATAGACCAATTTCCCCAATGAATATTGATGCAAAAATTCTAACTAGAATATTAGCAAAGAGATTACAGCAATTTATCACCAAGATAATACACTGTAACCAGGTAGGATTTATACCAGGAGTGCAGGGCTGGTTCAATATTAGGAAAACTTATCAACATAATTGACCACATCAATAACAAGACTACAGAAGTCATATGATTATCTCAATAGATGCAGAGAAAAGTTTTGACAAAATACAGCAACCCATTCCTATTAAGAACAACTAGAGAGCATATGAATAAATGGAGCTTTCTTTAAAATCTATTTAAGGGGCAGCTAGGTGGCGCAGTGGATAGAGCACCAGCCCTGGAGTCAGGAGGACCTGAGTTCAAATCCAGCCTCAGACACTTAACACTTACTAGCTGTGTGGACCCTGGGCAAGTCACTTAACCCAATTGCCTCACTTTAAAAAAAATCTATTTAAACAGTATCTATTTAAAATCATCAGCAAGCATTATGGGGATAAGTTAGAAGCATTTCCAGTAAGATCAGGGGTGAAACAAGGATGTCCATTATCACGACTATTACTCAATATTGTACTAGAAATGTTAGCTTTAGCAATAAGAGGAAAAAAAGCCTTTAAAGAATTAGAATAGGCAGGAAGAAACAAAACTCTTTGCAGACGATATGATATACTTAGAGAATCCTAAAGAATCAACTGAAAAAACTACTTGAAACAATTAACAAATTTAGCAAAATTGCAGGATATAAAATAAACCCATGTATGTCATCAGCATTTTTTCATTATGACCAACAAAGCCCAGCAGCAACAGATAGAAAGAGAAATTCCATTTAAAATAACTTTAGACAATATGAAATATTTGGGAATCTGCTTGCCAAGGCAAACTCAGAAACTATATGAGCACAATCACACAACACTTTTTCACACAAATAAAATCAGATATAAACAAATGGAAAAATATCAGTTGCTTGTGGATAGGCAAGCTAATATGATAACAATTGATAATTCTACCTAAATTAATTTACTTATTCAGGCCATACCAATCAAAACTACCAAAAATTATTTCATAGAGTTAGAAAAAATACTAACAAAATTCATCTGGAAGAACAATATGTCAAGAGTATCAAAGGAATTAATGAAAAAAAAATGCAAAGGAAGGTGGCCTAGCCATACCAAATCTAAAGCTATATTATAAAGTGGCAGCCATCAGAACTATTTTGGTACTGGCTAAGAAATAAAGTGATAGATGAGTGGAATAGGCACACAAACACAATAGTAAGTGAATATAGCAATCTCCTGTTTGAGAAACCCAAAGAACTCAGTATTGACAAAAACTGCTGGGGAAAACGAAAAAATAGTATGGCAGAAATTAGGCTTAGACCAACATCTTACACGGTATTCCAAAGTAAATCAAAATGGGTACATGATCTAAACATAAAGGGTGATGCCACAGGCAACTTAGAAAAAGGAATAGTTTAGTTGTCAGATCTATGGAAAGGGGGAAGATTTTATGATCAAAGATGAGATAGAAAAACAATATGAAAGGGCGGCTAGGTGGCGCAGTGGATAAAACCACCGGCCCTGGAGTCAGGAGTAACCTGAGTTCAATCCGGCCTTGGACACTTAACACTTACTAGCTGTGTGACCCTGGGCAAGTCACTTAACCCCAATTGCCTCACTCAAAAAAAAAAAGAGAGAGAGAGAAAACAATATGAACTGCAGAGTGGATCATTTGACTACTTTAAGTAAAAGTTTTTGCACAAACAAAAACCAATGCAAACAAGATTAAAGGAAGCAGAAAGCTGGAAGCAATTTTTATAGACAGTGTATCTGATAAAGGCCTCATATCTAAAATACATAGAGAACTGATTCAAATTTTAAGAATACAGTCATGCTCCAATTGAGAAATGGTCAAAGGATAATGATAGGCAATTTTCAGATGAAGAAAATTAAAGCTATCTCATCACTACTGATAAGGAATGTAAATACAACTACTCTGAGGCACCACCTCAACACTTATTCAGTTGGCTGATATGACAAAAAAGGAAAATGATAAATGTAGGAGAAAATGTGGAAAATTGAACCTAATGCATTGTTGTTGAAGCTGTGAACAGATCCAACCATTCTAGAAAGCAATTGGAACCATGCCCAAAAGGCTATAAAACTGTGGCAAACCTTTGACCCAGCAATACCACTACTAGGTCTATATCACAAAGAGATCATTAAAAAGGGAAAAGGACCCCACATGTGCAAAAATATTTATAGCTGCTCTTTTTGTAGTGGCAAAGAACTAGAAATTGAGGGGATGCCCATCAATTGGGGAATGGCTAAACGAGTTGTGATATATGAATGTAATGGAATACTATTGGGCTATGAGAAATGATGAGCAGGCAGATTTCAGAAAAACCTGGAAAGACTTACATGAACTGATGCTAAGTGAAATGAGCATAACCAAGGAGAACATTGCACACAGTAACAACATTGCATGATGATCAACTGTGATAGATTTAACTCTTCTCAGCAGTACAATGATCCAAGACAGTGCCAAAAAACTCACGATAGAAAATGCTCTCACATTCAGAAAAAGAACTCTGGAGTCTGAATTCAGATTAAAGCATATTTCACTTTTAAAAAATTGTTTCTTCTTTCTTAAAGTTATTTCCTTTTGTTCTGATTCTTTTCTCCCACAACATGAATAATGTGTGAAATATGTTTAACATGATTGTAATGTATAAGCCATATCAGATTGCTTGCTGTCTTGGGAGGGAGTAGAGAGAGCGGGGAGGCAAAAAATTTGAAATTCAAAATCTTACAAAAATGAATATTGAAAACTATCTTTATATGTATTTGGGAAAATAAAATTAAATAATATTTTTAAAAATTAAAATAAAAAACAGAGTTGACCATAAAAAATAACTTAATATGTGTCAGTTAAATAGACTAGAATAATTAAGATATATGAAAGAATATTTAATAACAAATGTATGGTATGAATTCTATTTAAAGATGTTGGACAAATCCATATAGATTAGAATGATGAAAGCTCTGTGTTGAGAGTTTTAAAAGAAGAGTAGAATATAGAAGGGTCAATTTAGGTGGCATTGGATTGAGTGCCTGGAGTCAGGAGGGACCTGAGTTAAAATTTACTAGCTGTGTGACCCTGGGCAAATCACTTCACCCTGTTTGCCTCAGTCTTTTCATCAGCGAAATGAGGCTGGAGAAGAAAGTGGCAAAACTCATTAAGTATCTCTGCCAAGAAAGAAAAACCTCAATGGGGTTACGAAGAGTCGGGCATGACTGAAACAACTGAAA
Source organism: Dromiciops gliroides (assembly GCF_019393635.1). Taxonomy (NCBI): domain Eukaryota; kingdom Metazoa; phylum Chordata; class Mammalia; order Microbiotheria; family Microbiotheriidae; genus Dromiciops; species Dromiciops gliroides. The sequence goes on along the minus strand of NC_057864.1, from coordinate 158,679,073 downwards.
TGACTGAACAGCAAACAGAAAGGATTTGAATAAGGTAGAGAGGGAAAGGGAGGGCATATTAAGTGGTTGAGGAGGAATCTACAATGTCTCAGAACTGGAAGGGCCCTTAAAGGTCATCTAGTCCCAACTTGTACTTGAGTAGGAATCACCTTCTGGCATCCCTGAGAGATGTTCATCCAGCCTCTGCACAGAGACCTCTAATAAGAATGGGAAATCCACTACCTCCAAGGACAGGTTGTTTGCCTTGAACAGCTCCACTTCTTACTGTGGCTTTTCCATGCTGTCCTTTTTTTCTGTATTTTCTACCTGTTGTTCCTGGCCCTGCCTTCTGGGAACAAAGAAAGCAGTCTCATCTTTCTTCTACACCAGAGACCTCCAGGGTCTTGAAGACATCTATCTTATACACACCAAGTCTTCTCTTCTTCAAGCTGAGTATTTGTAGTTCTTTCAAATGATCCTCATGTGGCCTGATTATTGTCCTTTTTAGCATTGTGATTACCCTCTTCTGGATGTGCTGAAATTTTATCAATGTCCTTCATAGAATGTGGGGAAAAGTGATCCTGGTAGTAGTGAAAGGAAAATGTTGCTAAGTAGGAGGTGATTGGCTTTAAATGCCAATAATTTATAGACTTGGTCTGACTGGTGGTGTAAAGGTAGTAGAGGTTTTTTTATACTTCTTACACATTGTTCTGTCTCATTTCTCCTTGACTCTCAGGAAGAAATTTCCACAATTAAGGAAGAGGGGAACTTAGAAGCTGTTTTGAATTCCCTTGATAAGATTGTGGAGGAGGCTGAGGACCGAAAGGAGCCAGCATGGTGAGAAGTGATGACATGGAAGAGGAAGGGAACTGAAGATCCCCTTGTGTGATCATTTTCAGGGAATGTTTGGATTCTCTTCCAAATAGCTGCAACTCAGAGGAAAGGGTGATAAAGAAGGCTTAATCATCATTATAATTAATAATCATTATAAAACTTTTATATGTCCTGCTTGACAGAAAGTTATATTGTTATGATCCCTGCTCTATGAGAAACATACTGACATAAAAGAGCAGAGACCACAGAATAAGAGTAATAAACCTAATAATTAGTTTAACATTTAAGTATTTTCATCATACAGGGTATCCCAGAAGTTTTAGTGGAGTTTTAAACTTTAGAAATATAAACATCAGAAATATAAAAGCTATGAACTTACAAAAAATCACTTGAAAGCTTATTCTTTTATACTGATTGAGTTTTTTTAATTATAAAAGTATTTTATTATTTTCCAATTACATGTAGAGATAGTTTTCAACATTTGTTTTTATAAGATTTCTAGTTTCAATTTTTTTCCCTCCCCCCCTCTCCAAGACAGCAAGTAATCTGATATAGGTTATATATGTAACTGGTTTAGTTTTGTGAATATTTTTAAATAAGTTTGTTATTTTAATTCATTTTTCTGGATGGCACTTTTCCAAACCAAGGATCAGTAGAGGACATTCTTCTTGCTTAGCCTCTGTAGTCACCCGATCTATCTCCATTAGACCTGTAGAGTCACATCAGAACTGACATATATACATCAAAACCTTGTTTTTCAGATGATCTTAAAGCTAGCATTACAATTACAATCACTGAGCAGTAGCTCTAATGCAAGTTTTTACAAAGTTCAAAATAGACTACAGAAGAGAAATGGGGCATATTTAACAAAAATAAAAAATACAATAAAACACAGATAATGTTAATATATGGCTAAGTAAATCTACAGCCCACAGAGGAGCTCTAGAAGGAGGAAACATAGTTCTATGTCTCAGGAGTTCCAGTTTGATAAAAGAGACAGGATATGCCTCAGGGACTGATAGACAAGGGTAGATGATACAGCCCCCCAGAGCTCCAAATACCAGTGGGATGGAAGGAAGGGGAGGGATGCATGGGTCGGCAGGGGGCAATGTGGTAAAGCTTGGAGAGGAAGAATGGAAAATTCTCATCAATCCTAAATGAGATGAGGGAGGCTTAGAATTGGGAAGAATATGATGGTAGACTTAATAGAAGGGACAGAAAGCACTTCCCAGTTAGGATGGTACAAGCTAGGGGGACACCAGGCAGGTCTGCCCAGGTAGAACAGTCTTTTGCAGGGGGTGTTAAAAATGAGAGATAGTAGAAGGCAATAGAAGAAACCTCAAAGCCTGAGTTGAATTAGGCTTGGACACAGGAAGCAATTAGTCATGAGGAAAAGCTAATACCCTCCCCTTCTCCCCATCCCACCTCCACCCCAGCTCCCTTTACTGTCTTTGTTTATATTGCCGTGCCTGAATTTTATGAACTAGGCGCCCAGTGGCATTCCTGAAGATGATGTGCGCAGTGCGCTGACACCCTACTTCTTACAGCAACAGTCTTCCCTGAAGCGACTGGTCCAGGAGCAGGAGAAGGAGAATGTCAGACTGGCTGAAATGGTCTTGGAGGGGCGGAAGCAGGTGCTGGAGCTACAGCAGCAGATCCAGGCCCGGAAGCAAGCTTGGCAGGCAAGTGCCCTCCTCCTTTCTTCTACTAGTGGCCAATGGAATGAGGAGGATGAGGACAGCTATGGCTCTTACTGATTTAGTGCTTTACATAGGGTATCTCTTCTGATGCTCAGAATAATCCTATAAGGTGGCTGTTGTTATCACCCCCATTTTACAGTTGAGGAAGCTGAGGCTGAGAGAGGTTAAATAGGTCCACAGCCAGTAAGTGTCTGAGACCAGATTTCGAACTCAGGTTTTCCAGTACTCTTTATCTACTCTGCCACCAAAGCAGAAACTTCGTTATAGGAAACAAGGAGAGAAATTCTATTATTGCAATTGTATTATGGCCAAGAATGCCAGCATAGGACTCACTACTAGTGCCTCTCCCTTCCATGTCCCCATGGTCATTTGGCATTTTGATGAAGCTTATCGGAATTTCAAGAACATTTACCTGGGAGACATTATGAGAGTTGAAAACCAACACACAGCACCTTCGTGTATCCCTAGCCTCCAAAAAAAGACCGAGGGGCTCCTCTAGTAGGAGTGGGGTATGCCGCCCATTTCTGAGGTGGGAGAAGAAGTAGAAGAATATCATTCACCCCAACACAGATAAGATTCAGGGCTGGAGACCCTTTGTGGAGAGGAGTGAGGGGAGAGCTTAAAAAAAATCAACTCCACAAATACAAGGTGGGCAAAGCAAGATGAACAGCAAGTTGTATGAAAACAGTCTGGGAGTATAAATGGACTTCAGGTTCGACATGAGTCAAGAGTGTGATGTATCAGGCAACAAAACCACCCCAGCCTTGGGTTGCCTTTGGAGGCAGATGTGGTCCAAGTGTTCTGTGCTTGGGTCAGGTCACATCCACAGCCCTGTATTATAAATTAGAGAGCATTCAGGGAAGGGTAACCAGAAGAATGAAGGGTCATGCCATGTCAATCAGACAGTAAGCCTTTATCAAACACCTGAGCTGTTCCAGGCACTGTTTTAGACCCCAGGGACACAAGGACAAAAATGAAATGGTGTTTGTTCTCAAGAAGCTTCCATTCTGTTGCTTCAGGGGTGGAGGGAGAAGAGAGAGGGACTTTATATACATCTATAAGTATATACGGAATAAATGCAAGGTAATTGGGGAAGAGGCTTAGGAAAAGCTTCCTGGAGAAAATGGTACTTGAACTCTTTTTTTAAAATCATAAAAGTATTTTATCATTTTAAATCATAAAAGTATTTTTCCAGTTACATGTATTTTCTTTTTCTTTTTTTTTGCGTTGTTGAATAGAATTTTATTTTCAAAAATATATGTAAAAACAAATTTTAACATCAATTTTTAAAACTGTGTTCCAACTTCTCTTCCTCCTACCATTCCCACCCCTCACCCACAAGAAATCAAGCAATTCAAAATAAGTTATACATGAGTAGTCATGGAAAAATTCCCATATTAGCTAGTTGTGAGAGAAAATAGTCCAAAACAACCCAAAACTTCAGTTTAAGGAATTGTCAAAAAGGAAAAAGAAAAAAAATTTTTTTATGTGTTTCCATCTGTTTTCAGATACTATCAGTTCTTTCTCTGCAGATGGGCTGCAATCTTCATAAGTCTTTCAGGGTCATATTGGATCATTGCCTTGCTGAAAATAACCACATGCTTTCCAGCTTCCCACTATTGCTGTTATTTTGTATACAGTACATTTCACTCTGCTTCAGTTCATGTAGGTCTTTCCAGGTTTTTCTGATAGTATCTGATAGTTCATCATAACCTGTATATAGTACCTTAAGCTTGACAGAGAATTTTCTTCATAAAAGCCCAGCAAAGTAGGTACCATATGTTTTGCCATTATAATCAATCATCATACATAACTATTTCCCTCCATCCCACTCCCTTCCCATGACATTTATTCTATCTTCTTTTTACCTATTCCTCCTCAGAGGTGTTTTACTTCTGACTATCTTCTCCCCTGCTCTGCACTCCCTTTTCATCCTTCCTTCCTTATCCTCCTCCCCTCCTACTTTCCTGCACGGTTAAATAGGTTACTCCTCCCAATTGGGTATGAAAGCTATTTCCTCCATGATCCCACTCCAATGAGATCAAAGTCCCTGAGCTAATTCTGTGTTCTAATTTTTCTCCCTCCCTCCCTCCTCAACCCTCCCTATGAGATCAAGCAATTCAATATGTCATACTTGTGCAGTAATGCAGAACATCTTCATCTTCCTGAAAGTGTTTTGCTTTTTACTGCGCTCATCCCCAAATCTGCCCTTCCCTTCTCCCACTCCCTTATATCCCTCCCCTCCCTCAGGGCAAAAATATATTACTATACCTATTTGAGTAGTATGTTAGTCCTTCTTTGAGCCAATTCTGATGATATTAAGGTTCACCTCACTCCCCAACTCCTTCCCCCTCTTCTCCTCCCCTCCATAAGCTCTTTTTCTTGTTTCCTTCATGTGAACTACCTCTCCCCAGACCATCTCTCCCCTTCTTCCTCCCCCAGTCTATTCCTCCTACACCTCAACCCTATTTTAATGATGTCATCATGGGTTAGTTAGGTGGCACAGTGGACAAAGCACCAGCCCTGGACCCAGGAGGCCCCAAGCCCAAATCTAGCCCCAGACATAAGACACCCCATCCTGTCTGCCCCACAAAGAACAAAACATAAATGCTTTACAATCCAGTTACCTGTAAAAATAGTTTTCAACATTTGTTTTCGTAGGATTTTTAGTTCCAAATTTTTCTCCCTCCCTCCCTTCCCTCCCCCTTCCCCAACACGGAAAGCAATCTGATATAGGTTATATATGTACAGTCACATTAAACATAATTCTGCATTAGTCATATTGTGAAAGAAGAATCAGAACACAAGGGAAAAACCTCAAAAAAAGAAAAAAGAAAATCAGCTAAAAAGTAGAAACAGTATAGTTCAATCTGCATTCAGAATCCACAGTTCTTTTTTCTGGATGTGGAGAACATTTTCTATCATGGGTTCTTTGAAATTGTTTTGGATCATTGTAATGCTGAGAAGACCCAAGTCTGTCACAGCTGATCATCACACAATGTTGCTGTTACTGTGTACAATGTTCTCCTGGCTCTGCTCACCTCACTCATCATCAGCTCGTGTAAGTCCTTCAAGGTTTCTCTGAAATCTTCCTGCTTATCATTTCTTACAGCACAATAGTATTCCATTACATACATATACCACAACTTGTTTAGCCATTCCCCAATTGATGGGCATTCCCTCAATTTCCAATTCTTTGCCACCACAAAGAGAGCTGCTATAAATATTTTTGTACATGCGGGTACTTTTCCCTCTTCTACGGGTACTTGAGCTTTGAAGGAAACCAGCGATTCTCGGTAGCAGAGGTGAGGAATGAATTTATTCCAAGCATGAGGGGATAGCCTGAGCAGACACTGGGAGATAAGAGATGAATTAGTTATATATGAGGAACAGCCGAAATCTAGTTTGGACCATAGAGTATTGGAAATGGAGTAGTGCATAATGAGGCTAGAAAGGCAGGATGGAGGTAGATAGAAAAGGACATTATGTGCAAAACAGGAGTTTGTACTTGGAGCTAAAGGCAATAAGGAGCCACTAGAGTTTATTGGGCAAGAGAATTACATGGTTAGAGCTGTGCTTTAGGAAAATCACTTTGGCAGTAATGTAGGGGTTGGATTGAAGAGGGGGAGTGGGAAAGATGAAAAAGACAAAAAACAAATAGGAAGCTATTAGAATAGTCCAGGTGAGAGGCAATGAAGGCCTGAACTGTGGTGATGACTTTGTATGTAGAGAGAGGGGGATGGATGCAGACATAGAAACAAGAATTAGCAAATGATAGCATCTGTGGGGTGAAGGAGTGACTAGAAGGATGGTGCTTCCTTCAGCAGAAACATGGAAGTTTGATAGAGGGGTGGGCTTGGGAAAAAAAAAGATAATGAATTGCTTTGAACATGTTGAATTTGCAATACCTATTAGACATTTAGGTCAGTATGTCATAAGCAGTTGGTGATCTGGGACTAGAGCTAGATAGATTTGGGAGTCATCTACTGTCTTTGGTTGGAAAATTATCTCATCACATTCTTCTGTGGATTTTGCTGCTCCAGGAATTGTTCTATGGCATTATTTGAAAGTTTTTTGGAACAATCATGTTATGAGTTCAAGAGCTCACTGCCTTTCTTCTGCCATCTTGAAACTAATGGGAATTGATGAGTTCACCCAAAAAAACGAATGTAGAGAAAAAAGAGAAGACAGCCTAGCACAGAACTTTGGGAAGCCTCCTAAGTTAGAGGGTAGAATATGAATGATGCTCCAAAAGAGAATTGTGCCATGGAAATGCAAAAGAGAAGATGATGTCCCAGGAAGATAGGGTAGAATCATGGTTGGCCATTATATTAGTCAGAATGCTTTTTTTCCCCCAGTGGTTTTTTTTTTTTTAAATAATAAATATTTTTATTTAAAGTTTTAAGTTTCAAATTTTATCCCTCCTTCCTTCCTTCCCCTCCCTCCTCCCTGAGGTGGTAAGCAATCAGATATAGGTTATACATGTGCAGTTATATAAAACATTACCATATTATCATTTTGTTAAGAAAACTTGAATAAAAGAAAAAAAATGAAAGAAAGTGACAAATAGCATGCTTTAGTCTGTGTTCCATTAATATCAGTTCTTTCTTTGGAGGTAGATAACATGCTTCATCGTTAGTCCTCTGGGATTGTCTTGTATCATTGTATTGCTGAGAGTAGCTAAGTAATTCACAGTTCTTCATCAAACAGTATTGCTGTCTCTGTGCACAATGTTCTCCTGGTTCTGCTCACTTCACTATACATCAGTTTATACAAATCTTTCCAGGCCTTTCTGAAATCATCCTGCTTGTTATTTCTTATAGCACAATAATATTCCATTATCATCATATACCACAGCTTGTTTAGCCATTCCCCAATTGATGGGCATTCCTTTGTTTCCCAATTCTTAGCTACCACAAAAAGAGCTGCTATAAATATTTTTGTACAAATAGGTCTTTTTCAGTCAGATTTCTTAAATCTTTGATTAGTTACTTTGGAGACAGCAATTTCTGTTGAGTGAGGTTAGAAGATATCTTGCAAAGAGTTGAAAAATAAATGAGAGAAGAGGAAGAGGCAGCAAGGAATACAGGTAGCTTTCTTAGGAATTAGGCTATGAATGTGAGGATAGATATAGGATAATAGTTTGAGGGGATGGTAGAGTCAGGGAGGGCTTTATTATGTTAGAGAAGACCTAGACATGTTCATAGGCAGTATGGAAGGACTTCCAAGAAAGAGAGAGAGAGTGAAGATTAGAGAGGAAGAGGGGAGTGATTTAGGGTAAAATATACAAGAAGAAATGGGAGGGAATAGGATCACGTATACATGTAATAGGAGTAACCTTGGCAAGGAGAAGGAACACCTTTTCATCAGATACTGGAGTAAAGGAAAAAAGAATGGAGAATGTCAAGTGAGGGGTGGCACCTCACTTCTTAGACTGTATGAGGCAAGATCCTCAGGAGATAGGTGTGGGAAGGGGAGGGTGGAGAAGGGCTGAGAGAAGAGATTTGAAGAGCTGCTGTCAGGAGTTCAACAGAAAGTCAGTTAGAGAAATCCAAAGAACTCTGGTATTTTCTGTTGCTATGGAGTATCTTACTATCATCTCCTGTACTTAAATAAGCTCTGTGGCCAGTGCCCGCTCTCCTAGAACCCAGTCACCCATGACCACTGACTGCAGCCCAGTGTCTGGCAGGCTACTAGAGTGCTGCTGCTAAAGTATATATCATTATTAGAAGCAAAAACAAACAACATGGAAGCAATCCTTATCTTCATCACTGCTGGAGGAATCTGGGTCTCACTTCCAGCAACACCCCCTGTAAGAGTGCTTCATGCTCCAGAGAAGTGACCCTTACCCTCCTGGTTTTCCAATATCAGATCCATACTTCTTTGGGAAGCCAAGTTGTTCATTCATGACAACTGCACTGGAATGCCCAGAACACTTAGGAAATTCCCAGGTTGTACATGGCACCTATCCCTGAGGAGGTGGCATGTCAGCAAGCCCAGTAACACCAGCTGTGGACCTTCTCTGCAAGCAATAACACCTTCCCTGCTGCTCCCCTGCTCCTGACATAAGTTATTCTCAGAGGCCATTTCCCCCTTCTTTCTCCGACCTTGATTAAAATCACTTTGATGGGGCAGCTAGAGGGCGCAGTGGATATAGCACCAGCCCTGGAGTCAGGAGTACCTGAGTTCAAATCCGGCCTCAGACACTTAACACTTACTAGCTGTGTAACCCTGGGCAAGTCACTTAACCCCAATTGCCTCACTTAAAAAAAAAAAAAGAAAAAAAATCACTTTGATTAGGCAGCCTGCTTAAGTTTAGAAGAATTTCTGATGTATAGGGTTTGGGGCTTTTTTGTTTTTTTGTTTTTGTTTTTGTGGGGCAATGAGGGTTAAGTGACTTGCCCAGGGTCACACAGCTAGTAAGTGTCAAGTGTCATAGACCGGAGCTGAACTCAGGTCCTCCTGACTCCAGGCCCAGTGCCCTATCCACTGCACCACCTAGCTGTCCCTAGATAGATGTATGGTTTTTTTTTTAAAGAAAGATAAAAGCAAAATACCACACTTTTTAACCTATTTGTCATCTATGTGATTTCCAGCCGTTTCAGTTACTTTGTTTTATTTTGTATTCAGCAGAAATGAAAACTATGGGCAGCTTTTTTTTTTTTTTTAAGATCAGTTAGGTAGGAGTAAAAGGCTTGCCTTATTGCAGTTGAGGTTAGATAACATAAATTTGTAGTGGGCCCAGTCTGCATGGCTGTGTGACTTTCTCTAGTTTCATTTAACCATATGTGAGTGGGTGTGGATAAGGCAGATGAGAATAGGATTTGTAAGGTGTTAGGAGCAATAGCAGAAGGGAACAAGAGATTCAGGAGTAGAAGACAGTGTAATCTTGTACTGGTTAAAGATATGAGAGGAAAAAAGGGAAGCTGAAACAGGAGTGATGGCCTGGGGAAGGGCCCTCAGAGATGGAACAACTGGAGATAATAGTTAAAATCAAGGGTGTCATTAATAGGACTGAAGCATAGGGAGAAACAGAATGACATAATGGTATCATTGGATAAGGGAATTTTAGATTTCTTGATCATGGCAATGGAATAAGCATTTGTGGGTAAAAGTGAAATTAAAGGTATGGCTATTCCTGTGTGTGACTGACGTGGAATGGAAGAGTAAGTCATGGGAGTTGAGAGTGAGCAAGGAGGAGACTAAGAAATTTGAAGTAACATCAGCATATATGTTGAAGTCTCCAAGTATAAGAACAGGGGTTGGAGTAGAGGGAAGGATTGGGAGCTGTTTCATGAAATTCATGAGAAAGGGAAAATAACCTCAAGGCCAGGAGATGACTGCCCCCAGGATCTGGATTGAATGATGTGTTTAGATAGAGTGAACCTCAAAGGAGGAGCATCTGCTGAGTTACAGTGTCAGAGGGGGAGTCACTGTCACAAGTGAAAGTGGAGAGCAAGAAATAGTCCAACTCTTTCAGAACAATTATGTTGAAGGCAGGGTATGAGAGAAGATGCAACCAATACCAGAATGTCCTAGATTGCAGTATTATGTGGTGTGAGACAGGGCTGTAAAGTGAAAGGAGGCTTCTTAATGATGTAACACACATTCCAGATGGTACAGTGGAAGGTGAAGGCACATCTGGGCTGGGACCTGGGAGGGATCGGGTTGAGCGAACATGAAATGGGAGGGAATGGGGATCAACTCTTAGGCAAGCAGAAACTCATCTGGGATCAGGAGAGTAAGAGATGGTTGGAGCATGTCAGCCACTGAGGATAAGGACAGGGAGTATATCCTGGTAGTTCCACTGAAGGCAATAGATGACTGGAAGCCCATGGGAACTGTTATGTCTGGGCTGTCTCTGCTGCTCAGTGGATGAGGATTAGTTGAAGGAATTGGGTTTGAGAAGGGAACAGGTCTGGAGAAGAGAAGATTTAGGGGCACAGGGAAATATGGTAGCCGTCTTCAAGGATCTGAAGGTTTGTCATCTGGTCCTAGAGGGCAGAACCAAGAATGAAGAAGTGCATTTATGCTTGAGGTTAGGAAAAACTGTCTTAACACCTTAAAGTGTTCCAAAGTGGGATGGGCTAGAGTACTCAGGCCGTAGTGAGCTCCCAGGCCAGGAATGTTGTAAAGGGATTTTTTTTTCTTTTTTTTTTTCTGGTGAGGCAATTGGGGTTAAGTGACTTGCCCAGGGCCACACAGCTAGTAAGTGTCAAGTGTCTGAGGCCTGATTTGAACTCAGGTCCTCCTGACTCCAGGGCTGGTGCTCTATCTACTGTGCCACCTAGTTGCCCCAGTGCCACCTACCTGCCCCTAAAGGGGTTCTTTTGAGGGAATGGGTTGGACTCAAGGGCCACCGAGGTCTATTCCAATTTTGAGATTGTAGGATTCTGTAAGGAGCAATTTTGAATGTTGCTTTGGTACAGCCTTGAGATAAGTGAAAAGGTTAGATCAAAGAGGGTGAAAAGAGTGCTTTGAAAGTATTAACAATATCCCTTTGGCATATAGATAGCCTGGGAGAACTGAAGTGAAAAACTTGTTACCTGAAACAGCAGAGAAAAGAAGCACGGGGACACACAGATGGGAGAAAGAAAGCCTTCAGTTGGTAATTGAAGATAGAGGAGCTTAGGGCCCAAGACAGTTTCTAGAGGTTAAGCTGGTTGTGACTGACAGTGACAACTGAGGAGCTGAGGAGCCAAGCAGCTGCTCACAGTGCTATATCAGAGGCAACTTAAGTCATTCCTCTTTCTAATCCTTTCTGGAGGCAAAAGCCAGAACATTTGTTGTGGCCAGTAGGACTATTTTAGAGGCTTTGCCTCCAGTATCTTTGGAGCTTAAATTACACCACCTACTTTCTCCCCTTAGGGAGATGAGCAGAGCTTTATTTCTTCATTTTCCTCACCAATCTGTTGATGGAAATTGTTTTCTATTGGTTTAGGAGGTGTTGAGAATGATATTATTGAATGTAAGAACTAAGAGAGCAGAGAAGCATGAAGATTACCACAAGCTTCCCACACCTCCCACCCTGGCCAAAAAAACCCAACCCTTACAAATAGATCTAGAAAGTCTACCAGACTGACTCCTGATCAGGAAATCCATGGGGAAAAAATCACGATAAGTAATTTTTCCATCCCAGGTCAGCACAGAGAGACAGAGAGATGTCTGTAGACGTTGGGCATGGGGTCTGGCCAGGAGCACACTAGCACAGGCAGAGGCTGTACACGAGGGAAAGAGCAGGTTGCAGATCCACCACAGAGGGGCTTAAACTTGTGTCTGGTGCAAGAACAGGTGCTAATGGGTAGTTCTTTCACTACTCTGTTTCAAGTCACAGATTCAGGGTAGGCTGAGGAGGGGACCTGCACCTGGGGTTCACATTCCAAGGTAAGAAGCAGTTGTGAGCCCTAGGCTGTGTTCCAAGAGAGGAGTGATATCAGAAGTATATAGCTGCTATGCATGACTGTCTTTGACCCAAGAAGCAGAGGAGAGTCTCAGTTCTAACCTCCAGTCCAGTCTGAAGCCTGCAGTGTAGTAATCAGGGCAAAATCCCAGACCAAAAGGAAGTCTCCAGTTTTGTCACTCTGAATCAGCAGAGTTTTCCTACCAGTTTATAGTGGCTGAGGCCAGCAGAAGTCTACTGAAACTCTATACAGGGTGAGCCCACAGACCCGTTGCCCAAACCCCAGGTCAGAAACTTGCAGAGCTCAAACCAGGGAAACATTGATGAGACATTGTTTTTAATTAGGCCACTTTGGATGCCCTGAAAGCTTGGTCCATAGCCTGAACTATTCCTGAGATTCTGGAATCACACAACACTCAGTATTCCTAGAAAGCAATAGTAGAAGCAACCCAGACATTACCTTCAGAAGTACAGAGCCTGGACCTAACATAAAGTCTTTTTTTTTTCTGTAACAAACATTTATTTTTTCCAGTTATATGTAAAGGTAGTTTTCAGCATTCATTTTCATAAAGTCTTAAATAAGGAAGTAGCTAGAAGAATGAGCAAACAAAAACAAATCTGATCATAAAAAAACTGTTGTGGTGATAGGATACACAAGACACAAACCCAGAAGAAAAGTGACTATAGAACATCTGCAATCAGATCCTCAAAGAAAAACACACTTTGGCCATAAATTCAACTAAAATTCCTGGGAGAGATGAAAAAAGTTTGGGGTTTTTTTTTAGAGTTAAACTATTTTCTTATATTAAATAAGAGCACTAGAGGAAAAATTGGAAGAGAAACTAGAGCTATGGAAGAAAGAATTAGGGAATTAACAGCTTGGTACAAAATGTATAAAACCTTGCCCAAACAACTAACTCCCTAAAAATTAGAATGGACTAAAGAGAAGCTAATGACTCCATGAGATATCATATATTAAAACAGTCAAGAGACTGAAAAAATAAAAGAAAGCACAAGGTGTCTTTTAGCATAAAACAACTGATCTTAACAGATTGAGAAGGAAAAAAACTAAGACTCATAAAACTTCTTGAAAGCCATGACCAAAAAGAACTGAGACATCATATTTCAAGAAATCTGAAAGGAAAACTGCCCAGATCTCTTAGAACCAGAGGACAAAATGGAAATTAAAGAATCCACTGGTCACCTGGTGAAAGAAATCCACATCAAAGAGAAAATACTACTTTCAGTCAAAAAGAAAGAATTCAAATATCAAGAAACCACAGTCAGGGCCACACAGGATTAAGAAGTGATAACCATAAAGAAGCAAGGAATATGGTATTACAGAAGGCAAAGCATAAAAGCTTACAACCAAGAATAACATATCCAGCAAAACTAAGTATAATGCTACAGGGCAGGGGAAGGAGGGAAGGGGAGAGGGGGAACCTTTAATGAAATAAAGGACTTCCACTCATTCCTGATGAGAAGACCAGAACTGTGTAGGAACTTTGAAGTGCAAACACAGGATTCAAAAGAAATAGAAAAAGTTAAATAAATTCCTTGTATGCAGATACGGGGAGATTATCCTCCCTCCTGAACCCTATTGTCATCAGAGATGGAAGAATGGAAATGGAGAAGAGAATACACTAGGTGAGAAAAAGAAGATTATGGAAAATCATCCCATATAATTAGGGTGCACAAGTAGCAATCTACACAAACAGGAAGAAAGGAGTAGAGGGAGAGGATGACACTTGAACCTCACACTAATCTGAACTGCATACAGTTGGGACAGAAATACAGTGCACTCAACAGGGAAAGGGAAGAAGGTGAAATTAGAGGGATGATAGATTAAGGGACATCCTAAAGGAAGTCCTAAACAAAACAAACTCTAAAGAGGTACAAGAATATTTATAGCTCTTTTTTCTGTGTCAAAGAATTGGAATCTAAAGGGTTTCCATTAGGTAGAGAATGGTTAAACAACCTGTGGTATGTGAATGTGATGAAATACTACTGTGCTATAAGAAATGTTGAAGGGAATAGTTTTAGAGATACCTGGGAATACTTGTATGAACTGATGGAGAATAGAGTGAGTAGGACCTGGGGCAGCTAGGTGGCGCAGTGGATAAAACACCAACCCTGGATTCAGGAGGACCTGAGTTCAAATCCGGCCTCAGACACTTTACACTTACTAGCTAGCTGTGTGACCCTGGGCAAGTCACTTAACCCTCATTGCCTGGCCAAAAGTGAGTAGAACCAGGAGAACAATTTATATAGCAATATTGGAAAAACAAACATCTTTGAAAGACTTAGGAACTAGGGGAAGCTAGGTGGCACAGTGGATAAAGCACCCGCCCTGGATTCAGGAGGACCTGAATTCAAACCTGGCCTCAGATGCTTGACACTCACAAGCTTTGTGACTCTGGACAAGTCACTTAACCCTCATTGCCCCACCAAAAAAAAAGAAAAGAAAGACTTAGGAACTCATCAGTGTAATAACCAACTACAATTCCAGAGAACTAATTATGAGACATGCTACTCCACTCCTGATAAAGAGATGAAAGACTTGGAGTGCAAAGTAAGATGTTTTTTGGGGGAAGGGGAAGATGACATGGTCAATGAAGAATTTTGTTTTGCTTGACTATTTGGGGATGTGTTTGTAACAGGGATTTTGTTTTTCATGCTTTTTCAGTGGGAAGGGGTTTTTCAGTGAGAGGGAAAGAAGGCAGATTTTTACTGATTGAAAAAAATTAATTTAGAATTGACCCTTTAAAAAAAGAGAAAATAGGGGCGGGTAGGTGGCGCAGTGGATAAAGCACCGGCCCTGGACTCAGGAGGACCTGAGTTCAAATTTGGCCTCTGACACTTAACACTTACTAGCTGTGTGACCCTGGGCAAGTCACTTAACCCCAATTACCTCACCAAAAAAAAAAAAAAGAAAATATTTGTAATGTATGCTTTACTATTTTTATTAGTGTGGTAAAATTAAATGCTTTTTTAAAAATTCTAGTGATTTTCTTAGACTGTGAGTAAAATTTGTTCTGGTTGGGGGCACACAACCCAAGAATGGAGTGAGTCTGTTGCCCATTAAAAAATAATAATAATACTATGCAATTACTAAGTAAACTGTTACTAAGACTTTACTAAGAGAGTCATAATATCTTAGACTAGAAAGGTGATAGTCCCTCTATAATCAGGCTGTACCGTGTTCATGGATACTGCATTCTAGGAAAGCCTTGGTAAAATGCAGTGTCCAGAGAAAGGCAGCCAGGATGGTGAAGGGATTTAAGATTATGTCATATAAAGATAAGCTGAAGAAAGTGAGGATGTTTAGCCTAGAGAAGAGCTCACTTGTGAAGAAGGTAACAGTTGTCTTCAAGTCTTTGAAGCACTGTCATCTGCAAGAGGGATTGTGTAAATTCTGCTTGACCCAAGAGGACAGAACCAGGAGCAGTGGGTAGAAGTTGCAAAGAGACAGGTACAGACTGGATTATACAAATACTTCCTAAGAGTTAGAGCTGTCCAAAAGGAGAGTGAGCTGCCTTGGAAGGGGATGGGTTCTCATTCACTGAGGGTCTTCAAGCAAAGGCTGGAGGAACACTTTCTGGATAGATGATAGGAGGAATTCTTTCTCAGGTCTGGTTTGGACCTAATAGCCTCTGAGGTCCCCTCTGACTCCGAACAATTCTCTGACTCTATGAAATCTTTTTTCTTTTTGTTTTTGCATCATATTAATTTCCAAATATAGCCCCCCAACTCCCACCTTGAGCCTTTGTTTGTAACAAAGAGCAAGAAAAGAAAAAGAAAACAGTTCCCCTTTTTTATATGCAATATTGCATTTTTAAAAACTTCTTCTCTAGGGCCAAGCTCTGTCATTGTAATTACAGAGTTCGGTTTCATTTTGTTCATTTGAATGGTTGTAGTCATTGTGTATATTATTTTCCTGGTTTTCCTTTCTTCACTTTGCATACATTCATATAGGTCTTCCTTTTATTTTTTCTAATTTTTTTGGATTCATAATATCTTACAGCTCAGAAAGATTCCATTACATTCATGTCATTTTACATATTGTAGTAAACATAAACATAATATCCTACTTTTGGATTAAAAAAAAACCAACAGCTGCCCAATTTGAGGATAGAGAAGGTGTGTCTAGGAAAAAGTTGGTGTGAGAAGACACAGGGGTTTTGTGCACTGTGAGCTCAGTAATGAGCTTAGGATTGGGATATAGCAGCCAAAGTGGCTACCAAAGTCCAAGATGGGGTTGTCTCCCTCTAAACACCACCCTGCTCAAGTATCACTTTGGTCATCTCCATCTATTGTTTCTTGTGATCTTTAAAATTTAAATGTAGGTTCTAATCCCCTCCCCCCCAGTTTTGGTGGCGAAGCTGGCTAAAATCACTGATAAATTCAGCAAGAGTTTAGGCTTTTAAGGATTTATTAAAGAGTAAAGACAACATATGGGATCCTGTAATGCCAGAATAGTCTATCTACTTTCTATCTGCTTTCCTCTCTTTCTCTGTCCACCTTTTCTCTGTTTCCCACCAAGCCAAAGTCCTGAACAACAAGAGGGACCCTCCTTTTTCTCCCATCTCTTGCCACGTGCTGTTCCTGCACAAAAAGAGCAAGATCCAGTGAGCTAACCTCGCTTCCTAGTTCCTCTCTCCCTCTCTAAAAGGAGAGGTCCTTCAAGCTAATTGGTTGAGAGTGGTCTCCTGCTGACGTCAATAGTCCACAGCCTCTGAGAACAACATGTCACTCAGGGCCAGCCAGATGTGGTCAGTTTCTCAGTCTCACCCAATTCAAACAACTCTAAATCAATCTTCAGGTGTGGCCCCTGGGCGTCTGCCAAATCCCATGATTTTATCACATTCCTGCTGTAGGGGCTGTTTTTTAAAAAGAAGATAGGTAAGTTATTTTGAGCCCCCAGATTGTTACTTTGTCATAGTGGAAGGGCTTGCATAGCTCAATGAAACTATGAGTTATGCCATGCAGGGTTATTCAATACAGTGAGGTCATAATGAAGAGTTCTGATGAAAGTTACATAGACAGTACTAAAATGATAAAAGAGATGACATTGAAACATGAGCCTTTCATGTTGGAAAGTGTCCAATGTGCTACTGGGGAAGAATAGAACAACTAGACACCAAATTGCCAACATTCACTGAATTATGGAGAGAACAAGAGAGTTCCAGAAAAACATCTACTTCTGCTTCATTGACTACACTAAAGTTTTTGACTGTGTGGGTCACAACAAAATGTAGCAAGTCCTCAAAGAGATGGAAGTACCAGATCATCTCCCTCGTCTTCTGAGGAAACTGTATGCTGGTCAAGAAACAAGTTAGAACTTGAACCTGGAATAATTGATTGGTTTAAATATCGGAAAAGGAGTCCAACAAGGCTGAATATTGTCAACTTATATGCAGAGTACATCATGCAAAATGCCAGGCTAGATGAATCAGAAGCTGAAATTAAGGTTGCTGGAAGAAATATCAACAGTCGCAGATATGCCGACAATACCACTGGGATGGCAGAAAGTGAAGAAGAATTAAAAAGACTCTTGATGAATGTAAAAGGGAGAGTGTAAAAGCTAGCTTAAAGCTTAACATAAAAAAAAAAAACTAGGATCTTGGCAACTGGTTCCATCACTTCCTGGCAAATAGAGGGAGAAGAAATGGAAACAGTGTCAGATTTTTTTATTTTGGGGCTCAAAGATCATCTCAGATTGCAGTTGCAGCCATGAAATGAAAAGATGCTTGCTTCTTGGAAGGAAAGCTCTGGCAAATCTGGACAGTATACTAAAAAGCAGAGCCATCACCTTGCCAACAAAAGTCCATATTGTCAAAGCTGTGGTTTTTCCATTAGAGTCATAGTATCTTAGACTAGAGAGGCATGAGAGTTGGGTTATAAGGAAAGCTGAGTGCTGCAGAATCAACACTGGAATTGTGCTGCTGGAGAACACTTTGCAGAGTCCCTTGGACAGCCAGGAGGTCAAACCAGTCAAAACTTAAAGAAATTAATTCAGGCTATTCACTGGAAGGTTAGATGCTGAAGCTTAAATACTTTGGCCACATAATGAGAAAACAGGAGTCACTGGAAAAGACCTAGATATTGGGAAATATGGAAGGCAAAAGCAAATGGGAACAGCAGAGGATGAGATGGATAGATAGTGTCACAGAAAGAATGAGCAGGAAAAAAAGAAACAATGAACATGAACTTGGACAGACTTTGAGAGATAGTGGAGGATAGAAGGGTCTGGTGTGCAGAGTTAGATATGACTAAACAACAAAGCTATTGTGTGTCTTGAGGAAGGGGACCAAGATATGGTTCTTGCACCAGCTATCCTCAATGTCACTAAAAGGAATTGGGGGTTCTTTGTTTCCATAAGGGATGCCGATCTTGGAGAAGAGAAGACTTAATGGGGATATGATCCTTGCTTTAAGATATTTGAAGGACTGTCCTGTGGGAAAGGCTTGTTCTTGCTAGGAGAGCCAATGTGGAGAAGTAACAGGGAAACACATCTCATCTTAATATAAAGGAAAAAGAACTTCCTAAGTATTAACACTGTCCAAAAGTGGAATAGGCTGCCTCAGAAATGTTGTGGAAGGGATTTGTTTATAAGAAGTAGTAATAGACATCTATCATGATTTTTTTCCTAGTGGGCCCTTATGAAGATGGAGCAGAAGATCCTGCCTTTGTTGTCTAGTATACATCCAAGTGGAAAAGTTTTTATTTTTTTCATCACTCTTGTATTGTTTTTCTCTTTCTCCATACCCAGGCTCTTAGCAAAAAACAGAAAGAGTTGGCAACAGTGCTGGAAGACCCAGAGTGAGGAGGCCAGCCAGTGTCATCTGGACAAACTAAATGTAGTGAGGACCCATGGAGGGGAAGCCAGCTAAGGAGAGGGCTATAAAATGCCCACTGGCCCAAGAGCAGTAAAGGGGTCAGCCAGAAGCCAAGGATGCTGGTGAAGGCCTCTTCTTCATGTGCTTTGGGCTTCCTGCTCCCCAACTGCACCTGTAACTTCCTTCTGTTTCCACACTACCTCCTACTACTACTATTTAGATGGGTAACAAGTTTTTGCTTATCTTGCTTATTCTCATTTTGGGTTGGATTTTACTATCTCTGTCTTTGCTGAGCCCAGCACAGTTCCTCCCCCTCCTCACATCCCTCTCAGTCCAGACTGCCCCAGCCACAGAGTTCCCGAATCCTCTAATCAT
The DNA here is from genome assembly GCF_019393635.1 of Dromiciops gliroides. Lineage (NCBI taxonomy): Eukaryota > Metazoa > Chordata > Mammalia > Microbiotheria > Microbiotheriidae > Dromiciops > Dromiciops gliroides. The sequence goes on along the minus strand of NC_057864.1, from coordinate 158,659,946 downwards.
GGAATCTGTTTCCAATCTCCACTGATTGCTGCCTTGCTGGCCAGGCCGATGGCCTGTCATGTTCTCCCCACATCTGTAAATAAACTTGCTACACTGTGCTGTCATCTCTCCACTCCCAAGATGTTTGCCCCTGTTGGCCTCAGCTGTCCTCGATTTGCTCTTCTTATGCTGGTCCCCAGGCTAACATGGAGCATTTGGATCCAGGACCTTGAGTTCTTTTTGCAAGGAGGACAGCCTGGCTCCAATCAGTTTTCTCAGTCTGTTTTCTCAGAATCTAGAGCCTCCACGTCTGCCAGATAAGATGGACCTTAACTCTAAGCCCTGATACTAGAACCTCTGGGATTTCCCCAAGCCCCAGCTATATCTCAGTGACTGTAGGCATATAATTTTGTTGTTTTGTCTACCCTTGACTCTCACTCCACCTTTCTTGTTTCGTGTCTGGGCTGATTCAAAATAAATCTATATACCTTACATATCTCGTTGTAGTCTTCTTTGTGCACACAGATAAAGATAAGTTGGTACTCTCTAAAAGACTCTTTCTCCTTTATTTTAATTCCTACTCCCCATTACTCCCCAAAATAAGGCCTAAGTAAGAAGCAATCGGATAGGGGGCAGCTAGATGGTGCAGTGGTTAAAGCACCAGCCTTGGATTCAGGAGTACCTGAGTTCAAATGTGGCCTCAGACACTTGACACTTACTAGCTGTGTGACCCTGGGCAAGTCACTTGACCCCCATTGCCTGCCAAAACAAAACAAAACCAAAAAAAGAAGCAATAGGATACCAAGGTAGCAGAAGAATAGATTCATTTACACGTTAATTAAATATACCCTACACGTAAGTAAAAAACAACACAGTTCCTCTTAGTAGCTTCCAGTTTAGTAGGGAATGAGATAGGTATAGAAATAATGATGAGTTAGAAAGCTTAAATAGCAGGAAGGACCTCCACAGAAAAAGCCAGAGAAATAACAATTCCATTTCTCATAGATACTGGGAAAATTAGGATTCGATTGGAGATAAAGCTCCACCAACAACCAGTTTTAGCCACCTCTTTGATCCCAGTCTCCTACAGCCCAGCAGCCCAAGGGGAAATGTGTTTGTTTACTTGGTAAGTCAGCCAGACTGTCTATCCCACCTCCCTCTAGGGTTGATTAGGACACAGTCCAGACAGAGAGGACCCATGTGGCTCTCTGCCTTGCAAACTAGCCCTATATTAGGAGGGAAGAGAAGACATTTCGGTACAGAATGTTTTTGAGACTTTGCTTTCTTTTCCCTTTGAAGATCCATCTTCATGAAACTTAAGGGGAAGACTTTCAGTATATCTGGTATAATTCTAGGTACCACTAGGTATCATTTCAGGAACAATATTACTAAGGTTGAGATCATGCCGTAGGAGGAATTGTTGAAGGAACTTCTCACCTTGTGAAGACTATCATGTAGAAGCATTAGATTTGTTTCATTTGACTCCAGAAGTCAGAAACCAGAACCAGGAGTAATAGGTAGAAGTTTTAGAGGGGCAAATTTAGGCTAAATGTAAAGAAAAACTTCCTAAGTATTAAAGCTATCTTAAAATGGAATGGACTACTAGCTGTGTGACCCTGGGCAAGTCACTTAACCCTCATTGCCAAAAAAATGGAATGGACTGCTTCAGGACGTAGTGGTTTCACCCTCACCAGAGGTCTTTGAGTAAAGGTATGTCCCAGAGGGGATTTTCATTTGGATGTTGGTGGTCCCAGGCAGCTGGTAAGATCCCTTTCAACTCTGGTCCTCTCAGGAAGAGCACTGCATAGTACAGTAGGAATAAAAGCCTCACAGGAGCACCTGAGATTATCCATCCTCCTGCCTCCTCCACTTCCATCCCACACAGATGGGAGTCTCCAAGAAAGGAGATTCCTTCTGAACTCCAGTGTCTCCTTCTGTAACCCTCAAATACCAGGAAGTCTTCCTTGATATATACTCTCCATTCCTCTTGTTGTAAAGTAAGTGCCCTCCAATATTTCTCTCTATGGATATGGTGCTCACTAGTCCCATTTTTAGAGTCCTTTTCAAGAAGCTCAGAACTTGACATACTGTGTCCCACCCTCTGTCCTCATTTGAACCTTAACATTCTTTTCTCCCATTATTCTCCCCAAGTCCTTCACCCAATTCTCCATCTCCTAAGCCCCAAGGAGTCCAGCTCAGGCCTCTCCACTCAGTCTCAAACTCTTAAATCATACCCTGATTTTTGGCAAACAAAGGGGTCACAGGACCCGGGTAATCAAGGGCATTTGCCTGGCATTCTTTCTCTGGGGTTTGGCATCTTCTCATAGGGCTTGAGCCACTAGGATCAGATTCATGGAAATCATAGACTAGGAGTGGAAACAGAACTGAACTCTGCTCATTGACCTACTTACAACCCATCATCCTAAATTCCCTTCTTCCTCCCCTCCACTCCCTATCATACCTAGTTAAGCTTCCACTACATTTAGGGACAGGGAGGAGAACTTGAAGGAGAAGGGGCTTGGATTAGAACGTGTACTAGAGGAAGAAGGGGAATGTGGTGGAGAGAATCTGGCCAAGTGGGGACACTGGAGGAGAACAGGAATGGTTGAGGGCTCGGTTGCTTGGTTTCCTAGCTCCTTCCTCATCTTAGCCATATTTCCACACTAGTCCCTGCCTGTAAAACTGCTGGGCTAGGGGCAGCTAGGTGGCGCAGTGGATAAGCACTGGCCCTGGATTCAGGAGTACCTGAGTTCAAATCCGACCTCAGGCACTTAACACTTACTAGCTGTGTGACCCTGGGCAAGTCACTTAACCCCAATTGCCTCACTGAAAAAACAAACTGCTGGACTATAGCATGGACAGCTCAGAATGGGGATAGTAGGAAAAAGGGATTCCCCCTGTGGCTGAGAGCACAGCTGTACCCATTGAAATCAGGTCTTCCTCCTCCCATCCCTTGAACACTTGTTGATGTCTCCCAAACCACAACATCCTTTGAGGTTTGGGCCTGTCAACCCTAAGCCGGATAGCCTTCAAATAGAGCTGGCAAGGTCTACCTCAGGCCCACCCTTCTGTGGTCAGCCAGAGGTATGCCCCTCCCCTCGGGGGCCAGGAAGTTCAGAGGGTATAAATGATGCCCTGGAAAAGGGTGTAAGGAGAGACAGGACCAGTGTGGACTCAAGTGAACTTGACTTCCTGTTGGTCAGCTGCATCATGAAGATAGTCCTTCTTCTCTCCTTGCTGACCCTGGCCACCCTATGCCTCTGCAAGCAAGGTGAGTGTGGGGCTGATGGAGGTAATGGGTCTTTGTGGAAGAAGCAGGAGTCCTCAGCTCCAGCACCTGTGCCTCCCTCCCAGTCCTCCATTCTTCGATTCCTCCCAGTGCTTCAATTTGGGGAGGTTTACCCCAGCAGCCTATCTTTGGATACTTTCTTTTGCCATCAGCATCACCTTCTAGAGATCTTGGGGTAGGGTGAGACCAGTGGAGAGTTGAGAGAGTCCCTTGCATCACCTACGTCTTGCATCTTAGGCTGGTCAACCACTCACCAGTTTAGCCTGACTGGCGTCCATACTTTTTCCTCAAGATTTCCGAAGAGAAAATGGTTATTACCACTGGGAGTTCCGTTTTTGAGTTCACCTCATGTCTCCTAATGCAATCTCAGGTTTCTCTCTAATTTGTTCTGTGTGAAAAGAGGAACAGCCAAAGGGAAGGAATGAGAGGGATCTTACAAGAGAGATGCTTAGGAGGATTCCCTATTGTCTTTTAGATGCTCAAGGTGGTCCCCAAGACTCTGGCAAAAGAACAGGTAAGTAATGGGGACTTCAGGGAGGGGTGCTAATTTTCATAATGTGTTGTTGTTTCATTTGTACCCATGATGAAATGCCAAGGTTCCTGAGCATCTCTGTCTCTCTCCCATGTGCCCCTTACCTCTGTCTCCCTCAAGGCCCCCCCACCTCCTGTCCTCTGCCCACCCTTCAGCAGACTGTGAGACTCCCTTGGGAAAGCTGAGACTTACCTTTGCTCCACCCCCAGCCTTCTACTTGATCGGGTCGAGGGGAGGGAGCCTGCTGCAGCTTTGGTTCCCTCCCTCTGGGCTAGTAGGGTCGGGGTGACCAGCCACTGACCTCTTTCCTGCTCCCCAGCCTTTGCCTCCAAGCGTGAGAGTAGCGAGCTGGTGAGGAGACCAAAGCGCTACCTGTACAACTGGCAAGGGTAAGTAAGTCTTTGACAACCCGGGGCAGATGGGCCAGAGGGTAAAGGCGAGGGTGCTTCCTTCACGCTTAATGTCTGGGGCCGAGGGAAGCTCAGAAAAGGCCCCTTGAAGCCTGTGATGGTATCGAATCAGTTCATTCTTCCCTCTGGCCCTGTGTTGGGTGATTCCTTTGCCATGAAATGCCCAGAGCGATGAGAAAGACCCTAGAGAAGCCCCTTCCCCATTCCATTTGCCCATTGTTGGGAGCAAGCCCCAAAGGGGAAGGGGTGGATGGCAGACCTGCATAAAACCCAAAGTCAGAGAAGCCCACACTAATCTAGCCCTCTCCCCTAGGCTTCCTGCTCCCTATCCTGACCCTTTGGAGCAGAAACGGGAGGTGTGTGAGCTTAACCCCGACTGTGATGAGCTAGCTGACCACATTGGCTTCAGTGAGGCCTATCGGCGATTCTACGGGACAGCCTAGACCCCAGAACACCTACTCCCTCCCATGTGCTGCTGCCTGTACGTCCTCGCCCCACCCTTCATTCGGAGACACCCCGCCCACATCCTTGGCTTCAAGCTACGCAGCTGTTCCCCTGAGCTCCTCCCATTCAAGTTCCGACCTTCTGGCTTCCTCAAAAATAAACACGAGGGGAAGAGGAATCAGCTGGTCTGTCCTTCTTTTGTCTCGCGTGTGTGTGTGTGTGTGTGTGTGTGTGTGTGTGTGTGTGTGTGTGTGTGTGTGTGTGTGTGTGTGTGTGTGTGTGTGTGTGTGCGCGCGCGCAAAAAACCTGGACTTGCCCCATCCTCTACCCCCAAGTGAGGGCGGAGCTCTCTCTAGCCCAGTCCAAGTTTCCCACACGCTCCCTCCTACTTCCTAAGGTCTGACTTCAGTCCCTTTTTATGTAGTCTTTTGTTCCACTTGGCCTCCAGGGAGGAGGAAGCACTTGTACCAATCCTCCCTCCATAGGATGCTTCCCATCCCTTCCCATAGCTACATCTCTGGTCACATACTCAGGCATGCAAAGGTGTGCCCTATCCATGGGCTATGAAAGGGTCTTCTCAGCTCCACAGACCACCACAGGCTGTATCTGAGGGAGAAAAGCTCTTTATTGGCAAGTAGGTGCTAGTAAAGCAGATACATACACCAAGAGGGCTGGAACTGTTTCAATCCAGTTTCTCCCAGGAATCAATGAGTTCCATTACCCATTTCACCTCTCACCTTGGCTTGGAGATGATGATATTCTGGTCATTTCAGTATGCCAGAGGGCCAGGTGAGGCAGGTGTTTCCTGTCCCTCTCCCCTCTTGAGTTTGGTCCCAAAGATTGGGGTTAAAGGCTGGCCCCTTTGGTGAAGTCTAAATTAATGGTGTTAGTTTACTCCAGAAGAGATCATCTGAGGGCCCAGGGGTCCCTAAAGAGAGTTATTTCCCCAAAGACTGACCCAGCTTCTCTGCATGATCCTGAATAGGGACCCCAGTCAGATACCTTAATATTCCTCTGTTGTGTCTGTAACACTTTCCCAATACAGTTCCAAGATAAACCCAAGAGGTGTGGCCCCTATTAGAACTTCTAATATCCCTAACAACTTACTCTGGTTCAATCAGTGGTCCTTAAACCCTGGGGTCTCTTCTATATAGTACAAAAGCAGATTCAGTTGTACAGGAAGGTTTGAACCCTTCAAGGACCCTGTCCACCACCCCGCCCCGAGTCGGGGCACACTTTGGGGACCTGAGCGATTCCCCCGGGCCTTCCCCCCACTAGCCTGTCCCATCTCTCACCCTTAGCACCTACCTCTACCCAAAACAGCAGGTCTCCTGCTCCCTCTCCTCCCCTGTCCTTTCATCCCAGTCACTCTGCCCTCTCCCAATCCCTGTTTCCTCTTCTATCTTTTCCTCTCCTCTCAGCCTCTCTTTCTTACAGTCTCAGGACTTTCTGCCCCCAGCCTCCCAGGGCTGAGTCCAGGGCCTGGGGATCTGCGTAGTGAGGTCCCTGGTCTATTTCTCTCCTAGAGATGAAAAAACTACAGCAGAGAAGGGTAGTAGCAGATTGAGTCAGAACCTGCAGAGTTAGATGGAGCTGTCTCTGAGGATGAGCAGCCTTCTGGGCTTCCTCCTTGTCTTATTCTTCCTTGGCCCTGCCTACTGACTCAGGCTGCGTCTCTTGCAGTAAGGGGCAGGCTTGTGGGGCACGAAGCAGGGCTGTTGTGAAGATGGCGATAATGAGCAGGTTCCCAGTCACAGCAAGGCCCATGGTGGCCACAGTGGATGCCAGGGACGAGGGAGGGCTATGGGCCGACAGCCAGTCCCTCCGTGCCCCCATATCAGCTAGCACTGCCTCCAGCTGGAAATGAGTGCCTAGCACTGCACAGATGTGGAACAGCTGGTGACTGTGGCCTGTGGGAGAAGGGAAGAGCGTTAGGGGGACCTGCATGCCACTGGGCCCTTTCCCTCCTCCCAACTTCTCTCCTTAGAGTTCCTTTCTCCTTTGGCTGTCCACCATCAGTCTATCCGAGCCTCAGTTTTCTTTTGACAAAACAAGGGTTCAGGCTAGATGAGTTCTAAGGCCCCTTACCAGCTTTACAACATTAATCTCCCTTTCAGCAATGACATTTTATGAACTTACAAGCCATCTCCAACCTATAAACATGACCCACACATGCGTCTGCTTAGCCCCCGGCTGCTTCTTCGGTGGGAGAGATTGTGGAGGAAAACAAAATTTTTAAATAAAGTAAACTCTTAGCTTTTTGAACCTGCGGGTTCCTGCTTCCTGGGCAAAGCAGGAACAGCTTCAGTGCACTGACCCCTAGGGCAGACTCCTGGGCTAGCCAGTCTTGCCAAGCCAGTGTGGTAGTGCTCAGACACCCAACTACCTTCCCTTTCATGGTTTATATCTTTCCACTTTGTGACCCTGCCTAGCATGAACTAATTTCAGGCTCGTTGGGATTAACAACCCTCCTCTTTGGGTGTGTAAAGGGGATACTACTTAATCCTGCTTTGTAAGCTTTAAAAGGCCACACAGATGGGAGTTACTGCTATTACTGGGATACTGAAGAAATGTAGCTTTAGTCAAGTGAAAGAAGAGGTAATAATATCTTTATTGTCAAGGATATGTGTCAGCTAGTGACAGCAAGAGATAACAGATGCACTGTCCACATGCCCCACAGATAACCCAGAGAATTTTAAAAGATTTCGAGGAAGCCCTCCAGCTGGTTGAGTGGACCCTCTTTCTCACTTCTGAACCCTCAGCAGACTGGCTTCCAACCTCATCATCCAACCAAAACTGGTTTCTCCAAAGTCACCAATGATCTCTTCATTGCCAAATCCCATGACTACTTTTTCAATCCTTATCTTTTTTTTCCTTTTGTTGCAGGGCAATGAGGGTTAAGTGACTTGCCCAGGGTCACACAGCTAGTAAGTTGCAAATGTCTGAAGCCAGATTTGAACTCAAGTCCTCCTGAATTCAGAGCTGGTGCTCTATCCACTGTACCACCTAGCTGCCCCTAATCCTTATCTTTCTTTCTTTCTTTCTTTTTTTTTTGGTGAGGCAATGGGGGTTAAGTGACTTGCCCAGGGTCACACAGCTAGTAAGTGTCAAGTGTCTGAGGCCGGATTTGAACTCAGGAACTCCTAAATCCAGGGCCAGTGCTTTATCCACTTCGCCACCTAGCTGCCCCTATCCTTATCTTTCTTAACCTCTCTGCATCCTCTGATATGATCAATCACCCCTTTTGTAAATACTCTCTTCTCTCTAGGTTTCCAGGACTCTGCCTTCTCCTGGTTCTTCTATCTCTCTGACCTCTTCTTCTTAGTCTCCATAGCTGGGTCTTCATCCATGCCATGAACACTAATGGGGCATCTCATAGGGCTCTGTCCTGGACTGCCTTCTCCTACACCATTTTTTTGAGTGATGTCATCAGGTCTCACAAATTCAACTATCATCTTTGTGCTAATGATTCCCAAATCTACTTAACCATCCTTAACCTCTTTGCTAACTTCCATTCTTACATCTCCAACCATCTATTAGGCATCTCCAACTGGATCTCTCATAAACTTTTCTTTTCTTTCTTTCTTCCTTTTTTTTTTTTTTTTTTTGGCAAGGCAATGAGGGTTAAGTGACTTGCCCAGGGCCATACAGCTAGCAAGCATCAAGTGTCTGAAGCCAGAATTGAACTCAGGTCCTCCTGAATCCAGGGCTGGTGCTTTATCCACTGAGCCACCTAGCTGCCCCAAAATTTTAGTCAGTCTCTTAAGAGAGAGGACACTTTCCGCCTCACTGTGACATCCTGATGGAAATTTGAAAAGTCACAATTATTTTCTAAGGCCATTCGTCTTCCATTAAGCTTTTTTTTTTTTTTGAGGGGGGGTGTAATGAGGGTTAAGTGACCTGCCCAGGGTCACACAGCTAGTAAATGTCAAGGGTCTGAGGCCAGATTTGAACTCAGGTCCTCCTGAATACAGGGCCAGTGCTCTATCCACTGCGCCACCTAGCTGCCCCCCTCTCCTAGACTTTAAATTCAACATGTCCCAAACAGAATTCATTATCTTTCCTTCCATACCTTCCTGCTTTCCAAACTTCCTTATTACTTTGGGGTTACCAGCATCCTGCCAGCCTTCCAGGTCCAAATCCTTGGGTTCTTCCTAGCCTCCTTACCCTCCCTTAGCCACAGCCTGTTGATTTTACCTCTGCAACATCTCTCATATTGACCCCTTCTCTCCTCTGAAACTGCCACCCCGCTGGTACAGATGGCTCTTATCACCTCACACCTGGACTGGTGGGATTGCCTGCCTCAAGTCTCTCCCCACTCCAATCCACCCTCCATTCAGATCTTACTAAAGTGCAGGTCTGACCATGTCACCCCCACTATGCAATAAACTCCAGTGGTTCCCTGTCAGCTCCAGGAGCAAATATAAAAGATTCTATTTGGTGTTTGAAGCCCTTCACAGTCTGACCTCTCCCCCTTTCCAGTCTTCACCTTCTGTACTCCATCCTCACCACCTGCCATGCCTCACCTACTCTTGGACCTGGTGACACTGGCCTCCTGGCTATTCTCTGAGCAAGATGTTCTCTCTCCCAACTGAGGGCATCAGTGCCTGTCCTCCATGCCCGGAATGCCCCACCCCCCTATCTCTAGCTCTATCTTCTGGCTTCCTTCAAGTCCACCTTCTGTGAGAAGCAGTTCCTAATCCCTTTTCAGTCTAATGCCTTCCTTCTGTTAAATCATTTTTATTTATCCTGTTTGCACATTCTAATTTGCATTAGACTGTGAGCTTCTTGAGGGTAAGTGCTGTCTTTCCCTGTATCCTCAGTATTTAGCTCAGTGCCTGGCACATCATAGGCATAATAGGCATTTGACTGACTGACTGACCTCCTCTGAGGGACATGCACAAGAACAGCAAATGATGAGAAAGCACTGAGAGGTTGCAATCTGCACCAGTGGAGGGGGTGCCTGTATAGATAAGATCATGGACCCATTGAAGGCTTGAAATATAATAACTCACATTTCTATAGCACTGAAAAGTTTACAAAGAAAGTACTGTCCTCCCAGCTGCCATATGATATTGACACTGGGAAGCATTTTGGGGATAAGCTGGAGAAGTGAGGGGCTTAAGATAAGGAGTCACAGCTAGGTGGCGTAGTAGATAGAGCACAGGCCCTGGATTCAGGAGGACCTGAGTTCAAATCCAGCTTCAGACACTTGACACTTATTAGCTGTGTGACCCTGGGCAAGTCACTTAACTGCCATTACCCCCCCCCAAAAAAAAAAGATAAGGAGTCACTGGAGGAAGGGACACAGAAAGGGAGATGGAAGGAGATCAGACTTTCTGACTATCTTAACATTTTGTCTGGGGGTGAAATAGGGAAGAAACACTCTTCCTTCTCCTCTTCCATGGGAGAGGATACAGGACATAATCTATAGTTTCCTGGCCCCATAATTCAGGTCATCATATTTTTTTTTAAGCATTTTTTTGGGGGGGGCAGGGCAATGAGGGTTAAGTGACTTGCCCAGGATCACACAGCTAGTAAGTGTGTCAAGTGTCTGAGGCCAGATTTGAACTCAGGTACTCCTGAATTCAAGGCCGGTGCTTTATCCACTGCACCACCTAGCTGCCCAAAGAATGTTGCTTTTTTTTTTTTTGGCTGGGCAATGGGGGCTAAGTGACTTGCCAAGGGTCACACAGCTAGTAAGTGTCAAGTGTCTGAGGCCGGATTTGAACTCAGGTACTCCTGAATCCAGGGCCGGTGCTTTATCCACTGCACCACCTAGCTGTCCCTCAGGTCATCATAATTGGGAGGTATCATGATGTGGGTGGGAGGGGAGTACTGGCTGAAGGAGAGAAAAGAAAAAGGAGAGAGAAAGAAAGAGAGAGAGAGAAAGGGAGGGAGGGAAGGAAGGAAGGAGGGGGAAGGGAGGGAGGGAAGAAAAGAAAGAAAAAAGGAAGAAAGAAAGAGAAAAAGAAAGAAAAAAAAGAAGAAAGAATACTGAATCTGGAGTAAAATGAGCTGTGTTTGAGTCCTTACTGACACTATCTGTGTGACCTTAGGTAAGTCATTTCTCTGAGCCTCACTTTCCTTGGTAATACATCACCTGTCCCATGGGGATGTTGTCAGGAAGGTGCCTTGTAAAGGACTTTATAAACATGAGCACTGGTTATCTAGTTATCTACATTGTCAGCTTCTGTATTTATAACATTGTTTTTAGCGGAAAAAAGTGTTTTTCGAACAGCCAAGTTATAAACAAACCTTCAGAACACAGCCTACATTGGGAAGTTCCTCCTGTTGTGTATCCTTTATCTCTCCTAGGCCACATTTCCTTCTGTTTTGCCTTCTAAGAAACCCAGGAGTAGTCTCCCCCACACTCCCAGGATAGGCGTCCCCCTCACCAATATAGTCGAAGCGGCCAGGTGCCAGACGTTCCGGGAGGTGGGAGGCAAAGAGGAAACCAGTGAGCAGGGCACAGAGCAGGTGGTAGGTGTGGTTGACACTCAGAGCTTCTTGCCCACAGCTGAAGGCCCCACTGGAACATAGCAAGAGCTGGGGAAGGGGGAAGGAGAAAGGGACACGTTGGGTCAGAGTGTCTAGGAATTGGGCCAATGACTTCATTCTTGGACCCTTGGGTTCTGGGCCAGGGGGTGGGAGGCCTGAGATATGTGGATTCCCTGACTAGACTTGGAATGCCTGGGTCTAGGCTGGGACTGGGGATCAGGAGTCTGGGTCCCAGGGAGAAAGCTGGGATACCTCAGTTTATCAGGACTGGGCCCAGGGGGTGGGGGGGAAGGGGAAAGATTCTAGACCACTGGGGGGGGGTGAGGAGTTGAGGTTGTGACACCAGGGGTTGGGTTTGGGGCTGTCCCCCACCTTTACCCGATAAAAAAGTGGGAGGTTGTCGAAGAAGAAAGGGTAGGCAAAGGCCACTGTGCGTAAGACCTTACTGAGTCGTGGGTTCTCCAGTTCTAGAAACCTGAAGGGGGAAGGTCAGAGAGTCGTCCTCCGGGTCCCACACAAAGAGGAGCCTGAACCCTGGTTCTCTGTGCCGAGTGGAGGGTCGTGGGGCATAATGGGGAAGACGGCTGCTTTGGTGAGTGCAGCTATGTCTGAGGCAGCAGGTACCTCGAATAACAGGACAGGCAGGTGCAGAGGAGAGAGTTGACTGCGGCTGTGGGCACGAAGAGCTGATGCAGGGGGCTGTTGAGCCAGGAGGAAGGCATGGCATAGGCTCCGTAGGTGAGTGCACAGCCTGGGGGAACACATGAGTGGCCTGAAATTCCTGTTCCTGGTGTTCCCTGGGGCTCCCAATGGGGATGCCGGGGCCCCTGGGCATTGGCTTGGGGGGAAAGCTAGCGGAGGAAAGCCTGGGTTCTCGGTTTAAAAAAAAAAAGTGGGTATAGAGCCCTGGATTCAGGAGGACCTGAGTTCAAATCCGGCCTCAGACACTTAACACTTACTAGCTGTGTGACCCTGGGCAAGTCACTTAACCCCAATTGCCTCACTAAAAAAAAAAGTAGGTATAGAGAGCTGGCCCCTGAAGTTCTAGGGAGCCGATGATGAGCAAGGAGGGGAGGCCTCGTGCCAGGGTTCCACCAAGAAAAGCTCGACGTCAGGATGGGAGGTCCCTGGGCTCACCGAGGCTATAGAGGCTGAGGGCACCATAGTCCAAGAAGTAGCAGATGTGGCGGGCTCGGGGTGACATGGAGCTGAAGGTGTGTGCACAGCAGGACGTGAACGGATACAGGCAGATGAGCAGCAGGTACACTAGCAGCGGCCAGTGGTATGGCTCTGACCAGAAGCCAGGACCCTCAGCCAGGGCCAGGAGCCGCCACAGGAAATACCTAGAGCCAGGGAATACGGAGGACAGAGCCAGAAGCAACCTCAAGATATCTTTTCCTCCCAGTTTTAGAGGACATAGCATCCCCGACTGGAGAGAGCCTTAGAATTGCTAGTAGAACTCCCATTTTATGGCTTGGAAAACTGAGGTCCCCAAACTAGTCCAAGACAGAATCAGAACCAGAATCCAGGCTTCCTAGTGCTGCACCATACTCGCTGCTAACCCAGGGACCCTGCCTCTCCTCAAGGGGAGTCAAGTCCTTAGACGGAGATAGCATGGAGGTGTGGGGTGGCATGGTCCAGGGGAACACTGGATTAGGAATCAGAGTACCCGGCTTCAAGCCCCAAACCAATCACTTCTTCTCTGTGTCAGTCTCTGGGCCTCAGTTTCCTTATCTGTAAAATGGACTCAATGGCCTCTGAGGTCTCTTTCCATTCCAAATCTATAATCACATGACCCTAAGGATGCCCCGGACCCTCCTGGCACAATGTTCCACAGACCACAGAGTCTTTGACCCCTAAACCCAAAGTTCTAAGACCTCTGTGAATGCTGTGATGGGGTCTGGGTGCCATGGCCCTTGTTACCAAGGGGCAGCATGGTATGGTGCTGGGTAAGACAACTAGATTTTAAGAGTCAGCTAACCCAGGTTTAAATCCAACCACTTCCTATCAGTGTGGAGGGGCAAATCATTTCACCTCTTTTGGGCTTCCATTTCCTCAACTGTAAAAGGAGAGAGAGGGTTCTATGGTGCCCATTCAACATCTTAAGACACTGTAAATCACTTAGCCTCTCTATTGAAAGGAGACCATGGGGGCAGGTAAGTAGTGCAGTGGATAGAGCACTAGCCCTGGATTCAGAAGGACCTGAGTTCAAATCCGGCCTCAGACACTAAACACTTACTAGCTGTGTGACCCTGGGCAAGTCACTTAACCCCAATTGCCTCACCAAAAAAAAAAAAAAAAAAAAAAAAGGAGACCATGACATCTATGCTGCTGTTCTGCCTCTCAGGAATGCTGTCAGGGAAATGCTTTGAAATATGATTGTTAGATTGATGAGCTTTCATCTCTGTTCTTTGGTCTTTGGCTTCCAAGGAGAGCTAGATTTATACCACACACCCACTGACCTTTTAAATCCCACCCAGGGACCTGCCTGCCCATTTCTCTCTTCACTCTTCCTCCTCCTCCTTCCCCAGCCCTCCTTTCTCTTCTCCTCTTGTTATCCCCTCCACTCCACCCTCCATGACCCCTCCTTGGCACCAGGTAGGCAGGAAATGGGTCCAGATGTTAACAGTCTCATTTGTCATCTGGAAGGAGCTGAGCACACAGTCCAGAGCAGAGCTGGTAGGGCGTCGATAACCTGAGATGATTCCATCTTCCCAGAAAACCTAGAGCAGAAGTCAAGAACCCAGAGTCTGGAGAATGGTGCTATTCAAATTACAGAGGGATAGAGACTTGACCTGGGATTTCATTACTGTAAGGCATATCCAAGTGAGGAAATTCCCTCTATTAATACAGGCTTGCACCTTCTCTACAATTTAGAATCACTTAGTTATAAAAAGTTGCCTAAGGGCAGCTAGGTGGCACAGTGGATAGAGCGCTGGCCCTGGATGCAGGAGGACCTGGGTTCAAATCCAGCCTCAAACCCTTGACACTTACTAGCTGTGTGACCCTGGGCAAGTCACTTAACCCCAGTTGCCTCACCAAAAAAAAAAAAAAAGTTGCCTAGTGCCCTCTGTAATTGGGAAATATGTAACAAAATAAAAATATAATAAAACATAGGTAATGTTAATATGTGGGTTTCTAAGTCACTGTGTTGCTTGGAGGAATCATTGTTCAGTTGCTCCCACCTGTTTCTATTAGTGTTTGACACCATTGGACAGAACATGGAGAGGTTAAGTAACTTGCCCAGTGGGTCTTCCTAGTTTTGTGACCATCCCAGGCTACCTCTCATATCCAAATGAAAGATTGTTACTTTGTTAAATGACAGCTATTTTACTACCTGTATGACCCTGGGCAAGTCACTTAACCCCAATTGCCTCAACCAAAAAAAAAGAGTAATCTAAATGACAGCAATTACTGTTATTCCTAAGACTGATGCAGTGGAATGAAACCCTGGTCAGAGCAAGAAGACCCAGCTTGGATACTGGCCCCCAGGAGGGGAATTCCCTGGCCCATTTGTGGCTTCCTTCCAGTCCAGCTAAATGCCCACCTTCTGGAGGAAGCCCATCCGAATCCCTCTGCTTTCCATTGGCTTCCCTGACTGTGCCCTCTTTATCCCTCTGTCATCCTCTGCCCCATTAGATATGAGTGGGTTGGGGCAGTTAGGTGGTGCAGTGGATAAAGCACTGGCCCTGGATTCAGGAGGACCTGAGTTCAAATCTGGCCTCAGACACTTAACACTTACTAGCTGTGTGACCCTGGGCAAGTCACTTAACCCCAATTGCCTCACCAAAAAACAAACACAAATAAATAAACAAAAAAAGATATGGGTGGGTCATGGGCAGGGACCATCGTCCTTACCCTTTCTTTGGGTCAACAGTGTCTTGCTCAGAGTAGTCCTCAACAAATGCTTAACACCCTCTAACTCAGACTAATCATTTCAAGTGTCTGAGCTTTGGTTTCTCCAAGGATAAAATGGGGATATGTGATATATTTTATAGGGTTGGGAGGAAAGAACTTTTTCCACCTCCCATTTGCTATATAGAGGTGAACCCATAAAATTGTCATTGTCGACTTTTCAAGGATCATATCAGGAAGGGCTGACACCATGACAGGATGATGGAGGGATGGGTTGCCTGAGGGACTTTCCAAGGATCTGGGAGAGAAAGATGAAAGAAGGAGAAGTAAAATTCTCTCTGGAAAGAGACAACTCTCCCCCTAGTTTAGCTGGAGAGGACAGGGTAGAGGAGAGAGGCAGACCGTGAATGTGGAGGGGGATGGGTCGGAGAGGACCCCTTTCTTACCCGAGGGACCTGATGAACCCGGAGCAGCTGTGGTAATTTGATGCTCAGCATGGTGGCTCAGTGGGGGGGCGCCCCCAGGAGAGGGGCTGCCCCCCCTCCCTGCCTCAGCCGCAGTCAATGAACCCTGGAGTCCTAGAGACATGGAAAAAGGAAAAAATAAAAACCCAACATCCTCACCCAGAACAGCCAAGCCAGCCCCGCCCCCAACCAACCAACCCACTGCCCTTATCCACACCCCGAGCTGGAGGCCGGCGGGTACCAGGCACCCAGACTGTCAAACTGTCCCCCTGTTCCCCAGGAGTCTTCTGAGAGGCTCGGAGAACCAGCAGCTGGGGAGACTGGTTGCCGGGAACAGGGATTTTATGGTTGTGTGTATTCGGAGAGAGGTGTGTTAAGAGAAGAGTCAGGGCCCCTTTCCCACCCTAGTTTCCTGTGAGGCTGTGGGAAGGCAGGCTTAACTTCCTTTCAATTTGGGAAGGAGCCCAACTTACCCCCCACCTAACAATTGTCTAACGTAACACAGTGCCTTCCCCCTCCCCACCTCCTATTTCTTACTCTAAATATAGCCTCTTTGCTCAGGATCGGAGTCCCCAAGCCCCTCCATCCTTTTCCCAGATGGGGACTCAAACGTCTGGATCCCTGACCTCCCCCCACTCCCTTCCTTTCCTAGAGAAACTGCAATGTCTTTTTTCCCTCACCCAGAGAGAACTTAGGTTCCCAGCCCTCTGCAACTCCCTTTTCCCAGGGAAGAGCCAGAGGTTCAGTTCTTTGACCCCAGTTACCTCCCCTATGTCTTAGGATGGGGTGATTATCTTGTCTACTTGGCCCTGGGTAGTGCCCATTTACTTCATTCAATCCTCTTTTGTCTATTATGGACAAGTACCCCATTGAGAGGAACTGGGCAGCCTCAGGGGACCTAGCCAAGGGGTCAGGGGCTGGTTGCCTGGTTCTCTCCCTGCTCCCCACCAAATCTGTTTCAGGCGTGGGACCCAGGTGTTCTGGCCTCATCAGGCCCTACCCTATGCCGCCCCACCCAAGAACAGACACTCAGCAGGCAGTGTGCCCAGGCCCCGGCTGAACCCAGAAAACATCTCACAGGGGAAAAGAGGAACCTAGGAGTTAGAAAGTAGGCCTGGACGTGAGAACCCAGGGGCAGTAAACTTGGGTCCTCCCTGGAATAGGGAGGAGTCTTGGAAGAAATAACAACTAAGTCCAATCTGGGATGGGGAATGGCTTAGGACCCAGATACCTGGATGAGGGAAGGCCTGGGGAGGGATGGGGGGGGGTGGACAGGCTGTGTGGAATGTTTAGGTCCTCTCTAGGATGGGGAGACCTAGGGATGCTGGGTGCCTGGGTCTCCTTTGGGAAGAAGCGGGGGGAGTTACACACTGGGTCCCATTCTCTTCTGAAATCTTTGCCCCCCCTTTCCCTCAGGGTTCCCCCAGACCTGTGAAGCTGTCTCTCCAGGCTCCGTGGCCCCCGTCTGGGCCCAGCTCTGTCCCAGGCTCCCCCACCCACTGCTCTAGCCTCCTTTCTCAGGCACATTCCTTGGCACAAGTGGAGGGGCAGGGCCAGGCTGGGCAGGAACCGCCCCCAAGGGAGGAGAGATGTTGCTCCCTGCCACCCCAAGTCCAGCCCAGCCCAGCCCAGCCCAGCCCCGGCACATAAAACTTTCCAGTTCTATTCCTTGTTTGCCTGCTGGCCTGGGGGTTCAATCCTCTCTGTCTGTCTCCATTGGTATCTGTCACCCTTTTAACTCTTTGTTTTCCCTCCCTGTCTGACACAGTCTGCTTCTCTTGGGCTTTCAGTCTCCTCCACAGTCTCCCATTGATATTCTCCCCACTCAGTGCTTCTCATTTCCTCCAGGAAAATCTCAGGGGAGTCAGGCACCCAAGGCCCCTATACCTCTCTCCACTCTCCTCACCCTAATGAGCCTCCAAGAATGCTTTAGGACTGCATCACTGAGGTGCCCGAGGGGCAGAGGGAGGATGGGATGGAATCTAGGAGTCTGTTCACCTAGCCAAGCCGTGGAATATAATGAGGAATGTGAGTAGGTAGGGGAATGGTTAGTACTGGGGAGCCAGGCACAGCCCTCAAGGAGGAACTTGGGTTCAAATGATGAGTGAAGGGTACAGAATGCCTAGGTCTTAATTCTTCTCCTCCACACTCCCAAATCCTATATGGAGAGTTCTTCATCTTATAATCACTCTGTTCCTAGTAGTGCTTAGAGATCTTAGAAGATTGGGGTGGGTGTAGGAGACACCATCACCATGAAGATGGTGGTGGGGGATGGGGGGGGTCTCATATACTATCTCCAGGGAAATGACTGAGTCCTGGGAGCACTGGGGTATGGTTGTGGGGGTGGGGGTGTTGGGGGTGGGGGACCTGGAGATGAGGAAGGCTTAGAGTCAGAGGGGCATGAACAGTCAAGGGAGACCTGGTTCCAAACTCTGAGCTTCAGTGTCCCCAGAAAGGGGGGAGGGAGGAACAGGAGGTACCCTCACATCGGAGCCCAGGACAAAGTCTCTCTAAGCCAATCCCTATCACATGAAAATATCAGCCTTTTCTTACCCAGAAGATGGTATGTCTGATGTAAAGGGCCTGATCTGGGATGTCTCTGGGATTGATGTCCTGTTTCACCAGGATGGTAGGATCCTTACCGAGGCTGTGGTCAGGGAAACCTCAATCCATCGCCTGGCTTCCTTTTCTTAGGCCCTAGAGGCTGGGCAAGGCTGGCAAAGCTCCCTACTGGTACCAGAGGTCTGGGCTAGGAGGCAAGAGCCTGGGGGTGGGGGTGTAGAATGGGAAGAGAGACAAAGGGGGAACAATTCCTGCCTTGTCCTGCCTTGGTGGGACATGGTGTTATGGGACTAGGAGTTGAGGGAGGCAGAAAGGAGGTAGCAATGCAGCCAATTGGAGGGCTCAGTTAGTGGGGGACCCTTAGTCCTCCGGGGCTGTCAATCTGTACATCCCCATTAGCAGGCAGGTCACTGCTGCTTGGCTCTACACACAGCCTGGGCCCTATGCCCACAGGCGCCATAACCAGCCCTTCCTCCCTCTCTTCTGCCAAGGGGTGTGTGTGTGTGTGTGTGCGCGCGCGCGCGCACACACACACACACACACACACACACACACACACACACACACACACACACACACACACACACACACACACACACACACACACGGCATGTGAAGCCAGGACAGAAGCAGAGGGAGACTTTCTGGGCTAGTTTCATCCCAGGGAGGGGTCAGGGAAACAGACTGATTTAGTGATGTCTCATTTAAAATCTTTTCCATCCTGGATCCATCTTCAAATCTACCTGGGCTTCAGCAAAGGAACACAGACCAGGGCTTTTTCTACAAATCTTATCTCTGAAGTAGAAGGGCTTCGGTTAGAGTGCAGGAAGCAGTTGGCAACCATTCTTGTACTTCATAGACAGCCCTCAGCACAGAACTATTTGAACAGTAGCATCACTCAAAACTGTTTTTATTATTTAATCGAGAATGAGATTCCAGCTTGTGTGTGGGAGAAGTGACTGAAGGAACAATGGCACAAGCTGATTTGGAAGGGCCCTCTGGGGCAGGCCTGCATGGGCATCAGAACCTGCTCTATGACATACCCAAGTGGTCATCCAGGCTTTGCTTGAGAAGACTCCCAGGGTAAGAGGAACCCTGCCTGACAATACTGATTGTCATTTTGTAATGCTCAGATACCCTGCCTCCAATAGCTCCCAGCAACACCCCATCACCCACATCTCTATGAACCTCTGCTACCCACATGATCTCCTGACCTTCAACTTCCTGAGGCCCCCAGCCACAGACATCTGATTGCCTATCCCGCTCAGCTCTCCTCATTTCCCCATTCCTCCTCTGGCTGTCAATGACCCCCCTGATCTTGGCCCCCATAGACCCCCTGAGCTTCCCACAGCCCTGACTCATCATCCACTCCTGGAGAGGATTGAAAACCAGTTTGAAAACTGAGAACTTCCTGATGGAAGTGGAGAGAACCTCGGTTCAGATTTTGGCCCTGCCATTGGCTATCCGTGTGCCCTTGCACACCATCACTTGTCTGTTTCCTCAGCTGTAAAATGAGATCGGACTAGATGATCTGTTGTTCCTTCTAGCTCTGAAATATTAAAATTAGGCATCTGGAACAGGACCTCAGCTACACCCTTCTGGTTGAGCTGGGGGCGAGGACTGTTCATCTTCTCTGGGCCTGATTCATCATCTGCAAAATGAGGGTCTAGATGGTGTCTAAGGTTCCCTCCAGCTTTAAATCCTGATCTTGTGCCCAGATAGAAGAATGGAGGCACTAGCCCTCAGGGCAAATTAGAGCACTTTCCTACTTTCTCTTGCCCAGGATGCCACTAAATTTGCTTTTCTTTCCCTAACTCGGAGGAGGGAAGCAGAAGGCTCCTCAGGCTAGAAAGAGAAGCGAGGGGTTCTGACTTGCACACATGTGGCATGACATACTTACTTTGACCTTCCAATCAATTTCACCTTTCAGGGAGGAGCCGCCTCCCAGAATGAACTACCTATTTTGATGATCGTCTTCTCCACTGAGGCCCTTCTGTCCCCAATTCCAAGCTACTATCACCCCCCCTTGCTTTCTTTAGTGCAATACCTTCCCCAACTGGCCCTTTTCTCTTCAGACTGACTGCTTTTAACCTTTCTGTCTCACAAGAGGGGAAGGGATTCCTGGAGGGCAAGACCCATCTCTTGTCCCTCTGGTCATCTCCTGCCCAGCCCTCCCCTGGGAATGGGCCTGCACAACTGAAGATGTTCAGTACAAGGTGCTGGTGAATGCACATTTTTTCCCAAACCTTTCTGCCCTGACACAAGGGATGGTAGACATGAGATGAGATCTTTTCCTACTCCAGCGTGACAGCTGACCCCAATGTTACCAGTTGGAGCACAAAGCACATTTGACTTCTTTGGACTGGCCTTCTCAAAGGTGAAGTTGGAGGGGACGAAGGACGACTATGGAGAAGAGCAGAACCTCCATCCCATTTCATTTTCCTTTCCTCTAGAAACTTGATGTGAAAAGGAATTTCCAAAAGGCAGGGTTACAGGGTTAGGAGGACTTTATTATCGAATGTTTTCAGTCTTACAGTCTTTGCTGTGGGGTTAGAGAACACCCCACTCCTGCCCCCATTCTCCCAGATTTGGCTTCTCGGAGGTGCTGGGCAGGTGTGCCTCTCCTCTGGGAACCGTGTCAGGAAGTTGGTATTGAGATCTGTTGGGGGCAGGAGGAGCAACAAACTCTTCCTCTCCCTTCAGTCATCCAACTTGACTTTTCTTTCTCTGCTTTCAGCCCCTCTTACTCTGGGTGCCCACCTGACCCTCCCCAGGCCTCCAAGAAGACTGAGTTGGGGGAGGGGAGTGAGAAGGGGCACTGCCACATGCCAAAGGGTCCTGAGGAAAATGAAGAAAGGGGGAGGAAGGTATGCCTGGGCAGTGTGTCCCAGTGTGCTCTTGCTGCCGTGATCTGCCCTCAATGCCCTGAGCGTTTTCCATGATCTTTGCTCCTACTACCCCAATCTTGATCTCAACATCCCCAAACTACCCTGCTGGGAGATGACCAGAAATCCTGACTTCCTTGCCCCAGCAAGTCCCACGTCGGCCAGGACCTGAAGAGACATCGGGGAGTAGGAGGGCATGGAGAGCTGGGGAGCCACTCCGGGCTTTCCTTATCCCCACCCAACCAGCTTCTGGAAACCTGGCATTTCAGGGTCCCTCCTTCCCCTAATTTTGTCACATATGCAGGTAACCTTCCCACAGTTCTCAGCTGGGGAGGCCTGACCCTGGCAGAAGTTCCCCTTCCCACAATCTCTAGTGTCAGGGGAACTTCTACTTTCCCCCCAGGCTCCCAGCTCTGTCACAACACAGCAGCCAAAAGGTTACAGCAAGATGGCTGAGGCTGGAACAGGAAACCCTGCTCAGGGTGAGGGTCAGACACAGTAGCCCACGGCTTCTGGAGATGCCTCCAGTTTCCTGCCCCAGCAGCTATGGGGAGAGCCAAAAAGCAGAAGTGGGGGCCCAGGTTCCGATGGAACACAAAGCAGGCAGGAGTGGAGTTAGAACGCTAATACTGGAACAGAAGCCCAAGGCATGAGTAGCCTGCCTGAAGGAGCATGGCTCCATTTCTGCCTTCTCTGTAGGCCTCTTTTTTGCTCCTGAGCTGTTCTGCTCCTCGACCCCGACCTAGGGGAATGGAGGGAAGGGGACTAGGTACTAGAAGGGGGGCAGGGGTGTGGGGACAACCCCCCAGACACCCACCTCAAACCAACTCACCACCTCTGGGGGGTTGGGGGCCGAGTCATCCTCTCCTCCCCCCACTGCCCTGGATCTTGGGTAAGGAAGGAGAGGGGCTGATGTCCCCTCCTTGCAAAAGGTCCAGGAAATGCTCCTCAAACGGCTCCTGCTTTTGAATCAAATGAAATACAATCCCCTTTGCCTGTAGCTTCCCCCTGAGGGTGACGATGGGGGCTGGGGTAGGTGAGGGTGCCAAGACCTTCCCGATCGGAGCAAAATAAAACGGGAAGGCTTAAAGGAACCGGAGGCACTCTCCTGCTCCAAGGTTTCTTTCCCTTCTTTTCGGACACAGGTTAGGCTGGGGGAGGGGACCCCATCCTCCTAGTCCCCTCCTTTGCCCTCCCTGCTGCCTCTCTGCATGACCGGGGTAGGGACCGTGCCTGTGTGTGCATGTGCGTGTGTGCGTGTGTGCATGTGTGTGTCTGTGTATGTTGGGGGAATGGTTGCTCGTCGGCCCCGGCTGCAGGGGAAGGGAGGAGAGATTGGAGTCAACCCCAGTGTGGGGCATGGGGGAAGTCTCAGCCAATCTCTTTCCACTGCTTGTAGAAGTCCAACACGTTCTTGATGTCAACACTGGCGTGGGTGGCTGCTTGTACCGCTGCCTGCAAGGGGAGAAGAGGAGAGGTGGGGACACGTATCATGGTCAAGAAGCTTTGGCACTTTCCTTCTTGTATCTTAATGCAGTACTGGGGGTGGGTGACAGGTGGATGGGCCAGAGGACAAAGGTGAAAAGGGAAATGGGGTAATGGATCACTCAGAAACCTAACTGTGCAGGTAATACCAGCCCTTTATGGTGTAGCTGAAACAATGACAGCCGGCATTTACAAAGTACTTGAAGGTTTATAAATCACTTTACAAATATGGTCTCACAACAGCTCTGCTGCTCAGAGCAATTAACATTCCTACTGCACAGGCCACAGAAGGGAAGAGACCTACGCAGAACAACAGGGCAAGCAGTACCACCAAGTTAGGAAAATCCTGACTCTGCCACTCTAACCGTGGGCTGGTCACTCACCTCCATAGGACTCTCCTTTCCTAGCTCTAAGTTTTATTTCTCTAGATTGCCTCACTGTCATTATGTACTAAATGATCTGATCTGGGGCAGAGAAGCCACCCTCCTCCAAGAAAAGAGATGGGGAAGCCATGGCTGGGGATTTTCTGTTGAACCCCGGGGGTCCAGCCTCAAGCTGTCAACCTGCTTACCTGCATGGAGCTGGAGAAAGTACTGGGATCATCCATTGGAAGACCAGTGACAATGGTCACCATGCCACTAGGGTCATCCTCGCCAATTCCCTGGGCCAGAGTCAGCTGTTTGCAACTGTCCAGGATCTTATAGAGGGTCCTGAGATGGACAGACAAGCTATCAGCCCATGGGGTGGCCTCTCTAGAAATCACTGTAACTTAGAAAGAAGAAATGGGTACGAAGGGAGAGTAGAGGAGACAGGCTGGGATGGCATTCTGAGAGCTGTATCCCAAAGAGAAATTTTAGGGGGAGAACAACACTGAGTATTCTCCACAGCAGCAGAGCAATGAAGCCGACAATTCAAAGAAAACAAAGAGCTGGGGGTCATGTGGAAGGACTTACTGTTCAACTACTAGGGGTACAGAAATTGCAATAAGGGTCTCAAGAAAGCGATGGTGACATGATACAAAGTGGGAGGCATCTTTAGGCCCTGGATTGGGAGCCATTCTCCAGAGGCAGATGGAGGGACAAATTGTTTTCATTCCTGGCTGATACCTCAAAGAATTCTTTTCTAGCTCTCAAGACGTTCTATATGTCATGCTCCCAGGAGGGATGGGTAGGTGGCAACTCTGAAAATATCCTTCCTCCCATGTCAAGCCCTGGGGGTGCCAAGTCTATAACTTTACCAGGCATCTACATCCTGTCTCTTCAGTTTATGCCGCTCAAAAGTCCTCCCAAACTCTTTCTGGCAGCGAATGTACCTGCAAAGGAGAGACAGGAGAAGGATGTTTGGTTCTAGAAACTGGGTGTGTGTCACGGAAGGGTGTAACAGGACAAAGGGGGTCATTATGAATCTGGGGGAATCAGTTTTCGGTGGGGGAGGAAGAAGGAGCCCTGTGTCTGTCAGGGCCACCTGAGGCTGCTTTCCTGCTGCGCAGAGGCCAGCTCACTTTTCCTCTTGATAACATCACCACTTTGGTTCCTCCCTGGGGAGGCGCCGGGGACGCCCAGAGCCAGGAGGAGAAAAGTAATAGATGCTTTTGAAGTCAAAGCTTCTGAAGACAAGGCCTAAACAAGCCAGCTTTGTGCTGCTTCCTGATGGGGTGGGGTGGGGTGGGGTGGGGTGGGGTGGGGTGGGGTGGGGTAGAGCGCCAGCTCAGCTGGCTGCTCCCTGAGCAAAAAGGAGGGGGGAGGAGGGGAAATTCTTTCTTTCCTCTGCAGCAGCCCCCTCTCAAGCCCTCCCAGACTGAGAACAGTCACACAGCCCTGGTCTCTGTTGGGGGCAGTGCCTATTATGGGGTGTATGCTCTATGAAGTACTGAGAGAGGTGAAGGCTTGAAGAGACTGACCATGAATGACCTAGGCAGCTCTGAGGGCAGGCCCTCCAGTTCCCATTCTCCCCCTCCCTCCCCCACCTCCCATCCAAGGGAACCTGACTGAATCAGTGACCCTCTACCTGGCCCTCTCCCAGTTTAAAGCTGCTTCTCCTTCTGGACAAGTATCTGGGTTGGGAGGGACTGCAAAGGCCATCTGGTCTAACCCACACCTAAACAGACCAAAAGAGTGAAGCACAGGTGATGGATGGGAGGGACAAGGGGTGGACAGAATGGACAACTCTTTCAGCCCTGGCCTTGCCCCTTCAAAGCCCCACCCACGCCTGCACCAGCTCTCACCGGTTTCCTTTTTTAAACTCTGCTTCCAGGTATCGGATCCCATCCCGAGCTCCTGGATGTTCCTTCTTCAGCAAGTCTAAGCCATCAATCACTAATTCCCCAAAGGTGGGAAAAACAATAGCTACCATTAATACAGTACCTTAAGGTGTGTAAAGTGTTTTAGAAATATCTCATTTTATCCTTACAACAACTTTGCTTAGTAGGAATTATTATTATTATTTTACACATGAAGAAACTGGGTGAATTTGCCTAGCACAACATTTTAAGTACAGTAGGAACTCAATAAAAATCTGATTGTCTCTGGCAGACCTACTGGTCAATGGCAGAGACCTCAGACCTGGCCCTCTCTGAAGCTATAGGGAAGAGGAAAAGATAAGGTTCTGAGGGAGGGCCATGTTCAAGTCTACAAAAGAAAGTGGCATGTGGCTGAGTCCATGGCTAGACAGGAGAAAGGCTTCCTCAGTCACCAAAGCTACTGGAGACCAGTAGCTACTCTCTCTCTTTTTGTGGGGCAATGGGGGTTATGTGACTTGCCCAGGGTCACACAGCTAGTAAATGTCAAGTGTCTGAAGTCAGATTTGAACTCAGATCCTCCTGAATCCAAGGCTGGTGCCTTATCCACTGTGCCACCTAGCTGTCCCGACTAGTACCCTCCAGACCCTGTGATCTTCATCCACCTCATGACCTCCAATGCCTCACACTTCCTTAGTTCCCTCCTAGGCCACCGTCCCCCCTGCCTAAGCTACACTCTCTTCTTTGCCCTGTCTGACCCAAATCAGTTCCAGTCTACACTGCCCTTTTCTCTTCAGTCCCTGGCCCTCTTATCACATCGCTGTTGTGCCCTGTCAAGTTTCAGCCTTGGATCATTCCCACCATCCATTGTCTTCCCATTTTACAAATGTGCTGCTGAATGAAGGTGGAGAAAATCATGCAGCCCTTCTGACTTGGGCCACTACAAATTCGCACAACTTCAAATGGGTCCTCACTGCCACTATCCCATTCTCCCATTCGATATGGTCAGAGGTTCTTCCAAAACTCTATTCCTCCTCAAACATCCCATGGTGCTCACTTGCTCACTCCCTCCCTCCCCTCCTCCCTTCAGATGAGATATTTTACTGGGCTTCTGCTCCTCCCATTCTCATCTTACATCACTTGGATGACTTTGGCCACAGTCCTTCATCCCTGTACCTTGAAGAGGAAGGTGTCCCTTGCCCTTCACATGCTAAAGTCATCCCATTCTACCCAGTTTTCCCCAACAAATTGTTTCCTGTTATCTCTATTCTCTCACGAGTCTTCAGTCTCTCCCTGTCTACTTGCTGCCTCGATGCTGCCCAAAGACACACCCACCCTCAAAAAACACTCACTTGGTCCTTCCATCTCCACTATCATCTTATATCTCTTCTGCCTTTTGTGAACAGATGCTTTGAAAATGTCGGTCTCTCCTCTCCTCACTCACTTCTTAACATCCTGACATCTGGCTTCTGACCTCATCATTCCATTGAAACTGTTCTTTCCAAACTCACCAATGATCTCTTAACTGCCTAATCCAGTGGCCTTTTCTCAATCCTCATTATTCCCAACCTTTCTGCAGACTTTTACATGTTGCTCACCTTTCATTCATTGATACTCTCGAGGTGTGCAGGACACCACTTTCTCCTAGTATCTATCAGACCACCCCTCCCCTGTCTCCTATTTTGGATCCTCCTCTAGAGTACACCCTTCAACTGTAGTTGTTCCTCAAAGTTCTGTCCTGGGCTGCCTTCTCTTTCCCCCCTCTATACTACTTTGCTTGGTGAGCTCATCAGCTCCCAGGTATTAAGCTACCATCTCTATGCTGATATTCTCAAATCTACCTATCCTGCATTTCCAACTGCCTTTCAGCTATCTTGATGTCCAGTAGACATCTTAAACTCACTATATCCAAACCCAAACTCATTATCTTCCCCACTAAATCCTCCTTTTTTCCTATCTTCTCTAATCTTGTGGATGACAACACCATTCCTAGTCCCTCAGGCTCTTGACTGGAGTCATCTTGGATTGCTATCTCTCACCCCCCTGAAACCCCCATATCCAAGCTATTGCCAAGGCCTGTCAATTTCAACTCTGCAACATCTCATTTACACCCCCTTCTCTTCTCTGATACTACCACTACCCAGTGGGAGGCTCTTCTCACCTCACGATCCAATCCATTTTCCATTCAGCCACCAAAGTGATTTTCCTAAAACACAGGTCAGATCACAGCAATTCTCCTACTCAAATTAATTTGAGTGGCTTTCCATTGCCTTCAGGAATAAATACAAGATGCTCTGTTTGGCCCTTCATGACCTACCCTCTTCCTATCTTTCCAGTTTTCTTATACCTTACTCTTTAGCACATACTCTGATCCAGTGACACTGGACTCCTGCTCGTTCCATGAATAAGACACTCCATCTCTGGGCACTTTATCTCGCTGGCTACCATACTTGGAAGGCTTTTATTTCTCTGCTCTCCTCTAATGCAGGCCCTCATCACCTGACACCTGGACTATAGCAATAGCCTCCTTGATGTGTGTGTGTGTGTGTGTGTGTGTGTGAGAGAGAGAGAGAGAGAGAGAGAGAGAGAGAGAGAGAGAGAGAGAGAGAGAGATCTGCCTGCTTCAAATCCCCATGCTCCTCCACTCAGTGGTCAAAGAGATATTCCTTCCTGAAGCACAGATATGGTCATGTCTCCCCCCTACTCCAACTGTAGCTCCCTAGAAATTCCAGGATCAAAAATAAAACCCTGGGGCAGCTAGGTGGCGCAGTGGATAAAGCACCAGCCCTGGATTCAGGAGTACCTGAGTTCAAATCCGAACTCAGACACTTAACACTTACTAGCTGTGTGACCCTGGGCAAGTCACTTAACCCCAATTGCCTCACCAAAAAAAAAAAAATAAATAAATAAAATAAAATAAAATCCTGTTTGGCATTCAGAGCACTTGGTAACTGATCCTCCAACCTTTCCAATCTTCTTATACCACTCCCCCCACACCCAAGTATTCTCTGATCCAGTAACACTGGCCAGCCTTCTTGCTATTCCTTGACAAAATACTCCCTACCCCACCTTGGGGCATTTCCACTACACTCACTGCATGGAATACTCTTCCTCATGTCTGCTTCCTGGCTTCCCTGGTCCCCTTCAAACTCTAGCTAAAAGCCTTTCCCAGACCTTCCAGTTTATACTGTGTATAGCTTCTTTGTACATAGTTGATTACAAGTCGCGTCCTCTTTTAGAGCGTAAGCTCCTGGAGAGCAGGGACTGCCGCTGCCATTCTTTGGATTCCCAGAGTTCAGCAGAGAGAACAAGAACAGAATGTGGCAGCCATTTAAGTTTACTGGATGGACTGTTTCCAGAGACAGAAGAGCATTTGTACAGGCAGAGGCTGGAAATGGAATGTCATTTATGGGGAATGGAGAAGGGCAGCAGCATGAAGTCATTCTGGAAAGAAGGTGGGCTCCAGTGCCACACTGAAGAATTGGTATTTTACCGTACAGTAGGGGAATGATCGGCTTTGTATTTTAAGAATATTAATTTAGTGGCTGGTGGAGGATGGATAAGAAAGGGAGAGACTGAGGGAAGGAGACTGGTTAGGAGGCCTAGTGAGCTAAGATGTATAAAGTCCCATAACACATGCCTTTGAGTCCCTGTTAGAGACAGGGTCCTGGGCTGACTGGACAACAGAGTTGGTCCAGGAGGCATTGCTGATATTATTATGACACAGTCCTGCCCTTCTAATTCCCAAATCCTTACCTGTCCTAGGAATGATGACAATGAACCTGCCACTGCTGGCCAGCTGTCGGATGATGGGGAGGTGCTGGCAGAGAGCCTGAGTGTCGGGCACAAGGTATGGGGACATCGCTGACTGAGCCTTGGGCTGCTGCAAACTGCCCTCCAGTTGGGACACCTCAAGCTGGTGGGAAAAGGGCAAAAGACAGTGAGTTGGGTGCCCTCCTATCCCTCTTCAAGGCCTAACACTTCAGTAGGAAGGGTAGAAGTTAACTATTAGAACATTCCTCAGGCTGTTTAAGGTTGCCATGATTTTAAGATGGAGAGAAGAAAATAAAAGGCAGAAAGAATTGGGAAGGTGAAGCCAAAGCAGAGAGACTCAGTGAAATCTATGAAGG
Source organism: Dromiciops gliroides (assembly GCF_019393635.1). NCBI lineage: Eukaryota > Metazoa > Chordata > Mammalia > Microbiotheria > Microbiotheriidae > Dromiciops > Dromiciops gliroides. Next base: position 158,631,174 of record NC_057864.1, on the reverse strand, counting down.
AATGACAAATCAACCGAAATAAAGGAATGGAAGTTAAGATAGCATGGAGGACTTCTGAATGGGGAATACTCTAAGGGGAGAAATGAGGAAGATCGGATTCCTATTTTCCCACCTGCAGCCGAAGTTGAGCCATGTCTCTCATCAGTCGATTCCGACGAGCTTCTTCCTGGGCCTGTTTATGGAAGAAAAGGAAAGACTAGCTAGAGAAGAGCAAGGATCAGATTAGGGAAATCTCTTTCCTTAGGAAACAAAATCAGAAGAAATCCCTAGGATCTGAAATAAGGATCAGCCTTGCCATCAAATACCTTTCAACTGTCCCTGCCGGGAAAGGGAAATACAAGAAAGTCTATTCCTGGAATCTAAACCACTGTATCAATCAGCCAACAATTACTGATCATCTACTATATAGGTAGGATACAAAAACTTGGTCCCTGTCCTCAAAAAACTTACAATCTAGTTAGGAAGAGAAGGTATACACATATAAAAATGTAACTAATTAAACAAGGTAGCATTTGTTAAGGACTATGTGGGTGACATAAGTATTAAGATAAAGGACAGCATCATGGTAGATTCAAGTGTTAAGAGAAGGCTTCAAGAAGGGAGACTTGGAAAATGTTATCAACTCATCTGAATAGAAGGGCAAAAGACCAGAGGGCAGAAATACACAAACTATATTAAATGAAATCAAGTGGCCCCCCTCTGTCTGGTCTCAGGAGTAGCACAAGAGGACCTCTGGCTAGCAAAGCAAGTAAGGGCCAAGAGTGACCCCAAATACCAGGCAAGAGTAGACTGGATACTGAAAGGAATGGAGAGCCATGGAAATTTTTGAGCAGGAGAGAGACATGATTAAAGGAATGTTTGAAGGGTATTCTAGCAACATTTGATCAGGGCAGACTGCAACCTGGAAGGTTGGGGGAGGGGAGGAGGGAGAGAAAGGAAATGACTGGAACAGTCCAGAAGATATTATCTATCTATATTATGTGAATAAAGTTTGCCTTTCAGAAAACTTTGGTTCTGATGACCAAGTTAACAGCAAAGAATTTTTAAAAAAATAGTCTAAGGGGCAGCTAGGTAGTGTAGTGTTTGATAAAGCACCAGTCCTGGATTCAGGAGGACCTGAGTTCAAATCTGACCTCAGACACTTGAGATTTGCTAGCTGTGTGACCCTGGGCAAGTCACTTAACCCTCACTGTCTCGCAAAAAACCAAACCAAAACAAAACAAAAACTAGGATGGTTGCACTGGGAATGGAAGGAAAAATGCTGGATGTAAGAAACACACACAGAAGAAACAGACAATATAGTATGACAACATCCTATCAACACATACATAAACACCTTCCAGGTTCTCCCTTTCCTGTTAGGATGAGGAAGGGAAGAAGATGCCAAGTCACTACACAGAAACATTCAAGGAGAACACAGAATTCTGGCTGTGCTAACTTGATGCAGAGACCACAGGAAAAAAACTATGTAAGAAGGGAATGGTGGAAAGTGCCAATGGAAGCTGGTTTCTTACTTCCCCAGTACCCCTAGAAGAAGAGAGGCAGGCAAAGGTGAAGAGCTGCTGTGAATGGGATGACAAGTCCATAGATTATCTGCAATATATGCTTATTCTAGGCCTCCAATGCCTCCTGGCTAAAGGGGTTCTCCCTCTTCCTCTTCTGCCTCACCATGCCCAGTATCCCTTTTCCAGGAAGGCTTCCTAAAATTGTTCCTCATGCTCACTGCCCCCCAAACACCATGCTATGTATCTTTCCCACCTTGCTCTTCTACTTCCCATCTCTCCCCCTATAGCGATAATTATACCTTTGCCACTTAGACAATGTTCTCTTGTCTATAAGCCTAAGTGGAAGAGCTGAGTATGATCCTTAAGAGAGAAAGATCAACACTTACCATCCTGAACTGGGCCTGGGCTTGCTGCAACAGATTATCTTGTTCCGCTTGAGCAATGCTGATAAAGATGCCAACTTCAGAGTTAAACTGCAGGATGCTGCCTTGCAGATGGGTAATGAAGTGTCCAAAGCTACGGATGCAGCAGATTCGCACAACAGACTGGATGGATAACGGGAAGAGGAGAGACAGAAGAGACATTACAGGAAGGGTATAGGGCTGGGGGGAGGATGAAAGGGGGAGAGACAGACTCAGCTGAATTGTTCCTCTTCATCTCAGCAAACTCTGCCCACTTTTATTCCTTTCAGGGAATTTTTCTCTTCTATCTTTCTGCTTCCAGGTGTGTACACATGGGAACCTCAAGAGATTCTGAGGAAAGACTAGTGTGGAAGAATATTAAAAAGCTTCTTTATAGTTCTGATGAAAATATTAAGAAATAAAAATTTTTCCAGTCTAAAGTTCTTTCCAGACCTATCTGAAGGAAAGAAACTATCTTAAACTTTTGTTTGTTTGTTTGTTTGTTTTTGGTTTTTTTGCAGGGCAATGGGGGTTAAGTGACTTGCCCAGGGTCACACAGCTAGTACGTGTCAAGTGTCTGAGGCCGGATTTGAACTCAGGTACTCCTGAATCCGAGGCCAGTGCTTTATCCACTGTGCCACCTAGCCACCCCCTATCTTAAACTTTTTAAGAAAAGTCTTCCACTAAAATTCTTTCTCTCAGGCCTAACTTTTTTTAGGCAAATGTTTAAAAACTGATGAATGAAAGCTAAAGCCCTAGAAAATGGATTAGAGGTGGTAACCAAATTTAGAATATGAAATATCTAGGTCTAGTTGAAATCACTGCCTTCCCCATTCTCAAAGGGATTAGTTATATTCCGCCTAAGGACAGCTTCTATCTTCCTATTTCTTGAAGAGATCCTAATCTCTTGATTATTACTGAAGGGAGGAGACCCCCTAGATTACTTCATTAGAGATTAACTGAGGGAAGACCCCTTAAGGGAGGGGTCAATAAGAGATGAGTGGCTTTTCTCCAATGTTGCAATAGTTAGAACAGAATGTTAATTCAACTTGCACTTCATCAGTTACATTTTTCTTGTTCAAGATTCCTATATTATACTGCTTGCCTTCTCAATGGGTGGAGGACGAGCAGAAGGGAGGGCAATAATTTGGAACTCAAAAGAACAAAAAATGAATGTTAGTGAAATATCCCAGAGGATGAGGAGATTGTCAGTTAAAGCTTGAATTCATGCTTGAATTTAGAATGTTAAATTACTACAAAGTGTTTCTGGCAGATTTGTACCTAAAACGCAGAGCATGAGTATCAATATTTTTTCAACTAGAGGATAACAAAAGTAGCCCAAAAGAGGGCTGATTGAAGGCAGAGTAGAGGAGATGCCCAGTAGGGTTCTGATGGTCGAGCCCAAGGCTCCATATAAATTGGGGGTGGAAGGTTCAGAATGAAAATATAACCCAGAAAAGCCTGCTCTGACTGGGATGGGGTGCTTCTACCCAGAAGCAAGAGGATAGGTAAGAGAAGTTCCCAAACCTTTAAGGCCCTGTGATTTTGATGTGGGGCACCAAATGATGTGGGATAGAATGTTTTTCTATTAAACCCTTTTTGCTTCCTACATCAATTTGAGGTGTCTGTGACTAACAAACGGGTACCAGAAATATTCTCACCTCCTCCATGGGACTGAGCAAGGGTCGATCCACTTCAAAATTGAAGCGTTTATGTGCAGCTCGAAGTGGGGGTAGGTTGCGGAGAGCAGTGTCTTCTGGGAGCAGCAAGGAAGTGGGAAGATCAGGTCGTTCACAGCCCAGAAGGAGATCCTGTACCTCAGGACACAAGACCAGGCCTGGGGAAAGAGAAATACATTAGTGCAGCCACCCTCAGAAGGCAGGGAAAGATCTAGAAGGTGAATCCTTGCCCTCAGGGAACTCCCAATCTAAAAAGGAGAGACAGCTCCTAGCACTCTTACTCTCCCAAGTACTAATGTGAAGGAACTGCAGAAGCAAAGCATGTGAGGTATGGGTGAAAAAAATCAGTCTGAGGAAGTTCCTTGGAAGAAGGGAGTATAAAGCAGAGATAGGGAGAAAAATGGGAACAAGACAGGTGGGGCAGATGGTTCATAGGACAAAGAGGGTAAAACACTGAAGAGACAGGGTTTCTTGGATTGGGGGAGTTAACCCAGACAACTCCTTTCCAGGTAGCAAAGACAACTGTGTCCCAGTCCCTACAGGCGCCAAGCAAGGTGACAGCAGCACCCACTCTCTCTAGCCCCGGCTTGTCTTTTCTCCTCCCCCATGGGAGCGCCAAAGTGGATCAGGTTAGCTACCCTCCCCAACACTGGGTGTTTAGGGATGGGAAACCAGAGAGGCTGTATACTGTAAAGGGTGGAGGAATGAATCTCATTAACCTCCTTCCCTTTGGGATTAGGTTAAACCGTAGCTGGGGAGTGAGCAGGGAACAGGAGGGGAAACAGGTGGGCTAAGGCAGGGTATATGGAGGGGAAAGGAGCTGACTTACTGGGGTCCTGGAGTTCTCCAGCAGCTGGCAGAAGATTCAGTAACACAGAGAGGCGATTCCATAGGCTTTGGGAGCTCTGCAGGGACAGAAGCAAGGAAAGAGGCTTAGCAGGACTGAGAAGAGAAACTAATGTAGGGGTGATTTCTATCACCACAGAGGGTAGAATGTATCCACAAAAGAGATGGAGACTAGGCCACAGGAAAAAATGATTTCCAAATGGGGGATAATCCAGATTGAGGGAACAAAAGAAAAGGTGGTCTTTCCATTCCAAAAAAGTATTTCATGCCAGACCCCCAGGGGCAACTTGGTGGCACAGTGGATAGAGCTCTGGGACTGGAGGCTCCTTTTCCCAAGTTCGAATTTGGTCTCAGGCACTAGCTGTGTGATTCTTGGCAAGTCACTCAAGCCTGTTTGCCTCAGTTTCTTCATTTGTAAAACATGAATTAGAGTAGAAAAAGGTAAACCACTCCAGTATCTTTGCCAAGAAAACCCCAAATGAAGTCAGAGTTGGACATGCCTAAAGAATGACTTAACAACAAAAACCCAGACCCCTATTGTCTTAGAGATAGTGGATCTAGAGTTGGGATCAGAAAAGTTGGGTTCAAATCCAGCCTCAGACACTTACTAGCTGTGTAATCCTATCACTTAAACGCTGCCTGCCTCAGTTACCTCAACCATAAAATGGGGATAAAAGCGTCTACCTCCTAGGGTTGAGGATCAAGTGAGATATTTGTCAAGCACTTAGGGCAATGTCTGGTCCACAGTAAGCACTTAATAAATGCTTGTACCCTGCCTACTCCTCCCCCAGTCTAAGGAAAACAGCAGGTGAGGAAATGCTTGGAAATGTTTCTCTCAGAGAATCTCTATTCTTTCCCATTCTCCCAATAGTCTTGGTGATTTGAACTTCAGTAGTGTAGGTGACAAATTTACTAGAGGGTGTGACACATCAAAAGATTGGAGGAGAGAGAACCTCTCTTACATGGGTAAAGAGGCATTCTATTATGAAGGAGGGTATACATGGGAATGATAAAAGGTGCAAAATTATAGCAGGATCCTGGTAATGATCACATAGTTTTAGAGTGAGAAGGGATCTCAGGGGCTATCTAGTCTAACCCATACCTGAAAGGCATCTCCATGGAACAAGCGATCTTTCTGCCTCCCTTTGAAGCCCTCGAGTGAAGGAGAGCTGACACGAAGCCTAACTTGGTTTCTTGCAGTTTCCATCCACTGCTTTTGGTTCTGCTTTCTGGCTGGGACCAAACAACAAGACTAGTTCCTCTAACATATGACAGCCCTTCAAACACTTGAAGATAGCTCTGGGTCTTGATTCATCTCTTCTCTATGTCAAGCATATCCAGGTTCCTTCAACTGATTCTCAAGACTTTTCATCATCCTAGATATCCTCAAGCTTATAAAAATAATCCTAGCTAGCATTCACACAGCACTTTAAGGTCTGTAAAGTATTTACATGTTATCTCATTTGTGCCTCACAGCAAACGCTGGGAGGAAGGTGCTCAGATTATCACCCCCATTTTATAGATGAGGAAACTGAGCCACAGAGCAGTTCACGCTCTTTTCAAACTGTGATGCCTAGAACTGAACGTAAATCCAGACATGTTCTGACCTGCACAAAGTAAGCAGGACGATTACCTCCTTATTCCTTGAAGTTACTCTCAATGCAGCCAAGATCAAATTAGCAAATAGCTAGCACATCACACTGCTGACTCATACTGAGCTGGAATACATTAAAACCATCAGAGTTATTTCAGACAAAATGCTGACTAATCATACCTCTTCACTCCTTACTTAAAAAGGTGATTTTTTTTAATCCAAGCATAAGATTTTGCAATTATGCCTACTGAATATAATCTAACAAGATTGAGTATTCTGCTCTAGCCTAGCAAGATAATTTTGGATCATCTCTGTGTTAGCTCTCTCCTCCCAACTTTGTCATTTGCAAATCTGATAAAGCATGTCATCTAAGCCCTTGTTCAAGTCACTGCAAAAACATGAAACAGCACCAGGTGAAGTACAGCTCTCTAGGGTACTCCACTGGAGACCTCCTCCGTCAAACCATAAATGACTACTCTTTGAGTCCAGTCATTTTTGATTAGATCACACCTAGCCAGCCATCTTTTCCCCAAGACCATGCACTATTTTATCAAATGCCTGACATACTAATTTAGTAATTCAGACAAAAAAAAAGTTAGGTTAGTTAATAAACACGACTTGTTCTTTCTTTTTTTTTTTTTTTTTGCGGGGAAATGGGGGTTAAGTGACTTGCTCAGGGTCATACAGCTAGTAAGTGTCAAGTGTCTGAGGCCGAATTTGAACTCAGGTCCTCCCGACTCCAGGGCTGGTGCTTTATCCACTGCACCACCTAGCTGCCCCACGACTTGTTCTTGATAAAGCCATAGAGGCTCCCTGGAATCACTGCTTCATTTTCTAGATGTTCACTAACCATCTCTTGAATAATCTATTTCAGAGTTTTCCCAGGAAACCAAGGTAATCAAAGGATAAGAACAGGCAGTTTTTCGATGAAGAAATCAAAACTATATATAGTCATATGAAAAATGCTCTAAATCATTATCAATTAGATAAATGCAAATTAAGACAATTTTGAGATATTATCTTACACCTATCATATTGGTAAATGATAGATGCTCTTTAACTGGGGAATGGCTAAACAAGTTATGCTACATGATTGTGACGGAATACTAATGTGCTATAAGATATGATGAGTTTGTTGATTTTAGAAAAACATGGAAAGACTGGCTCCCATGAAGGAAGATGCGATCCACCTCCAGAAAAAAAACTGACAAAGGGAAATATGTATATTACAGTCTTACATATGTGTGTGTATGTATATTCATGTTTAACTGTAGCCCTCTCTAGGGTGAGGTGGGGAGAGGGAGAAAAAAGTGCATAGCAGAGAACAAAGGAAACAGAAGAAAACACAGAAAAGCTGGGTAGCATTGAAATAAAAAAGTGTAGTGTTTATTATAGTTTTTTTAAAAAAGTAAAGAGTCTGAAATGGGAATTTACAGTATTATATTGAATCTACTCTTCATGTTCTGCTGTGTACATGGAAAAGTTCTTTTTCCCCATATTTTGTATTTGTTTAAAACGAATACATTTTTTTTTTAAACAAGAAACTAGGGGGCGGCTAGGTGGCACAGTGGATAGAGCACCAGCCCTGGAGTCAGGAGTACCTGAGTTCAAATCTGGCCTCAGACACTTAACACTTACTAGCTGTGTGACCCTGGGCAAGTCACTTAACCCCAATTGCCTCACTAAAAAAAAAAAAGAAAAGAAAAAGAAAAAAACAAGAAACTAAGGTAAGCTCACAGGCTGTGGATACTATTACTTTTTTTTTTTTATAAGGGCGGTGATATTATTACTTCTTAAAACTATTTTAGAACAAAGAAACAAACAAAAGAAATCAGAACAACAAATGCCCTTCTCCAGTCCATGAGGCACTTTTCCCATTTTCCACAATCTTTCATATTACACTGAAGGTGGCTCAGCAACCACACCCATCACATAATTCTTTTTTTTGGGGGGGGTGGGTGGGGGGGATGGGGGTTAAGTGACTTGCCTTGGGTCACACAGCTAGTAAATGTCAAGTGTCTGAGGCCGGCTTTGAACTCAGGTCCTCCTGAATCCAGAGCCGGTGCTTTATCCACTGCACTACCTAGCTGCCCCACATAATTCTTTAAAAACAAAAATAATAAATATTTTTATTTATAGTTTAGAGTTCCAAATTTTAACCCTCCTGAGTCAGGTACCATCTTCTTATTTATCTTGGGTATTAACTTCCTATCAGGCAGTTTTGTTCTGCCATTCCCAGGGGCGGAGGGGAAAATGAAGCAAAATGAGAATTAAACAGTTCTCTACCTTTTCTGTGGTTAGTGACCACCCAGACTGAAGTCTTAACCCTGCTTCAATCTCCCAGCTCCCCTCCTGAGTGCAAAAAATCCCCTCTAACAAGTGTCCTTAGTTTGCTGGCTATCCTCCTCACACCTAATGTCTTGGCACTTCTGACACTAGTTTTGCAGTATTGTGCCAATCTCTTGTATTTGTTGTTTTTCCCTTTTTTTTTTAAAGTACCTTCTGTACTTACTTTCTAAAAGGTGAGATGGTTGAATAGTTCTCTAGTTCTCCTCTAACTTCTCTCCTCTGGAATTATTTCCTTTTTTATTCTTTAAAATTTACTTCTTGGGGGCGGCTAGGTGGCGCAGTGGATAAAGCACCGGCCCTGGATTCAGGAGTACCTGAGTTCAAATCCGGCCTCAGACACTTAACGCTTACTAGCTGTGTGACCCTGGGCAAGTCACTTAACCCCAATTGCCTCACTAAAAAAAAAAAAAAAAAAAAATTTAATTCTTGGGCAGCTAGGTGGCACAGTAGATAAAGCACCAGCCCTGGATTCAGGACGACCTGAGTTCAAATCTGGCCTCAGACACTTGACACTTACTAGTTGTGTGACCCTGGGCAAGTCACTTAACCCCAATTGCCTCACCAAAAATAAAATAATAATAAAATTTAATTCTTGAGTTTCCCATCATGGTTGGGCTGGTTTCTATTGAATCTAAGTCCTACTGAACACTCCTCTGAAACCACTAAAACAGCTTCCTCTCATGTTAGCCCTGCTCAGGTTTTATTCCTTCTAATACATACTCTGGGAGGCAGTGATCCTTGCTCACCCTCCTTTAAGGTTCTCATAAGCAAACAGGGTTCCCTATAAACATCAGATTCAAGGAAGAACCCACCCCCCATTTTCAGGATGAAAGTGAAAAACGATTATTAAAAATGGCCACTATCATGGGGAGACTCAAATCTCTCCCCCACCACCCTTCTTACTGATGCCTTATGTTAGCCTTTACCTTCTTTACTGATGAGATTTGGACTCTCTGGTTCAAGACCCCACCCAGGTGGAAGCTATTGTGCTCCCTCAGCTTGAGTGGGGCCTACATTCTTTGAATTGATGACCTTATATAGAGATACTTTCCCTGATCCAAAAGACACTTAGTCCTTCATGTTAATAAACCCACACCTCCAATTCAGTTAACCAATTAGATTTGAAGTTTAATGGACTACCTCTTATCCAAAAGGCATAAAAACTAAAGGAGTAGCCATGCTATCTCTTTGGATGAGAGGTTAAGAAGTCATTCTTTGTCAATCTCTTACTGGTCATGACTGATAAAACTGATTAGAACTTACCCCAAATTTTTATTTTGAAATTATTTTATTTGGCACAATAGTATCAAAATCGCTTCTGGCAAAGCTACTGGACTTCTGGCAGAATTTTACCAGGTGTGTGGACAATGCAAGTCTCCCATAATTTCTACACTGTACCCCTCTGCCAAGTTTGTGATGTCCCCAATTCATCTGTTGCCTCTTTCTGTTCAGGTGGTTTAGGGCAGGGCTTCTTAAACTTTTTCCAACTGTGACCCTTTCACCCAAGAAATTTTTAAATGACCCTGGGCATATAGGTATATAAAACGGGTACATATAAACCTTTTACTATTGCCAAATTTTTAGTGACCCCCACATTCAGTTATGTGACCTCACCTGGGGTTGCGACCTACAGTTTAAGAAGCTTTGGTCTAGGGGCAGCTAGGTGGTGCAGTGGATAGAGCACCAGCCCTGGATTCAGGAGGACCTGAGTTGAAATCCTGTCTCAGACACTTAACACTTACTAGCTGTGTGACTCTAGGCAAGTCACTTAACCCCAATTGCCTCACTTAAAAAAAAAAAAAAGCAGCTTTGGTCTAGGGTACACTCCAATGACAAAAACTGCTTCCATTAATCTTTATCCAAATGCTCTCTATCATGCTTCACCCCAGCTCTTCAGATTTCCTCATATGCCTTCTTAAAATACAATGCTTCTCGGGGCAGCTAGGTGGCGCTGTGGATAGAGCACCGGCCCTGGAGTCAGGAGTACCTGAGTTCAAATCCGACCTCAGACACCTAACACTAGCTGTGTGACCTTGGGCAAGTCACTTAACCCCAATTGCCTCACTAAAAAAAACCAAACCAAAAACCAATGCTTCTCCACCTGACCTTTTAGCTATCCTCTTTCTTCCAAGTATCCCATCCACACTGAGAACCACACTTATGTTGGTCATAACTTTTATCCCACCAAGTCTTAATGCTAAGTTACTACAAGTTAAGATTTTGGATCCTTGAGATAATAGCTATAGTTCCTTTTTCTTTTCTTTTTCTTTTTGGTGAGGCAATAGGGGTTAAGTGACTTGCCCAGGGTCACACAGCTAGTGTCAAGTGTTTGAGGCCAGATTTGAACTCAGGTCCTTCTGAATCCTGCCCCTCAGTTATAGTTCCTTTTGCTTTATGCCTACACTTGAGTCATTTGAGGCCACAGAATTTATTTATTATTGGTTCAATTCTTAGAATCTGTGAACTTCTAAATGTTAACTGCTATTCTTTCATTGCAGCTGCTTTCTATGGTATTTGGATTGGTGCCACTTTCTTTTTCTCCAGCCTTTTCTGTGTAGAGCTCTTTTAAACTTTTGATTTCTAAGACACCCAGCAAATATATTCTTAGAGGGCTTTGATAGGTGCACCGCACCCTTCAGGAGGAATCCGTCATTCCTTTATTATAAAGCTGTGATCCAGCAATGCCAATCTCATTCTCATATACCACCTTTTGGCCAACTGTTCACATCCCAAACTGATTTTTTTCTTTTGGATCCCTTGCCTTTAATAAACAGCTGTGAAAACATTTTCCTTTTGCCCCATATAGGATCTTCAGTTCCCTACTTTATCATTTGTGCCAAGAGTCATCTCAAGTGCATGGTAGTCATCCATTTTGACAAGATTATCAATAGGGAGATTATCAATAGGCTGAATATGTGCCCCAGATCTATTTATCATTGTTACCAGGTCCCTAAAGAGCTGTGTTGGAACCCCCCCAGCAGGGAATTATCAATCACCGTGCCTCTGACCCATACTTTCTCCTCAGAACATCCAATTCCCTTCTTGTGTCTCAGAGCTTCAAATTTGTTTTCTAGCTCAAATGTATACTTAGCATCTTCTTTCCTTCCTCTCTGGCACTGCTCTGCTTTCCAACTTCCTGACATAGCCTACTCACATTTTTTCATCTATTCTAGGTCATAGTGCAGACAACATAGTATAGGATACTTGGGTTCAATCACAAACTTTGATCCTAAATGTCTGACGTGGGGCAAATCACTTCACTTCCCCAAGCCTCAGTGATTTCATTTGTTAAACAGAAATAATAAACACACTTCTCGGGGCAGCTAGGTGGCACAATGGATAGAGCACCAGCCCTGGAGTCAGGAGTACCTGAGTTCAAATCCGGCCTCAGATGCTTGACATTTACTAGCTGTGTGATCCTGGGCAAGTCACTTAACCCTCACTGCCCCGCCAAAAATAAATAAATAAATAAATGAATGAATGAATGAATGAATGAATGAATGAATGAATAAATAAATAAATAAACACACTTCTCTCTTCACTGATCTTTATCCAAAAGTACTCCACTGTGCCTCACAAGGATGTTGTGAACAAAGGACTAATAATGTTATGTTATTTCATTTGACCTTCACCACAGCCCTGTGGTATATGATGGTGTTATACACATTTCACTGATAACAAAACTGAAGCAGAGAGAAGGTAAGTAACTTGCTCAGCGTCAACACAGTCAGAAGATGTCTCAGGAATGATTTGAACTTGGGTCTTCTTGATTCTATTCTCTTTTTGCAATAGGGCCCCCAGGTCCTACCTAAAATTCTAATTCTCAGTAGTAAGAAAAACCCTGGAATTGAAATCCTCTATAGGAAATGGGCAAAACTTGTAGCAGGAGAAATTTAAGTCATATCTTAGGGAAGACTTTCTGACAGTTCAGGTGAGTAAGACTAGAAGCTGGAATAAAGGAAACAGGAGCATATATGAGACAATCTCTCAAGGCCTTCCAACCCAGATCATCCCTCAATTCATTTATAGACACATCAAAGGAAGTCCCCAAGGACTGTGTCCTACCCCTCAGTAGAGGTTGTGGAGCTAACAGACAGGTAATTTCTGTTTTCTGGGGGGAAAGGGGAAGTTGGAGAGGGAGAAGTGAGGCAGACCTGTGCACACATGATGATGAGGTCGGTGTTTGTCCGAAGCCAATCCAGGAAGACTTTCACAGCAGGAAGAAGTCCCTCTGCCATCAAGATGCGAAGTTTCTCCTGGATGCTCCTTTCATTGTGACAGGAGCGTCCACTGGACACACTCTCCTCTGACTCAGATCCGTCATCAGATGCTAGAGTGGAGGAGAAAGGACACAGAGCTGAGATGAAAGACTTGATGTCTGGTATCTTAAGTCTGCCATTTAGTTTCTTTTAGGTTCAGGCTAATGTGCATGGCTGGCTATTTAGGGTTCCCTCAGGCATTATGGTAAGCTGAAAGGAACTCTGCATTTGGAGTCAGATGATCTGGTCTGAATCTTGGTCTTTCCACTTATTGCTCGTGTGACCTTGGTTAAATTCACTTGGCCTCAATTTCCTCATCAACAAAATGAAGTGGTTAGACCAGAGAACCCCTAAGGTTCTTTTCAGCTCTAAATCTATGATCCTATAATATCCTGAGATGGAAGGGGGCGGGGGGCAGGCAGGATCCAGCTTTCCCTCAACAATGCTGACATTCAAATAAGCTTCAATATGTCTGATTGTGTGTCAGGTTTTCTGGCCCCTACAGAGGCCAGAGCTGCAGACACACTTGCCATATGTAAGACACAGAACAATAAGCTTAGGGGCAATAGTGATGCAGCAGCAAGAGGAAGAAAATGTTTGGAAACTGGGAGTTGAGAGTATAAAACTAAGGAAAAGTAAAGACCAGAGGAAGTAGTATTCCAGATCTCTGGGAGTAGAATGAGTGAATAGGCTGTTACTATAAAAGGAAGACAGGAATCTAGATCGCACCAGGGACTTCCTAAGAGATAAAGTGGGGAACATGAAAGGCTGGGGTGACCTCCCAGAAGAGGATAGGACCTACGACTGAAATAAGTCCCATTTGTTACATATGTAGGAACCAGGGCTTGATAATCCCGAGAGACCAAAATACCTGGTTCAGGTTTGTCCAGGTCCCCATTGATGCAGGCCCTGTTACCAGCAGTGCTCTGAGTTTCATTAGAAGGCTGGAGAAGGATGTTACTGAAGGTGGGGGCCAATCGGAAGCAGCGTTTGGTTTGGAACATCTGAGTGGACATGGCTTGTAGGTTACTGGCAATACTGGCCTCGTTTGGACCCAATGGGCCATTGGAGGGGTCAGAAGCTTCTGGCCTGGACCGAGGGGGGTCTGGGACCATAGGCCGAGTTCCCTCCTCGTCTTCCATGTCCTCCAGGTCTGAGCGTGACTCCTGGCTGTTCATCTCTGAGTCTGTCTCCGCATCAAAAGCTGTACCCCCACCCTCATCACTCTTATCTGAACCACTGTCGGAACCTTCACTGGCCCGGGCTGAGTCATGGCTTGAATCGGACTCGAAGCCTTCACTCAGGTCACTGTCATCACCAGCCTTGGGTGGGTGGTGGCGTCGCCTACGAAGGCAAGACAGGCGGGAGAATTTACGACTCTTCTTGGCCTCCCCCCCTCTTGGTGCTGGGGGAGGAGGCTCTGGCTCTGGTTCCACCTCCTTCTCCAGTGATTCTTTGGGCTCAGGCTCATCTGTGGGAAGAAGTGATTATGATGGAAAGTCTGAGGAGGCAGCAGCAGGATAAAGCTTGGGGTCTTCTCCCTCCATCCAGTAGCACCTTTCCCTTAGTTCCCCATCCCTGGCTACTCAGAGAATTTAGAGAATCTCAGTTAGAAGGGATGCTAGTCCACCCCCTGCTTGAGTTTCATATATAGATATAGACAGATATCTCTATCTCTATCTTCTCCCCCTTTACATAATGTCCTTTCCTCTGATGACTTCCCCAAGTCCCTCCCACTATTCCCACACCTGTCCCATCACTCTGGAATGCTGGCACAGGGTTCTCCCCCTCTTCCAGCTCTGCCTGTAGCCGGATATTGACATGGTTGATAAGATGGGAGAAGAACGCCAGGGTGAAGGCAATGGCAGCACTGTATTGCTTTGATCCTAAAATCAGAGAGAGGGAAGGGCTGTTAGGGGTTGTAAAACAGGAGCACCCTTTGGGAGACAAGAATCCTTCTCTTTCCAATTCTCATATATGTAGTAGCTCAAAGGAAATCTCATCCACTCCTCCCTACCGATTTTACCAGCTCTGTATGGCAAGGCCCCCTCCACTCCGTGACCTCAAAACAACCTTTTGCTTTTTGCTCCATTTATATCCTTTATTAACTTTCTATGGCCACTGAAATACACCCCTGCTCTAAGCATTCACACAAGTTATTTCTAGCAACCAAGGCCCCTTCACCTTTTCATTCTAGCCAATCCTGTCTCATTTACCAAACCCTGCCCTAGACTACAAGAAAGACCTCTTACCCTGATTTTGCCCCATTCCCTCAGTGGGGATGGAGAGAATTCTGGCTGGCTGGAACCTAAGTCCTTATTCTTGGGTTTGGGGTCATACTGTCTCCTATTTTCATTTAACCGGAATCTACCTGAGATCAAGGATTTTTTCCTCCTCGCTTAGTTCTGGCTATTTATCTAGGTGAGGACAAGTTTTTGCAAAGAGGGCTTCTATGGAGCCTGCAACCCACTAGGGGCTTAAGGTGGTAAGGAATCTGACAAGACTGTTACCTGCTCTCTTCAAGCTGTGAACACTCATGAGGCAAATGATGACCATACGGAAGATGAGAAGGTCAGGGAGAAAAGAATAGCCATTCTCATACTCCTCCTCATCCTCAGTAGCCAGGCTGAGGTTGGGTGAAGAGGGCAGGTAGAAGAGGCAAAGGTTGAAGTCCTCCAGGACTGACTGGCAGAGTGATGTCAGCTCTGAGTCCAGGGTGCTGGATGCCAGGGAACATAGAAGTGATGTGTCAATGGTGACCGAGAGGGAAAAGAGCTTTGTGAATAGGATCTAAAAAGAAGGCTGAGAGGTGACAGCACCCTACACTCTCAAATGAGACAGGGCCATGTCTCATGGCTGCATCCACACATAAGTGGATGGAGGACTACTTTCCAGAGGGTGATCGACCCAAGCAGGAAGGAAATAGGCTCTACTGTGCCCCCCCCCTAAGAATTAAAGTTAGATACCCAGAAAGAACTTCCTACCTATGGGTAAAGGATCTTTAAGTCAGAGAAAACCCCCTCACCATTCTGGCTTGGGGAAGGGGATTTTCCACACTGAAGTAGAATTTAGCAAGAACATCTCATCCCTTTGGGCTCTCCTCAATCAGAGCCTTCCTGGACTGAAAAGGAGAAATTCAGCTTCTTGCCCAATTTCAGAGCTTACAGACTCTTATACATACCTGCTCTTGGGCTGCAGAAGACTTTGCAGGTACATGAAGCTCACCAGAAGCCTCTTAATGTCCTTACACCTGAATTGAGAAGGAACAAACAGCAGTTGCTGAAGGCTCTGGAGTGATGTCCACAGTCTCATCTCTATGGAATCTCTCCTTTACCCCGCTCACCGCTTCTTGCTGGGAGACAGTTTTCGAGTCTCACATTTCTTCAGCTGGTGGTACATTTTGGCTGCCTTGTCATATAGCCGTTTGAGATTCCCATAAGCCCCCTCAAAGGACACTTCTGACTGGATGCTGGGGAAGAGGCAGAAAGGCATTGTGGCTATAACTTGACTAAGCAAGAGGAGGAAATGAAGTAAAGGACATTTGTTTTAAGACTCTGGGTAAAAATACTATATCATATGGGGAAAGGAAAACCAATAACTACAAATCGCATTCATTCTGACCTTCCATGTCCAGCCAACTCTAGATCTGGAGAGAAGTGCCATGAGGAAAAAGGAAATGCCAAGCTAAAAAGTCCAGCTTCTTCAAAATGACTTCCTAGATGAACCTAACAAGAGTAGATGGCCTTACCTCCCTTTTACCGTTCTTGCCTGAAAATGGTAAGACCAAAACTATTTTCCCACTATCTATGAATTTACTCATTCCTAAAACACATTAAATGTGAACCTATATTACTTAAATAGAATAGTTTAGTATTTTTTTTTTTTTTGGTGAGGCAATTGGGGTTAAGTGACTTGCCCAGGGTCACACAGCTAGTGTTAAATGTCTGAGGCCAGATTTGAATTCAGGTACTCCTGACTCCAGGGCCGGTACTCTATCCACTGTGCCACCTAGCTGCCCCAGTTTAGTATTTTTTTCACGTCTTGGATTAATGCTGTCATTTTTATTTGGCTCTGTTCATCTTATGGGTCTGCTCCTGAATCTCAGAAAGTAAACTTTCAGAAGGCAGAAACTCCATTTAGGTATGGATTATGTACTGTCATATGGCAATGTAACAAACAGAATTTTTTTTTTAGGGGGGGGCGGCGGCGCTGGGCAATGAGGGTTAAGTGACTTGCCCAGGGTCACACAGCCAGTAAGTGTCAAATGGCCGAGGATGGATTTGAACTCAGGTACTCCTGAATCCAGGGCCGGTGCTTTATCCACTGTGCCACCTAGCTGTCCCAAAAAATAGAATTTTAATCTTATGAACTTGATATAGCAAGTTTATGTTGTCTTGACTCAGGTTCCAGAATTCTAAGGCTCCTAATGAAAGGATGTGTGTGTGTGTGTGTGTGTGTGTGTGTGTGTGTACACACACACACACGCACACACGCCTGCAAGAGGAGAAGGGTACTTACCACCTCAGGTAGCAGTACATGGCTTCTACATTGTAATACTTGCTGCCTGCCAGGGTACCCAGCTGATTGAAAGGCATACCTGGTAAAGAAGAAACAGACAAGCTAAAGCTAGAATGCCTTGACCAAGAGACCCACCTAAGCAACTATTGAGAATCAAAGATGAAGTGGAAGAAAGCCAACCAAATGCCATGGGGGTATCTCTTTTTGGTAATAAGAAGTTAAATCTTGTTTTTTCTTATCTCTCCTCTCATTCCTGTCCAACTTCAATTTTCCTGCTCCTGGTGACACTCCTGGGAAAACTGAGGCCCTCACTTTCTACACTATGCTAAGGCATTCCTGTCTGCTTCCTAGCCTTCCTTGTTGCACCAAGAATAAACAGGCCTTTTTCTTCCAGGGGAGGTACAGCTGCACAGGATCATCTCCTGTATCTCTTTAACCATCCCACTCTACTTTTTCTCATCTCGGCCATCTTTCCTGTTCATTTCCATCCCTTCCATCAGAAAGGTTTTGTCCCTTCTCGTTCAATGGCAACAAGTCAAGTGTATCTTTTTTCCCAGAGAATCTTCCTTCAAAGAGTTATAATCATGCATGCCCTGGTTCTTCCTGCTGCTCTCTTGAATTCCCTTTAACATAAAGAGAGGGGAAAAAGAACTCAAGCAGAGCAAAGTAAATATCAGGAGGAAAACTTCATCAACAGAAGTTGAAGCAATAAAGTTACAGAGATCAAGGGTGAAAAGGAGAGAAAGTCTGAACAGCTTCCTGACCTATTTCTAACCTCTTTCTTTTTTTTTTTTGTTTTGTTTTGTTTTGTTTTTTAGTGAGGCAATTGGGGTTAAGTGACTTGCCCAGGGTCACACAGCTAGTAAGTGTTAAGTGTCTGAGGTTGGATTTGAACTCAGGTACTCCTGACTCCAGAGCCAGTGCTCTATCCACTGCACCATCTAGCTGCCCCCTAACCTCTTTCTTTATGGAGCTCAATTTGCAAAATATTTATGGATTTAGAAATTTTCTCACAAGCCTGATGATGTTGGAGCACGAGAACTAATGGGATAACACTTACCTATCTGGGGAGCCACTGACAAGGCTTGGTAGTAGAATCTCTCAGCCAGATGCTCTGTGTCCACACCAGCTAATTCATTCTGATATCGGGCTGGAGGAAAATGGTGAAAAAGTTGAAAGTTAGCACTGGCCCCTTACTTTCAAAGGAAACTTGCCCCCATCTCAGAACCCATCCAGGGGATGTGCAACAAGAGATAAAGAAACCTGAGCTGAAATGCAGGCAATGTCTTGGGTTCCTGGAACAGAGCCAATACACTGTAACTATGGGTAAGTTGCTCAATACCCTCCCCCACCTTTGCTAGGATAGCCAAAAAAATAAGTGAGAGTGTGAGTGTGTGTGTGAGAGGTGGGTGAGAGAGAGAGAGAGAGAGAGCGCGCGCGCGCGAGCACGCACGCTCAAGTGCTAATTATTTATACCAATCTGGAAGTAGGCGGTGCCAAGCCAATGAATAACCCCTCAAATTTTTACTTGGTTTTGGAATATATCATATGGCTGAGTAAGGGGGTGGGGATGTGGAGGATGGAAGAGAAATGGCAGTACATTTAATCATCCTAAATATGTTCATATTACATAGTTTATATTCTCTAAGCATATACAATGTAGCCAGCCAAGGCTTACACATTTGTAGCAGATAATCCTTAAAGTAGATAACAGTCTTGGCTACCTAATAAATTACTGTCTGGCCTGGAGACAGCAGGTAGGGGAAGTGGACACTCCTATTGAAATATGCCATTTCTTTTCTGATAGAAAGCTCCTATATCTGAGGTTCCATAAAGGAAGATAGTGGGTAATTTCTTCCCACACAATAACTCACAGGGATAAGAAATATCAGCAGTGAAGTGATAGAAATAAAATTAAACTTTCTCTAACCTACCATGGAAAAACTCCTGAGAGTTTGAACCTACTTTCTTTTCTTCCTCATCATTCACTGACCTTCTCTGCCTTATTGAAAGGTAGTGGGAAAATGGAGTTAGCACACAAGGGGAAGAAGTAGAATCAGAAGTTAAACTCCTAGACCACACAATACACCAGGAATAGAGGCAAAAACTTAAGCAGCTTAGCTCTTCACTGGGTGCCTGACTGCTCCAAAAAGGGAAGATGTAAGGCAAATAAGAAAAGAAGCAGATTCTTACACAGGTCTCCCAGATACACCAGACACCGGTGGCAAGCCATCTGAGCCCAGTCCATCTCTTTCCCTGAGGCAGATACTGGCTTCTTACAACCTGAGGGAGAAAAGTCTTTGAGTCTATTCTCTAACATCTCTTCATGTCTTCACCATGAGCCCTTTCCTAGGCATTGAGGGGTAGGAAGGGACATGCCCATAGGACAATGACAAACAGACAGGCATGGAAAATCCTGCCAGTGCTTTGGACGTTAGCATTAGGAGACAAGGATGGGACTAGAGAGAACAAACCTAGAGATCTTATTCTGAGGAAGTTTCTTAGAAGAGGCTGAAATATGTTTGGGACTGGATGGAGCAGGAAGATGTGGGCAAGGACCAACCTATGTTAAGGTTTAGAAATGGGAGGGGAGAAATGGAGAGCAGGTTTACCTAACTGAACCAGAAAGTCTAATAATGAGTTAACATTTATTTGAAAAGTGGATGAAAGAGAGAGAACCCTAATGGAAGAAAGCCTAGGAATCTAAACTAAGGACTTGATATTGGCTTTCTCCCTTTTTTTTGGGGGGGGGGGTGTGGAAGGGCAGGGCAATGAGGGTTAAGTGACTTGCCCAGGGTCACACAGCTAGTTAGTGTCAAGTGTATGAGGCCAGATTTGAACTCAGGTCCCCCTGAATCCAGGGCTAGTGCTTTATTGCACCACCCAGCTGCCCCAAGGGCTTGATATTGGAAGCAAGATACAAATGCAACCACTGCAGGTTTTGGAGCCAGACAAAACAAGTATCTCATGCTTGAGGAAGACGATCTTGGCTAATGGATAACAGATGAATGTGGTGAGGGAGGAGACCATTGACTAGTCCCAGGGACCAGAGGATGATGGTAGCATAATCAACAAGAGTTCTCAAATCCTTCCTTTCTATCTTGAGTTGCCTTGATCCTCAATTCAGAGAGCTACTGATTTTTGGAAAGAAGTTATTCTTTCCCCCCTCCATCTCCCTTCCAGTTTTAGGGAGCCAGGCATCTTAGGCTGGGAGGCTAGAGAAAGAGGACAAGGGGGAAAAATTTTAATGGAAGGAACTGAACTGAACAAATCAATATCAGGAAATTAATTTTTTGAAGATTAAGTTGGAGAACTAACTTGCTGGTTTGTTTGTTTTTTAAAATATCTTTGTTTACAGAAGACTTGCTGAACGGGAAAGAGAAAGGTGCACAATCAGAAATGAGTATCATATAAAAGCAAAAGGTATCAGTAAGTCTTCTCAGTGTCTTCTGCCCCAGAGAATCAGTCTATGAAATGCTCACAAGCTGATGAGCTATCTGTCTGGATTGTTAATCTTTTCTTACTGGGAAAAGTAGGTGAAATGAGCAGGGAAAAGAAGGTCTAAGCTTGTTGGAGAGCAAACATCCAACCTAGGAAGGGGTACGGCTTATAGTTGCCAGCATACCTGTTGGCAGAGATTTGTGGTACTTTGGAAAATGTCCATTAGTAATTTCCCAAGGTTTTCTTAAATGAATACTGGAAGAGAATTCCCAAAGCCAAAAAGGAAAAGGGAAAAAAAAGGCTCTGGCCAAAAAAAGGATTAATGTACTTTGTTATACC
The DNA here is from genome assembly GCF_019393635.1 of Dromiciops gliroides. Lineage (NCBI taxonomy): Eukaryota > Metazoa > Chordata > Mammalia > Microbiotheria > Microbiotheriidae > Dromiciops > Dromiciops gliroides. Next base: position 158,610,243 of record NC_057864.1, on the reverse strand, counting down.
CAGAGCTACCCAAAGTCATCCTTTCCTTCCTCTTTTTCAAAGCAGGTTGCCACCATCCATCCCAAACTAATGGAGAGTCCCTTCCGCTCCTAAAGATTTTTGCATCTATCACTGTGCTTTTGTTTTGTTTGGTACCTCAGAATCTTATTTTTAAAAACCAGCAGAACTTCATCCTAAAATTTTGATACAATTTTTGTAGAGGGTGTGTGACATGCTCTCCTAGCCCACATTCCACCTCCCACTAAAAGAGAAGTCCTTGAGACTCACTGACCTATTAGAGGGTCGGTGACATGAGTCCAGTCAATGCAGCATTGCAGTTCAAGCTGGTAGTGGGACTGGATGTAGAGGAGGAGATGCTGGTAGAAGCCAATACCAGCAACCAGGTGTGTCCTGTAGGCACATTCCAAGGTGCTCCGGCTGTGGATGTGCTGGGGGGCAGGTGGATCAGGGAAGGGGAGGGGCCGGCTAAGCAAAGGGCTCAGGGCACCGCCCCCCACCACCCTGGCCTTTTACAGAGGGGGAATATGCCTATAGTTTTAAAGCCCAGGATGAAGTTTACCCTCACCACAACCAGAACATCGTCCTACCCCCCCATCTCAATTCTGTTCTCTAGCATTCTTTACTTTCCTCCCTTAACTCTCCAAATCTCCTCTTGATCCCCAACTATGTTTACCACAGGCTTGTTCCCTACCCTCTAAACACTCCTTTCCATTTCCTCTATCCCACCCTCTTTAGCCCTCAACTTGCTTCCCCCGTCCCTAGATGCTAGCCCTCACTGTCTTTCCTCCCCCAGCTCTACCTCTCCTCTTACCTTTTTATTGGTCTTGATAAGCTGGATAACCTCATAATACACCTTCCTCCACAGTAGCTCCTCTGCTTTCCTCCCATAATCCACTGGATGCAGGAACATAAGCTTGACACAGAGTTCACGAAGCCTAGGAGGGGTCAGGGGTGAGGGAAAGAAAGATTTCTGAGATTATCTGAAGAGATGAATTGGCTACAAGGATACATTTGATAACACACAACATAGATGACTATGCTCTCTCTTAAAAGACAAAGTCTAAAATGATACTGAGTGTCAATATTACAAAAACAAAAACAAAAAAACCCCCAGAAGTTCCAAAAGACTTTTAAGAATTTCAATAAACATCTCTCCTCCCTAGCATCCTGTTCTCTTTTCTTCAGATTTTTTTCCCTTCTCCTTCCCTCCAGGGTGAAATATAGACAACTATTCCTCATGATTCAAATGTGGCTCCTATCTCCAATCTATGGGATATGGAGACCAAAGGAGTAAGAAAGGAGGCCATATTCTGGGAGCTGTTTCCTTTTTCCTCCCTTCAGAAAAACCAAAGATCTTGGGCAACAAGATGACGGTCTTTCTTATCAGGCTATCAGGACACCTCTGCATTTGACAGAGCTTACTAAGGAAAAGAACAGGAGAAATGAGGAGGGGTGGAAGGGAAGGGGAATTGGGAACTGTTGTATGGAGGTTGCCCCAGCTTACTTGTTCCTTAGGCTAATGTTCTCTGGTTTGAACACTTCTTGGTAAGCAGTTTTGTTGCAAAGGATGAGGTCAAGTCGATGCACAGCCTCCACCACTGCCCTGCAGAGAAATATAAGGTAGACAAACTCTGAGCCATGAGTATGGGGTGGAAATGGTAAAAGAACTGGGAGAGGGAAAAGGTTAAGGGAGGTACCATTCAAACTGAAAAATCCTTGGAACCTATCCTTTGCAAGCTTCACATCTTTTAGCCACAAAGAAAAGCCATTCTTGGTGTCTTGCTTTGCTTTAGAGCAGCAACTCTAGGACTGGAGAGGGGAGAGGATCCAGGAGTGACATTATACTAATAAGCAGAGAAGCTCTCACCTCAACTACTTTGTCTCTGGCTTGTGGAGGGGCCATAGTCATAGTCTTTATTATTCCCCTATGTCCTCTGGAGGGTAAAGACCAACTCTGCCAACACTCTTAAAACAGACCGAGTTCTATTCCCTTGCCTTGAGGGGGGGAGCACTTCTGCCTGTCAGTGGTCTGGCACCTCTAAAGCTATTCTGATGCCAGCAGGGTAGCTGCCAGAACCTGGCTAAATGGTTATCGAGGCCTTTTAAGAGGTAATCCAAGTGGTACCTAATATCGACAGTACAGGTGGACTTCTGGCAGCAGGATTAGGCATTTCATCTTGTATGAATAATTGTCTGCAGAGGGTCCCAACTCTTTTAGTCAGCATGTGTTTTATTCTAACATATTATCTCCTCTTGGGGTTTTCATAACACTCCTCTTTGATTTTCCTAGCTTATATGACCATGTCTCCTTTGCAGGATTTTCATCCACTAACACCCATATCATACTTACACCCACTATGTGTATTTCTTCTTTTCCTCTATACTCTCTCACTTGGTGATTTAAACAAATCCCATTGAGACTGAATTATCATTTCTATGCAGATGACTCTCAGATCTATACATCCAGCCCCAGTCTCTCTCTCCTGAGTTCCAGTTCTGGATCACCAACTGGTCCTTGGACCTTTCAAAAACAGATGTCTCATTTCATGGAATTTCAAACTCAATATGTCCAAAACTCAACCCGTTGTTGTTCTTCCCAAAGCCATTGCTCTTCCAAACTTCCTTATTATTGTTGGGATTGCCACCATCCTACTAGTCACCCACATTTGCAAGGTTGGTGTCATTCTTGATTCCTCATGTTCTCTACATAATCTATTAGTTGCCAAATCTTGTGATTTCTATTGCCACAACATGAACTGGATGTCTTCTCCACTCACACAGCCACTACTGAAGCCCTCAAAAACTCTTGCCTGGATTACTACAATGACCCCCTAAATGGTTTCTCTCCCTCCAATCTCCCCTTAGTCTAATCTATTTCCCCATAGCTGCCAAAGTGATTTTCCTAAAGTGACAATCTGACCATATTACCCCAATACTCAATAAACTTCTGCAACTCCTTATTGCCTCTAGGATACAATATAAAATCCTTTTAGGCATTTAAAACTCTCTGCCCCGGGGTGCAGTGGATAAAGCACCAGCCCTGGATTCAGGAGGACCTGAGTTCAAATCTGGCCTCAGATACTTGACACTTACTAGCTGTGTGACCCTGGACAAGTTCTGCCCTGCAAAAACAAAACAAAAATAAAATTCTCTGCCCGCTTCTCATCTTTTCAGTCTTTTTGCACATTACCCTCTTCATTAGATTCCATGGTCTAGCCAGACTTGCCTATTTGCTGTTCCTGACCCATGCAACATCTCAGTCTCTGTGACTTTGCACTGGCCATTCCCTATGTCTAGAATGCTCTCCCTTTCTCACTTCTGCCTCTCGATCTCTGGCTTCCGTTAAGACAGCTCAAACCTTCTTTGAAGGAGGCCTTTCCTGGTTCCTCTGGCTGCTGCTACCTTCCATTTTAGGGTTACCTCATCTCTCTTTTGCATGCATGCATCTTCTATACGTCTCTTGATGTTGTTCCCCCATTAGAATGTAAGCTTCTTCTTCTTCTTTTCTTTTCTTTTTTTTTTTTTTGGTTTTGTGGGGCAATGGGGGTTAAGTGACTTGCCCAGGGTCACACAGCTAGTAAGTGTTAAGTGTCTGAGGCCGGATTTGAACTCAGGTCCTCCTGAATCCAGGGCCAGTGCTCTATCCACTGCACCACCTAGCTGCCCCTAGAATGTAAGGTTCTTGAAAGCTATTTGTTTTTTCTTTCCATTCCCCATGGCCCAGCACATTGCCAAGCACACTTTAAAAATACTTGTTGATTAACAGCTGGGGGAAGGAGTGTGTGTATGAAGAAAGGAATCCCTTTTACGGTAGTACCCTTATGACTTCCAACATCCTTTTCCCTGCTTACTCATTCACTCACAGATGGGGGTAGCTCCTTACTACACTTTTAAAGAAATTAAGGGTGAGAAATACAGGTCCTACACGTATACAGAAAATCCTTTCTCTAAGTACAGAACTAAAAAAAGGCACCCCCAGTTCTCATTTGCCAAATGCCTTTTCTACATGTACATAATGACAGGTGACTGGATGTCTCAAATCTCATGCTTGAAGCCAAGCACAGGGATAGAACTGCAACATCTGTCCATGCATGTGCCAACACACCAGTTTAAGCATTTCAAAGTGGTGCTTTTTAGAAGGGACTAGATTCTGAGATGATTCAGAAGAGGGTCAGAACAACTACCGGGTGCAGGAGATTAGAGAGAAATCTCACCCAGTGTCTGCCCACGCTTTGTGACAGGCAGCACTGACACCCGGCAGCACTGAAGAGACACACGTGCCACCCCCAGCCTACTCTTCATACACCCAGGGACTGCTGAGGGGCAGCTCAAGGTGGGAGCCTTCGGGCTGCTGGATTTGATCACTGGACTATTTTTGGAGCAGCTTGTATCTCCCCATGCCCTCTGGCTGGTACAGCTGAAACAGGCACAATGCCCACTTGCTGAAGAAGATACAATAAGCCCTGACTCTTTCCCTGCTGGGATGCAGCTTGAGGATATGAAGAGTTGCCTTCTCCTGTCCAGAGCCCCCAAGCTAGAGCCAAAGGCAAAGAGCAACCGCAGGTTCAGGGATGGAAAGCTTAAATGCAGCATCACTAGGTATCCCCTGACCGCAGAGGGGACCCTATCATAGGATTAAAGGTCCAGCCAACCTCCCCTTCCCATTTCCCCAATACCACTCCACTGAGGAATGGAGGAGGGAGGCCATCCTGCTCTTTTCCCAGCCACGAGGTGTGGCAGAGACTAGGCATAAAGTATGTGAAATCAGCCACAAGGCTGAGAAAAAAGGACCCACAAACCTCCAGGTACCCCTACAGCACACCCAATCAATCACTTCTTAAACCTCCCTTAAGGCCCACGGCCAATATAGGCCAGCCTTCCAGTTCCCAGGGAAACTCTGTGCGTCCTACTTCCACAATCCCTCCCCACTACCCCCCCATCTTACCCTTCCCTTTTTTTCTTTTCTGAGGTTTCTCTCGCAGGCTGAAGGCCGCCCCCCCCCTTTCCTTCCCACCAAAGGAATGCCAAAGATCTCAGTGTCACCAACACACCTCAAGCCCTATTTTTATCTTCTTACTCCAACTCCTCCCAGGGATTCAGTCCCAACCTCGAGGCCACCAGATTTCCTCCACGTGTCCAACCCACCTTCCACCCCATCTCCAACTTAGACCCTAACCCAGAGCTCGAAAGTCCCGCCCCTCCCAGCTCCCTCCAAAATTCTACCCTACCCTCCCCTTCTCCATTTGTACCCTAGGTGATCCCGCCCCTTCAGCGTGGCCCCGCCCCCGACTGCCTTTTACCCCCCCCTCCCCCTCTTCCTCACCTCGTACCCCCCACCCCCCCTCCAGCGGGTCCTCTCCCACCCCGTCCCTCTCACCGGTAAAGCCGCTTGGTATGCAGGACCTTGGCCTCGGGCTCACTGCTCTCCGCTGCGGGGGGGCCCTGGCTCATGGTGCCCGGGGCCCGGGGGCGGCTCCCGGTTACAAGCCCCCGCCACCCGCCGCCACTGCCGCCGTCTCCGGCCGTAGCCGCCGCCGCCACCGCCGCCGGCCCTGCTCGGCCGCCATCGCTGTGAGGCGGCTGCCCGCGACGGCTCCTCCTCCGGCCACAAAGTCTCGCGAGAACAGCGCCACCACGCCAGCAACTTCACTGTCGCCAGATCTCGCGAGATCTTACCTCTTCCGGTGGGCCGGGAGTTGCCAATACTAACTCTGGGCAATATGGCCGCTTTTCTAGCTTCTCACACTTCGCAAAAAACTTTATTGACAAAGCCGACGGAAAGGACAGAAGACAATGCAGAGGGCGGAAGCCAAGAGAGGTTAGGGCTGGTCAGGTCTCTAGCAGGAGTGCTGAGTGTGACCTTATTCTCTTGTGGTCACACAGTCCATTCTTCTGCTTTTAAGATCTGGTTCAAGTAGTTGAAGACCCTCCTCTTCGTCCAAAGATTTAGTTACACCGATTTTCCCTTCCCTGTCTTCTGCTTCATGACTTCCAACCTGAGGTTATCTTAGGAGCAATTCCTCTGATTGCGCACAGGTCATTTTGCTCAGACCAGCCCAGACCAGTCCGCTTTAGCCTCGCCCAACTCAGCCCAGCCCAACAAGATTCTCTCCAGTTCTTTCAAGGACTTTTGGAAAGGGGAAACATCTCATTTTTGTGTCTCCTACAAGACCCCCATGAGACGTCTTGGTTGCTGTCCAGCCTTCCTTCAGCCTGCCTGGTGATTTAGCCCAGTCCCTAGGCTGGAAAAGTGTTGAAATGGGAACAAGTTTTTCCATCTCACAGGCCAGGACCCACAAATTATACATTAATATCAGCCTGTCCAAACCAATTTGGACACCTAGACACAAACCCATCATCCTCGTGCCTTTTCCTAGCCAGTCTCTACCACACAAGACCCACGAGTATGGACAACTTCTTAACATGCCTAATGTGGCCACACCTACACCTTAGGGACAGTGACCCTTTCTCTTTTCTTTCTTTCTTTCTTTCTTTTCTGTCGGAGGATTCTGTAGGGTGAGGGTGGGGCTTCCCCTTTAATCCCAGCCCCACCTGCTCTGGTCAGACAGGTTTGGAGCTGCTGCAGGTAAAGGGAGGGAGACACGAAGAAATACCTGCAGAGCCAGTGCGGAGCTGGAGCGACTCTTTTTCCCGGATGGGCCCTGGGATCTCCCTTCTACCTCTTCAGATGGAAAGTAAGGGACACTATAGGTTGGGGGTGTGAGGGGGAGGTTGAGGCATGGAGAACTTGGGGGAAATCAGCCCAATCAGTGGTGAAGAATTGGAAGGCAAGGAAGGAGATGGGGAAATAGGAAAAGGGAAGTAGGAAATGTTCAGTGATTGGAAATAGATTTCCCAGGTGATTGGACTCTTAAACTTTATTAATGCGGTATCCAGGAAGTTGGCCAAGTGACAGAATGGGCTGTTTCTGCCTACCCCCCAAACCCTAACCATGGGCATTTTTCTGTGGGTGCTGTTTACTTTCTCAGGTGTCCAGCTTAATCCTATGGGGGGAAAACTTGCTGGGAGGAGATTGGGAGGTTGGGAGCCTCCGGTTTTCATTGGGGAGAGGGCATGGCTATCTCACTCCCCAGAAAGATCTTTAGCAGAATCAGGGGCATAAGATTTATGGGGGGGCTGAAAAGGTTCCTGGCCCTTGGGGTAGTAGGTAGAAGGAGGGGGCTGAAGATACTCTATCCTCCATTCATTTGTAGATATGGATGGCCGTGGCCAAGACCACAGAAGTATTGAGGAAGGAGGGAAGAGGCCTGGCTTCTCTCTCTCTCTCTCTCTGACTCACCCTTTTCTGCTGAGATAATGTCAAAATGTGACTCCATTTCAGTTTCTCCTTCCCAGGTTCTGCAATTTCTACACTTTCTTTCCAACCCACAATTATTCCTAAGATTTAGGAGAGAAGGAGGTTAGAATCATAGATATTTAGAATTTTCAGGCTTGGAGGGATCAGAGTTAAATTCCTGGTGCTCATCTTAATGACATGGGCAAAATCTTTTAGAGAGAGTATGGGGGCCTCTGCCCACCATAGGGGAGCGTGACTTAATTTTCTCTAGCTCCTTCCCCTAATACTGGTCCTAAAGCTCTCTTCCCTATGGATGAAGATTCTTAACAAATTCTCCCTCTTCCTCCTAGGGTGACAGCAATCCAGTACTATATACCCAAGAACTCAAGGCATCTGAACCCTTCCTTGCCCCAGCATGACAGAACCTGAGACATTGGCTTTGCTGGAGGTAAAGGGGCAAGATGCCCTTGAGAAGAATTTGCCCCAGCCCCTCATCCCTAATGGACTCAGACCAGAGGGGGAAGATGGGAAAGAGCTTGCTCCTTGTGAGAATGAGACTGGAAAGGTTGGCAGTGAAGCTACTACTTTGCCCTGGGTGAGGACATCATTAGGTACTGGCCCCCAGCCCAGTGCCCCCTTCCCAGACACCCCTGGTTGGCAGGGAAGTGATACAGAACCCATTCTAGCTGAGCTGCCCCTAAAGCCAGAGGAGCCAGTTGAGGAAGACATTAACCTGATGCCTGAACAGGCAGCCCGAGCATTTGTGCCAATTGACCCACAGTGCATTGAGAGGAGGCCCCAAGAAGAGCTTATTGTCCACTGTGACAAAAAGGTTGAGGGCGAATGCCAGGCCTTTCTGTTGCCCCGGGCTTCCCGATCAGAACCCCCTGAACGGAAGTGGGCAGAGGCAGCAGTTGTGCCCCCTGCCCACTGTAGGAGTTGTGGAGGCTGTGGCCGAGAGGGGTTGAGGGCCGTGGCCTCTTTTGGGGCTGCTCTCATCCTCTTTCCCTGCCTGTTATATGGAGCTTATGCCTTCCTGCCTTTCGATGCCCCCCGGCTGCCCACCATGAGTTCTCGACTCGTCTACACACTCCGCTGTGGGGTCTTTGCCACTTTTCCCATAATTCTAGGTGAGTATTTGTGGGAAGGGAATAGGCATCCCGGGAGAAACTGGATGCTGACATTAAGAGTGTCTCTCCAGGGAGAGTGAACAAGCTCGATCTGGTATTTGGAATGGTTGGTGCAATTTCTAGACATGGGATGTGGGGAAGTCTAGGCATGGGAACTGGGCTCATCAAAATTCTGAAAGGGCCACAAAGATTTTGATTTTCCCTTCCCCATACATGTTTAGCCTGTACCTCTTCCCATCCTAAACCTCCCTTTTCTTATTCCATGCCCTTGGACTCTTCCATTGAACACTTTCTCACTCCTTATTCCCACGTTTTGAGTGCCTCTCCCTAGCTTCCTATGCATTTGCTCTTTTTAAGCACCACGTCCAATTTTGCCAAAATGCTCTTATTACCTCATCTTTTCATCCTCCTTCATCCAGCAACTCTAATCTTTCCTCTTCTTGCTTTTCCTTGATCCTTTCCCATTACTTTTCCCAATTTCTCTCTCTTCTTTCTTCCCCATCTTCTTCATATCATCACCCCATTTTCTCTTTTCTGGTTTGGTTTTTTTTTTTTTTTTTTGTGAGGCAATTGGGATTAAGTGACTTGCCCAGGGTCACACAGCTAGTAAGTGTTAAGTATCTGAGGTCGGATTTGAACTCAGGTTCTCCTGACTCCAGGGCCTGCGCTCTATCCACTGCGCCACCTAGCTGCCCTGACCCCATTCTCTCTTAACCCAGGGCTTCTGGTCTATGGTCTCTCCCTGCTGTGCTTCTCTGCACTCCATCCCTTTGGAGAACAACAAAGAGAAGTTGAAATCCACCGGCGATATGTGGCCCAGTCTGTCCAGCTCTTCATCCTCTATTTCTTCAATCTGGCTGTATTGGCCACGTACCTGCCCCAGGATACCCTCAAGCTGCTGCCCTTGCTTACTGGCCTCTTCGCCATCTCCCGGTGAGTTAGGGGTGAACTGGGCATTTGTGCAATTTATAGAAAGGTTGGCAAAGGGGAGGGGAAGACCTAGATGATTCCAGACATTAGAAAGTATAATCTCTGGAGCGATTGCAAACAAATTTATTGCCTCTTTTGCATGGCATCTCTATATAAAAGGTATAAAAACATGGAACTAGGCTGTTGTGTCTTTCCTAAGTATCTGGGGGAAACATCCCCATTGGAAATATTCAATTGATGATTATGGAAGATGATTTATAGACCTCATACCATCCTGATCATCCTTCTTTTGACACATGCTAGTTTGTCAGTGCCTCATTAAAAAAATTTATATATATATATATATATATACACACACACACACACGCACACACACATACATATACACATATATACATACACGCGTGTATGTGTGTGTGTGTGTGTAGTCTAGAACTGAATGCAATACACTGAGTGTAGTAGAATTCTCCCTTTTTCAGTACTCCATACATCTATTAATTCAGCCTCATAACATACCAGTTTTCTTGGCTGCCTGTCATACTGTTGACTCACATTGAGCTCATAGTCAAGTAAAACCTCCAGGTATTCTTCACATGAACTAGTGTTAAGCTAAGTCTCTCCTTTAATCCCCATCTTCTGCTTGTATAGATTTTTTTTCAACTCAAATGCTGAACTTTACATTTGTCCTCATTAGGGCTTACCTTTCAGTCTATTTTTTTTTCCTTTTTGGTGACACAATTGGGGTTAAGTGACTTGCCCAGGGTCACACAGCTCGTAAGTGTTAAGCGTCTGAGGCTGGATTTGAACTCAGGTACTCCTAAATCCAGGGCCGGTGCTCTATCCACTGCGCCACCTAGCTGCCCATGAATCTATACAGTTTTTTGTTTTTGTTTTTGTTTTTTATGTGGGGCAATGAGGGTTAAGTGGCTTGCCCAGGGTCACACAGGTAGTAAGTGTCAAGTGTCTGAGGCTGGATTTGAACTCAGGTCCTCCTGAATTCAGGGCCAGTGCTTTATCCACTGTACCACCTAGCTGTCCCTCCAGTCTATTTTTTTCTAGCCTGTTAAACTCTTTTTGAACCTCCATTAAACTATCCAGTATATTAACTGTCTTCTTGTTGTTCAGTCACTCTTTGTGACCCTGTGGACCAAACCATCCATGGGGTTTTCTTGACAAAGATCCTGGAATGGTTTGCCATTACCTTCTTCAGTGGATTAAGGCAAACAACTTGCCCAGAGTTGTACAGCTTAGTGTCTGAGGCCAAATTTGAACTCTGGTCTTCCAACTCCCAGGCCCAGCACTCTATCCACTAAACTTCATAGCTGCCTCCTATCTTCTTAGATCCCTTCAATGTTACTTAATTTGTGGTATCCAGTGTCCCAGAAGTCTTAGGGCAGTTTTTTTTTTAAAACCCACTCAGAACCACACTAAGACTTCTGGAACACCCTGGATAACTCCATGTACTCTAATACTAGCCATTTCCACTTCACTATATATTAATTTGACATATTGGTTGTCTTTGCTATTAGCCTTCTACCATACTACATGTATGCCATCCTTTATGCTTAGGATCTATTTTCTGAGTTTTTCTAGGAATTGGAAAGAATTTATACAGATCCCTCCTTCCACTTACCCAGCCTTCCTTGTGAGTTAAACTCTACCCTCCAGTATGGGTTGGTCCCAAATATATGACCTCTTTTCCTACTCTTAACTTTTTATACCTCAATTAACCCTAACCTCTTACCACAGTTGCTTTATTGGGGGTTGGGAGTGGGATTAATTCTCAACCTGAAACCTTAATCTCTTCCCTGACCCTCTCTCTCTAGTGGAGTGCCCCTGTAATCTATCCTTGGCCCTCCTAAAAATGTGGAACAAAGGCCAACAACCCGGCTAAAGATACAGATACTTAAATCCAAAGATGAGATGGCTAAAAGATGTTGGCTGAAAGATGTTAAGGGGCTTCAAACATGTCTTATAACAAGATGAAATTTAATAGAAGATAAAATAATCCTACACTTGAATTATTAAAAAAACAAAAATCAACTGTGCCAATACAGGATGGGATGGCATGGCAATAGCTGACACAAAAAAAGACCTGGGACTTTTAGTGGACTGCCAGCTGCCAAAAGATAATGTGTTCTTGGGCTGCATCAATAAAAACTCCATGCCCAGAATGAGGAAAATGATCCCCCTGCTGTACTCTGCCCTGGTTAGGTGGCACATACAGTATTATGTTCAGTTTTGGACGCCACATCTTAGGAAGGAGAATGTCGAGCTGAATTGAGTCTAGAACAGAGCAGGGTGATTGAGATGGTGAGAGAACTGAAAACCGGGCCATATAAGGAGCTGGGGATGTTCAACCCAGATAAGAGACGATAAAGGGGACATGATAGCTGTCCTCAAATATTTGAAGGGATATCATGTGGAAGAAAGGTTAGGTTTGTTTTATTCTGAAAGTTCCAGTGAGAACTAGGCAGAGAAGCAGAATGAGGCTTTATCTAGAGGCTCCCAAAAGCCCCAGTGCGGTTTTAAGTTAGTAGCTTAACTCTTTTGGGACATCCTGTAAAATGGGAAAAAAAAGCAACAACCCACTCCCTAACATTTGGAGTTGTCCAGAAGTTAAACAGGCTACTTTAGAAATTGGCGAATTCCTTCTTGGTGGATGTCTTTAAGCAGAGTTCCTTCCAATTATGAGATGTTCTGGTTTCCTCTCCCAGGCTGGTGTACTGGCTGACTTTTGCAGTAGGCCGGTCCTTCCGAGGCTTTGGCTACGGGCTGACCTTCCTGCCGCTGCTCTCTATGCTGGTGTGGAATCTTTACTACATGTTCCTGGTGGAGCCGGAGCGTATGTTCACGGCCACAGACAGCCGCCTTGACTACCCAGACCATGTGAGAGCTGCTGACTACAAGCCACATCTCTGGGGGTGATACCCTCTCCTGCCTATTCTTGATGTTCCCCCAACCCCCACCCCCATCTCCCCAAGCCCCAGGAAATTGAGATGATCCAGATTCTTCACTGAATGGACTTTGGATATACCGTCTCTGCCCTTTGACTTCCTGGATTGTGACCTTTGGACTAGTTGCTTTTGAACCTTGCCAATCCTTGACTCTGATGTTGGGGGGCTGGGAGGAGAGGGCAGGGGACACATAGTAGAGGTCTTACACTGCCTTAGGCAACTTCATCCTAAAGCCTCTTCAAGCCTATTACTGCCTTGATTTTTCTGTAGCACTAGTGGGAGGAACTCCTGCCTCTTAGAGAGGAGGGAATGGAGGTAGGGAAAGCAAACCTGTCTTTATCGTCTGAATTTGCTTAAGAGAGAAGCTGTGGAATAACTTAATAAACCATTTTGAAACAGAAGGTTGTCGTTTAGTCATTTCAGACGTGTCTAACTCTTTGTAGCCACTTTTTGGGGGGTTTTGCCATTTCCTTCTCCAGCTCATTTTACTGATGAGGAAAGTGAGGCAAACACAGTGAAGTGCCTTGCCCAGGGTCATACAGCTAGTGCCTGAGGCCGGAATGAACTCCTAAAGAGGAGTCTACCTGATTCCAGGGCTGCTCTATCTACCTGGCCCATCAGCCCAAAACAAACAGGAGGGACTCTTTTTTTTTTTTGCCGGGCAATGAGGGTTAAGTGGCTTGCCCAGGGTCACACAGTTAATGTTAAGTGTCTGAGGCCGGATTTGAACTCAGGTCCTCCTGAATCCAGGGCCTGTGCTTTATCCATTGCACCACCTAGCTGCCCATATTGAAAGGTAAGTCGGGGTGAAGCTGTGAAGGCCTATAGTCTTTTTCTTTTTTGCAGGGCAATGAGGGTTAAGTGACTTGCCCAGGGTCATACAGCTAGTGTCAAGTGTCTGAGGCTGGATTTGAACTCAGGTCCTCCTGAATCCAGGGCCTGTGCTTTATCCACTGTGCCACTTAGCTGCCCCAGGAGGAGGAACTCTCAAAGTGGATGGAAGTTTTTTCATGAGGACCTGAGGGCAGTCTTAACTTTGGGCTTCCCTTAAATGTCTCCTTAGCGACCTTTCTATCTTAGCTGGAAGAAACATGTCATAACCTCTCGGTCTCAGTTTCCTTACTTATAAGATGAGAGCATTAGACTCCATGACCTCTAAGGGCTGTTCCAGCCCTAAACCAATGATCCTAAACGAAGTCCAAACAGTTCCAATTTCACTGCTTTGGCTGGGTTGCCATCCTCCCCCTCCTAACCCTCTTATCTATTTGTGAGTGGTAAAGGCAGCCAGCCCCATTCCCAAAGTGAGATGTGGCAGTATAAGGCTGAAGTGTTGATGTTTGTATGTGTGGGGAGAAGGGGAGAGGGAGGAGGTGTTTTAAGACCGGTCCATTTGTAAAATATGATGTTGGAGAGAGAGGGAGTTGGGATGGAGTAAATCACCATATTATTTCTTTGTTTCTTCCTTTTTTAAGAAGCCTCCTTGCTCAGTTCAAACTATCAGAAAACTCTGATGCACAGCACTCATGTCTCTGTGTCTGGGGCATGGAGCTCCCAATGGCAACAGGGAGAATTAATGTACTTTAGGAATGTTCATCTCTGATGGGTTTTCTCCCTTACCCACCTCTTTCCCTCTCCCTCAACATACACCAAGAGACTCTACAGCATGTTGAAAAAATAAGTATATATTTCATCTTTACCCCTCTAGGAACCCAAAGATCAGGAGTTGGGCTTCTCAATGCTTTGATCCAGGTATAAGGCTCACACTCCCAACCCAAATACTGGAAAAGAATGGGAAGAAAAGGGATCCAAGAGGACCAATATTAGACTAGAATTTAGGTGCTCCATCCCCCTTTCATCATTAACCAGTTCTCCTGATGTTCCCTTGTCCAGGGGAGACCTGAAGAAATTGAGGCTTGAAGGTTCAGTTTAAAAAAAAAAAGGAAAGGAATTAGGGACATTGGTATTAACATGAAGACTGGGGGCCAGAAATAGACGAATAGGAGGCATGATGTCCTGTCTTCCTTATTCCAAGGTGAATCCCTGTTCTCAATATAGTGTGGTGAAGGGAGGAGCATCTGGAAAGGCACTTGTGGGGAGATCAGAACCTCAGTTGATTGGTTCATACTCTGAGTAGCGTCTATGTCGTAGTAGCAGAAGGATCAGGCCCCCTCCTACCAGCAGAAGCCCAGGGGCCCCCAGAACGACCACCATTATTCCCAGGAGCAGAGGTGAGAAGGAATCCACTGGGGGGATTCCTATGCCCAAGAGAGCTGACCTAGGGGATCAGAAAAAAGAAAAAGAAAGAAAGCTTTGGGTTAATCCCATATAACTTCATCAACCCCTGTACCCTCCCTTCACTTCCTACCTGCCCTACTGAGAATTCCCTTTCCTTCCCCTAGGTTCCACCTCTCACCAAGTGAGGTAGCGATGGTCCTCATAGGCTGGATCAGCAGAGTCTCCAAATGTCAGGTTGAAGGTGCAGAAGTTAACGGGGGAGCTGAAGAAGGCTCTGACAATAGGTGACTGTGGAACTAGGGTAGCCAAGGTAGGACTGGGATGGGACACTTGGCAGGGAAGGGCTGTTTTAAGAGTTGGCTGCTTCTGTGAGAAGGCTACTGGCCGCCACTGCAGGAAGCCTTCTGGTGGGGAATGCCACAGTAACTGATTCATCTGAAGGGAGGAAGGGTGGAAGGTGGAAGAGTATAGATCTTTTTTTTTGTTTTAATTTTTAAAAAAAAATTTTATTTTTTTGGTGAGGTAATTGGGGTTAAGTGACTTGCCCAGGGTCACACAGCTAGTAAGTGTTAAGTGTCTGAGGCCGGATTTGAACTCAGGTCCTCCTGAATCCAGGGCCAGTGCTTTATCCACTGCGCCATCTAGCTGCCCCGAGTACAGATCTTAAAAGGGACTCCCGTCATTTGCCCCTCTAAAATCTCCCCACTCCATACCTCCATGCATTTCCTTTCCAGCCACTTTCCCATAAGTACTTATCAGTAGGGTAAAAGGTAAGGAATTAATAAATGACATTAGGGGCAGTTGGGTGGTGCAGTAGATAAAGCACTGGCCCTGGATTCAGGAGGACCTGGGTTCAAATTCGGCTTCAGATACTTGACACTTACTAGCTGTGTCACCCTGGGCAAGTCATTTAACCCTCACTGCCCTGCCAAAAAAACCCAAAACAACAAAACACAAATTTTTTAAAATGACATTTATAGAGCATTTTAAGGTTTTGAAAAGTGCTTTACACACAATATCTCATTTGATTGAAATCGACATTTTGACATCTCTGCAGTGTTTAAAACTGCTGGCTACTCTCTCCTCCCTAGATTTTCATGACACAGTTCAGGTGCATGTCTCTTTCCACTTGTCAGACCAATTTCTTGTAGTCTCCTTTGCAGGATTATCCATATGCCCTCTATGCTCTGATGAATTGCAGGGCTCTGTCCTGGGTTCTCTTTCTCTTTCTCTGTGACCTCATTGGCTTCCATAGGTTCAACTATCATCTCAATAGAGATGACTCCCCCATCTACATATCTGGCCCTTTGTTCTCTCCTGAGCCCTAGCCCTGAGTCACCAATAGCTTGCTGATTGTCTTTACCACAGGCATTTTAAACTCAACATATCCAAACCTGCCCTAACTTCCCTATTTTTGTCAAGAGTACCACTTTTTTTTGGGGGGGGGGGCGGAGGGCAGCTAGGTGGTGCAGGGAATAAAGCACTGGCCCTGGATTCAGGAGGACTTGAGCTCAAATCCGGTCTCAGACACTTGACATTTACTAGCTGTGTGACCCTAGGCAAGTCACTTAACCCCCACTGCCCCTAAAAGAGTACCACTTTCTTTCAGTCACTCAGGTTTGCAACCTAAGAGTCATTTCTGACTCTTCACTTTCACTCATTTCCAAGGGAAGAAATCAGGAGACACCATCACCACCTTCACTGTCATCATTATAACAGCCGCTAACATTTCCATAGTGCTTACTATGTGCCAAACACTTTACTATTATTATTTCATTTGATCCTCACAACAACCCTGGAAGGTGGGTGCTCCTATCATGATCCCTATTTTACAGATGAAAAAACTGAGGTTAAGTGACTCATCCAGGGTCACACAACTAGCAAGTGTCTGAGGCTGATTCCAGCCCTAGCACTCTACCCACTGGGCTACCAAGGTGCCTCAAACAAGGGTTCAAGTCTTTGATCTGTTGTTAGCTGTGGGATTTGAAGCAAGTTATTTAAATCTCTCTCTCTCTCTTTTTTTTTTGTCAGGGCAATGAGAGTTAACTGACTTGCCCAGGGTCATACAACTAGTAAGTGTCAAGTGTCTGAGGCTGGATTTGAACTCAGGTCCTCCTGAATCCAGAGCTTGTGCTCTATCCACAGCGACACCTAGCTGCCCCCAAGTCATTTAAATCTCTCTGAGATGGAGTTTCCTTATTGATTTGCTAAATGAAGAAAATATCCTGCCTAACCTCACCATGCTTCTAGTGAGGTCTTTGTGAAAGTGCTTTGTAAATTGGAAAATAAGGGGGCAGCTAGGTGGCGCAGTGGATAGAGCATGAGCTCTGGATTCAGGAGGACCTGAGTTCAAATATGGCTTCAGACACTTGACACTTAACTAGCTGTGTGATCCTGGGCAAGTCACTTAACCCTCACTGTTCTGCCAAATTAAAAAAAAAAAAGTTATTTAAGGGACAGCTAGGTGGTGCAGTGGATAGAGTACCGGCCCTGGAGGCAGGAGTACCTGAGTTCAAATCCGGCCTCAGACACTTAACACTTACTAGCTGTGTGACCCTGGGCAAGTCATTTAACCCCAATTGCCTCACTTAAAAAAAAAAAAATTGGAAAATTTAGTTATTCCCTAATCTCTCTTTGGGTAACCATCCCAAATCTCAATCCCATCACTGAAGCCTGACCTGGAATACTGCAGGGCAATATTCATCATCGATGGATTCTTGCTCCTTTAGCTGGGGGCACTGGGAATCCAAGACTGGAGTTGCCACCTCCAGCCCAAAAAGGGAGTGGTTTCCACGAGGAACAGCCCCAGACAGAACCAGCTCTAGCTGGGAGGTGTCTGCTGTATGCAAGAGTCGAGGGAGACCAGCTGGACGACCAGAACCAGAGAAAGCACGAACCTGGGCGGGGTGAGGGAATCAGTGAAAGAGAAACTGAGAAGATGGGACCAAGACAGAGACAAGGCACAAAGATCCCCTCTCTCCCCGCTCCTGCCCCACCTCTAACCACTGTATTGCCCTCTACCAAAGTCACAGACAGCTAGAAACCTCTCTCCGACCTGGGTAGACTCCATTTTTAGTTCCTTGTCTCTTATCCCCAAACCTTGAATGCGAGGCTGCCATTGGTGAAGGCTCCCAAGGGGTCCTCTGAAGGTCGACCCTGGAATGTGGCACTCAGGGTAGTGGGGTCAAGCGTGCTGTTGACATCATCCCAGGAGAAGTCGGCCAGGAGGTAGGGTGGGTAAGACTTTCTCAGGGACCCGGTCTTTACTTCTGAACTGTTGGTACCGTCAAATTCAAACAGCTGACAGAGAGGCAAAGGAATAGGAGGCGGAGTTTTCAGGCCTGGATCCTGCTCACTCCTAAATTACCATGTTCTGCCCTTCTAGTCATCAGGCCCTACCCTCCCAGATTCCAGATCTCCACCCGGACCTCTGAGCCATCCCACCAATTTTCAGTTTATACCCTCAAGCTGAAAGCTTTTCCTTGGGTTCCCTCACCCTGGGGAAGATGAAGGCTGAGGAAAATTGAACACTATCAGCAGGGAGCACAGTCAGGCTCCCTTCAGGTGCTGGAGACAGCAGGCAGGTCCAGTTGACACTCAGGACACTGTGAGGGGTGTTTGTGGCCACAAAGAGCACAGCTGGGGGTCCCAGGCTGCTCCAGATGTAGTGAATTGTAGAGTTGGCTCCCACAGCCCGGATGTGCAACAGGTTTTGTGAGGGGTCCGTCAGTCCTGGGATAACCTCCAGAGACACCTGCAACAAGCGGGTAGGAGGTCAAGACTGCATCTAACTTATCTGCTTTTGTGCTCCAGGAGATAAAGGGGATTGGGCAGAAGTACTGAAACAGGATTTAGAGAAGCAATGGTTGGCAATGAGAGGGACATATGGATATGACCCTCCTCTGAGATGGAAAGTGCTCCCCCCTTCGGCCTAGTGATCTGATCTCAAAGTCTTAAAGCCCTTTAGAGCCCCCTATTTCTCTCTCTCTATTTTTTCTCTAGAGAGAGGCAATAATGGGAAGCTACTATCCCCCCCTTTCTAAATATAGGCATATCAACTTAAAAATTGTTTCAAAGAGTCTGCATCGAGACATTACATAGACATGATAAAGTTGTTGCAGAAACTGAAAATGTTGCAAAATAAGTAATCGCTGAACATTCCAGGAGAATGATTTATTGCTGAACCCAATTGCCGCATTTTGCTCAAATTAGATGTCTGTAAAAAGTATAAAAACTGCTTGATTTCTAATCCCGGTGTGTCACACCTCCTGGTTGTCCCAGTGAGTGTGGTGCACCTTTCTTTCGAAAGAAATAAAATCAATGCTTCGGCCTCCTTTCTCCTCGAGTCTCTATTACAGGGGTCAGTGGATGTACTTCCCATCCCACTCAGCAAAGACCCCGGGGGAAAGAGCTAGAAGTTACTGGGCACAGTAGGGGAGAGCGGCAGGGGCTGGGAGGACACCGGGACGGGGCAGAACGAGGCTTTTTTGTCGGGGAGTCGTAGGGGGGTCCCTGAGAGAGGCTACGGAGAGGTGGGGGGGGGGCTTGGAGCAAGAGGGAATGCTAAAACCTGGTAGTTCTAGACCCGAAGGGGGCAAAGACCAACGCCTGCCCTTACGCAGGTTACTCGGAGTTGAGTCACGGCCTCCAGGGCAGGCAGTCCTCGAGGTGCCCGGCCCAGGAGCCCCCTTTCCCCCAAGACCTCGCGAGCTCCTTCCCCTTTCAAGATTCGTTCCTCCCTTTCCCCGAACGCCCCCTCCTCCTCCCGAATCTCCGTGCTCCCGCGGCCCCTCACCCGGCGGGTCTGGTCCCCGAGCAGGCCGGCGGGGGCTCGGAGCAGCAGCAGGCACTGGAGGAGGAGCAGAGAGCGGCCAGGGGGAGAGACCCCCCGGGCCCAGGGTCTATCCCCTAGCATGCCTCCGCAGCCGCCCGGAGCTCGCCGGAGCTCGCGTCACGTGACTGGCGACAGCAGTCGCCGAGTCCTTTAAAGGGCGGAAGCCTCTGCTGCCTCTTAAAGGGGCCGCCTGTCTTCCCTTGGATCCCCGCCCCCGTAGAGGGATAGGGAAGTTTGGGGTGAAGCCTACACTACACCCTGACCTTTCGTATTAGAACCCTTGAAGAAGAAGAAGAATCACCCCCACCCCCAATTTGATCCTTTGGAAGTGATGCAGGAATGAGCCTGTGTAAAGGGCACGCTGGATAGTTGTTCCGTGGTTTGCCATTTCCTTCTCCAGCTCATTTGACAGATGGGGAAACGGAGGAAAACAGGGTGAAGCGACTTGCCCAAGGTCACAGCTAGGAAGCTGCCTGAGGCCGGATTTGTACTCAGGTCTGACTACAGTCCGGGCACTCTATCCGTTGCCCACCTAGTTGGATAGAGGATAGGCAAAAACCAGGGAAGAAAGGAGCACCCATCATTTCCTAACTTCCCCCATTCTTTGGAGGGCATTAGTCCCAACCTCTGAATCTGTCAGTGAGCATTTACTAAATGCCTACTACGTGCCAGGATGAGTGCTGAGGGTGGATACAGAAAGAGGCAAAAGGCAGGCCCTGCCCTCAGAATGCACACAATCTAATGGGGGAGAGAGACAACAAGCAAATAACTGTTCAAACAAGCTACATTCAGGATAAATAGGAAATAGTTAAGAGGGGAAGGCACTAGAATTTAAGAGGAATTTGGGAAGGCTTCCTGTAGAAGGTGGGATTTTAGGTGGTACTTTAAGATAGGAGGGAGAGGGTGCCAGCCAAAGAAAATACCTGGGGTGGGATGGAACTGAGCACCTTGTTCTTGAGTCACTGGATCAGTATTTGGCAAGAGTGTATTTGGTAAGGTGTAAACAAACAGGCTGGAAAAATAGGGAATGATTAGGTTATGAAGGGCTTTGAAAGGCAAACTAATGATTTTATATTTGATCATGGAGGTGATAGGGAGCCACAGGAGTTTATTGATTTTTTTTTTTTTTTGCTGGGCAATGGGGGTTAAGTGACTTGCCCAGGGTCACACAGCTAGTAAATCAAGTGTCCGAGGCCGGATTTGAACTCAGGTACTCCTGAATCCAAGGCCGGTTCTTTATCCACTGCACCACCTAGCCGCCCAACAGGAGTTTATTTGAATAGGGGGATAATATAGTCCAACACTGCAGTATGAAGGCTGGATTGGAGTGGGAGAGACTTGAGGCAGGCTGTCAAAACAGTCCAGGGTGACCAGGGTCTGCACTAGGGTGGTGGCAGTCAGAGGAGAGAAAGAGATGTTGTCTTCAAGAGACATTCTCATGGAATTTAACCACAAAGGAAAGAAGAGATTTAGGATGATAGTTACAAGGGATAGGTTAAAGGGAAGGTTTTTTGAGGATGGGAGAGACAGGCAAGTTGCAATCTCCCAGTAGGATCTCAGTGCCTTAAGGGCAGGGACCATTTTTTTCTTTATTCCTAGGGCCTAGAGCAATACCTGGCACATAACAGGTATGTTTAACAAATGCTTGTTGTCTTGTTTTGTGGGGCAATGAAGATTAAGTGACTTGCCCAGGGTCACACAGCTAGTAAATGTCAAGTGTCTGAGGCTGGATTTGAACTCAGGTCCTCCTGAATCCAGGGCCAGTGCTTTATCCACTGCGCCACCTAGCTGCCCCCTTGTTGATTATTAAGTGCTAGGGAAGTGATACAAAAACTGGGAATCAGCACTCAAAGCAGGTAGCTTGGTGTAGTTCTTGGTGAGAACACTGGGCTGAGTCTAGATTTGGGTCTTTGCTCTAGTCTGGTGACCCTGGGCAATGTGATTTCGCCATGTCCTGTTCTCTTCTGTAAAATGGGGATAATTCTTGCATTATCTGCTTCACAGGGTTTTGAGAAAAGTGCTTTCTGTGATTTATTATTAAGAGACTCAGGTGTCTAATTAATTCCCCAAGTGTGAGTTATTAGTCCTTTAGGGATAATAAAAGGCAAGGCAAAATCTCATTGAAACTTCTTGCTGTGCAAAATGAACTAGATAAATTCTTCTGTTTCCTTTTAGCTTTATATAACTCTTACCAAACATGCTACAGGAGAGGAAGAACATCATTAGCTAAAAATTCTGATGTAGGGAGTGGGGGAATGGACTTCCAGAAAGGGAACAGGTTGAGGTGAGAAAATCAAGATGATTTGAGGAAGTGAGGCCACCAATTTTAAGGATATAGTATGTGTGGGGAACTAGAGGGTCTTAAGGTTGGAAGCTGATTGTAATGGTCTTGAATGCTTTATTTCAGGTTTTTAGAAATCAGATTAAGAGAGTGAGAATGGAAGCAGGGAAGCCTGTTAGAAGGCTTGTATGGGGCAGCTAGGTGGCACAGTAGATAAAGCACTGGTCCTGGATTCAGGAGGACCTGAGTTCAAATCCAGCCTCAGACACTTGACACTTACTAGCTGTGTGACCCTGGGCAAGTCACTTAATCTTCATTGCCCCTAAAAAAAAAGGCTTGTATAACAGTCCTTGAGCATAGCAATAAGAATGGGAAGGATAGAAGAGGTAGACCACTAAGATATTAATGAACCTACCCAGCTCCACCCATTTCCTTGGGGTCTCATAAAGACTTTTTTTTTGGTGAGGCAATTGGGGTTAAGTGACTTGCCCAGAGTCACACAGCTAGTAAGTGTTAAGTGTCTGAGGCTGGATTTGAACTCAGGTCCTCCTGAATCCAGGGCTGGTGTTCTATCCACTGTGCCACCTAGCTGCCCCTCATATAGACTTTTAACTTGTAGCCACAAAATTAGGTCTTAAGTGAAGGGCTGGAAAGGGAAATCTATATTTCTTTCTTTCTTTTTTTTTTTTTTGGTGTGAGGCAATTGGGGTTAAGTGACTTGCCCAGGGTCACACAGCCAGTGTTAAGTGTCTGAGGCTGGATTTGAACTCAGGTACTCCTGACTCCAGGGCCGGTGCTCTATCCACTGCGCCACCTAGATGCCCAGAAATCTGTATTTCTAAGGTTTGGGTCCCTTTCAAAAACTATGAAGATACCCTCTTTTGAGAAATAATCTTCTTTTCCAGCAAGGATCTAAGTCCTGGGTAAATTTTTTACAATCCAAGAAAATAAATGTTTTAGCATGTAACAATTGGAGTGACACCACCTGCTGGAGAGTTACTGTAGGAAAGCTCTGCCATGAGGAGGAATCTGAGGGCAAGCCATGTGGTCAGTTCCTTGGGGTCAGGAAGTTTGCTCCTGGGTACTGTCTATCAAAGCTACCAGCCAATTAACTTGGAGCTGTGTGTGCATGTGGATGGGATGTTCCCAGTTTCATGGGAGGCTTGTGGGACTTGCTTTCTCACTCTTTCTGGAGGACCTCAGCGGGAAGAGGAACAGGAGACACTGGCTCCCCAAGATATAGCTGAATCTAGGCCTCTCTCCACCAAATTCTTATTCTCCTTAGTAAATGCTTAAAAGTATAAACTCTTGCTAAAGCTTATAATTTACTGGTGACCACTCATTAGATAATTTTAGACAGTATAGCTAGAATTTTAGCTCCTTACAAGCAAAAGATAAGCAGTTTTATTTAGGGTCCCCCAGAAGATGAAGGGGAGAAAAGGCTGTTAGGAGGTAGGAGATGCCAGGAGAGGATGGGTGGGAAAAAAATGGGGCTTCAAGGGTTTATGCATTACACCTTTCCCCAACCCCCACTTAATACCTCTTAATTTACGTATTTTTTTTTTTTTTGGCGAGGCAATTTGGGTTAAGTGACTTGCCCAGGGTCAATTAGTTAGTAAGTGTTAAGTGTCTGAGGCTAGATTTGAACTCATGTCCTCCTGACTCTAGGGCTGGTGCTCTATCCACTGCGCCACCTAGCTGCCCTTTCTTAACTTTTTATGAACAAAGAAGTCTTACAGCTAGGAAGGAAGGAGTAGGATGACTGAATTTGTGAATCATAAGGCCTAGCAGCCAAGAGGAAGTAACACAGGAAAAAAAAAATCAAGGTGGATGACGTAATTTGCTTCCCTTACTACCCTAGTTAATCAGATTTTTTTGAATTAGTTAAAAAATATAAACAATCGGAACAAGACTTCAACTTGGGGGGGGGGGTTAAGGACTACAGAAGGGAAAAAGATTATGCTGTCCAACTTAGAAAAATATGGGTTCTAGAAAAGGAATTAGGAGACCTGGGTTATAGCACTGGCTTCCTAACTTTGCAATTTTAGATTAGCCACTTGGCCTCTTGATACCCAAATTCCCCCATCTATGAAGTGGAAAGGAGGATGCACTCAATGAACCTTTAAAGTTTCCCAGATAGCTAAGGATTCTTTAGCTTCAGGAAAGTTTCCTCAAATGATCCTCATCTTTTTTCATGGCCAAACATTCGTGCCCTTTCTAGTCACTGTCCTATAGGAATGAATAAAAAAGGCTAAAAGCAAGACAGAGGTATTAGTGACTGACTAAAAAAGGTCTGGTTTGGAAGATGGAGAGTTTAATGATGAGTATGAAGGAGGTTATGGTTAACTTCCTCTTAATCACAAAAAAGTTCCTGGAGGAGGTTCTAAAGACAGCTAGGAAGAGGAAGGTGGTAGGGAAAAGGATAATTTGGGCAGGAAGCAAACAAAGGTAGACAATTCGAATGTTAAGATTCTTCAGTACTTGGGGGGGGGGGGCGGTATGGCGCAGTGGTTAAAGTGCTGGCCCTGGATTCAGGAGTACCTGAGTTCAAATCCAGCCTCAGACACTTAACACTTACTAGCTGTGTGACCCTGGGCAAGTGACTTAACCCCCATTGCCCCGCAAAAAAAAAAAAAAAAAAAAAGATTCTTAAGTACTCTATCTTCACCCAAGAAAAGGTAAAGAGAAAAGACCCAGAACATGAAACTTTTGTCACCAACCTTGTAGCACCAACCTTAGTTGTATTAAATGATAGAATGTTATGTCATATGCTTGCAAACAGTCATATTAATTTGAATTATTATACCTAGTAATCAATCCCAGACAAGGAACACCCATGATTTGGTCAAGCTTCTTTAGTTACGACTTGAGGTACTGAAATTCAAGCAGTGGCTCCCTAATTTTTGTGACACCAACAATTTAATCCTTCCCGTATGACCTTGGTAGGGAAAACACTCATGATACCAGATTAAAATCTTTTGGGAAAATAAGACCATGACAGTGGCACTCTCATTTTCCTCTGGCCTTATGTTCCCAGAAGCCCAGAGGTAGTGGTATTACTTTAGGGTAAAAAAGAACACAGAACAACCAGGGTCTCTCAAATGACTGAGATTTTAATCATCGGAAGCAAACTTAAATGGAAAGCTTACAATAGGAGTTACATGTCAGTGCCTTTTGCAAACTGAGCTGGGGCAGAAAGAGGCTGAGCAGAGAGGCCTCTCAACCTAATCTCCACCGAAGACATCCATGTTTGCCCTGGCAGCCTGGCTCGGGGAAAGGATGGAGAAAACCTGCTGGTCCTGTGGGCTGTCACTTCAGCTGATGCTTGTGTTGTCTGCTCACTCCTGCCCACCATCAGGGTTACCCCCTGACTGATTCTGATCATCACCCTTCTTTTTGTGGCCTGAGACAATGTCATCAATCCGAAGTAGCAGGACGGCCGTCTGGAGAAGAGAACCAAGACCCGAGAGATCAGTGGTGGGAAAAGAGGTGCCCTGCTTCCTGAGACAAGATCTCTTGTCCTACCCCAGCATCACCCCATCATCTGAAACAACTCTTTTTGGATGCTATAAATGATGCCCAAAGAACCTCTATAGGAGGTATAGATATCTTGTACTCTGTTCTTCTAGGATTTTTTTTTTGAACTAGACTTTGAGGCTGACACCAAACTAGTTACCGTGAGCATATTTCTTTGGATCCCATCCTCCAAATCTGAATTACTCTTTTATTTCCTACTTTGGCTGAGAAAGGGAATGGAAACAGATGGGGAGAGTCCTCTGGAATCCTGTCCGCCACAGGAGGTCAGCTTTGCATTGATTCTGGGGCCCTCACCTCTACTGCAGTCTTGTAGATTTGCAGCTTCACAGCAAGTGGTTCCCAGATGCCCAGCTCCTTCATGTCCACCAAAACGCCTGTCTCACCATCCACACCCCAGGTCTCACAGTTCTCTTGGGTGTGTTTTGCCTGTATGGTTGTCAGGGAAGAGATCTCTTTCAGGGGGAAACTCTTGGGTCAGGACAGAAGATGGAAACGGAAAGGGGCATTTTAAAGACTTTAAAGGAAAAAACTGGGCAGAAGAACATGATTAGAAGGTAACAGGGATATGAGGGAAAATGGGAAAGAGAAAGATTTAGACAAATTGAGAATGGGTCGAAGGAAGAAGGAATTTAGGGAGACAGGATGTGGGCCCCAGGGGCACACGGGCTGAGGCAGCTCTCTTTCACTGGGTGAAAGGCATGGGGCCTTACCCGAAGAGAAGTGAGTAGACGGATGGTACTGGCCCCACAGTTCTGGATAAGGGTACGAGGGATGACCTCGAGGGCCTGGGCCACAGCTCGGTATGGCCATTGCTCAATGCCAGTCATGGCCTTGGACTTTTCTGTCAGGGCATGGGCCAGGGCCATCTCAGAGGCCCCACCCCCAGGTACCAGCAGAGGTTCGAGAAAAACGTTCCGGCAGACCTGCATGGCATCCTGGAGGTTTCGCTCCACCTCCTGGGGAAAGAAAAAAATGAGCTAAGATTAAGATGCCTTCTGACCTAGTACATGCCCACACAACTCTGACCTGGATTATACATTCCCTTTTTTCTAGCCTAACAATCACAGGACTGAAGTAAAATACACAGTGTATGCAAACTGTCAAGATTAGTCAAGACCAAAAAGTATGACTAAAGGAGGAAAACTGGGATAACCACTGGTCTAGAGGGGCTATCCAGCCTGATGGCCACTTGATTAAGAAAACTTAAATTAGTCTTCCCAGCCTCCCCTCTCTTGTCCTCCTTCCCCAAATATCCTGAGAACCAAATCTGCCAAGCATTATTCAGGATAAAAATTAATCCTAAATCTTTGGGGAGCTCATAAATACCAACTCAGGGAAGTACCAAAGCAGATTGTGTCAAAGGGTAAGAACAGACCAATAAATCCCCCAACCAGAGAAAAGTCATTTAGAAACAAATTTAGTGCCCCCCCCCAATTCCTTTACTTCGTGATTCAAGTCCCCCAGGTTTCTTCTCATTCTGAGGATTTCTGCTTCCCTTTATAACTATTTATAAACTATCTTAGCTTCTTTGAACCCAATACTCTTCCCATTAGAGTCCAACTCAGGCTGAATATAAAATCCACAACAAGGATATTTCATTTTATCTCATGCGACCCAACTCTTCACCGATGTCTGAAGTTAGGAGAAAAAAGTGGTAAGGTTTTTATAGGATACTGTTAGGTGGCATGGTAAATAGTCATGCTAGATTTGGGAGTCGAGAAGACCTGAGTTCAAATCCTGCCTCAGAGGCTGTATGCCTCTAGGCAAATCACAACCTCCCTCAGCCTTAGTTTCCTCCTTTATAAAATGGGCATCGTGAGGAGTAAAAGAGATATTTGTAAATGTGCTTTGCAAACTGTAAAGCACTATGTAAATGTTAACTATGATTACACTTCAATTGGAAAAATAAAAGTGGCACAGGCAGAGAACTGAAGTCCACTATAAAGGGAGGGAGTAAGACATCTATGGTGAAGGTTATTTACCACTCTTCCTTGTTCCCCTTTGTGTTGGGACACTTTACAACCCACAAGAAGGGTAGAGGAGGGGGGCGGCTAGGTGGCACAGTGGATAAAGCACCGGCCCTGGATTCAGGAGGACCTGACACTTGACACTTACTAGCTGTGTGACCCTGGGCAAGTCACTTAACCTCCACTGCCCTGCAAAAAAAAAAAAAAAAAAAAGGTAGAAGAGAAGGTCAATGGCTCACCGATAGGATCTCCTTGCTGGCCCCTCGGAGGAGGATGGTGCAGGCCTTGGGATCTTTGCATTCTGTGATGAACGTGAAGTACTCATCCCCAATCTTCTTAATTTCAAATAAGCCAGCACCAGTTCCAATGTCATCTTCTCTGAGTTCTTCTGGTCGGCTGGCAATCCGAGCCCCACAGGCCCTGCATGAGGAACCCCAAATTTTCAGAAATGCTTCCCTTATCTCTTATCCACTGGAGTTTCAAACTCTGGGTGAAGACCCCCATCCACCCAAGAATTAGCAAAAAATTCCTATTTATCTTTTTGCAAAAGATAAGTTGACAAACTGGTATTAAGTCTGAACAGATAAATCTTATTATTCAGAAAACCTGCTGTATTCAGAATATAAAGCTGAGGCAAAACAGTGACCATTCTTTATTTTAATTAGATGCTAAGACAATGGTAAAGTCAAAATTTATTTTTTGTTGAAGATAAAAGTACAAACAATGAAACAACTGCAACTTTTCCAAGGAGTTCAGATCCCTTACATCCTAACAGGGTTTAAATATTCACTTGACATATACATGTGATTATCTATTTTCTCCTTATCCTGTCCATTCAGGTGAGAGGAAGGGAGCCTGTGGTCAGTCAGGAATGCAGGTGTAATGTGTCCGACTGCTTTACAAAATCAAATTAAAACCAATTCAAGTTATCTGTTTTATCTAGCCCTCTTCTCACTCACAAACAAGATAATCAATAGTCAAATATGTATTTGAGCATCTGTAACAGACAACTCCTTAATCAGACATACTACAAGAAAGCAAGCAAAACCTCTGAACGTTTCCATTTAGCTTGGTGATGTGCCTTGGTAATTTTGGCAGCTTTAGTTTGTTTTACTCAAAGCTAATATTAAGACAGGTGTTGTCATGAAGTACATAGCTGTTGGACAGAGGTCACCCGGGTATGTGCAGCTGACTGACGATTACTTTTCTTCAGTAACTGCTATTTCTGCTACGTCAGAACCATGATCAGAGTAAGAAGGCAGAGGAGGTCGAGGCTGCTGGCATTCACTCACCTGGCAATTCGGTTGTTGTCCGTCTTCCGGACTCTGCGGATAGCTGTGATGTTGGCCCGCATGAGGTAGTGCTGAGCTAAATCTACAAAGCACAAGTGTAGACATATCAAGCCGGTGCAAGTGTTCCTGGGCTCAAATCCTGCCTTCTCTTCTAACAAGACCATTTTAATGTTCTCTCTTGGTGAGAGGAGACATACCCCCTCCCCCTGGAAGTTCTGTGAAAGTGAAAGAGACTGGCTTACCCGAGATGCCTTTTTCTGTGATGACCACATCAGGTTTGAGGTGAATAATATCCTCACAAAGCTGCTGAATGTATTCTTCTTCCATTTGCAGGATCCGGGTAAAGTCTTCCTCTCGAGTTATCTCAATGTCTGTCTGTAAGAATAGGGAACGGAGGCAGACATCTGCTTAACCAGTCAGACTCCCTCTGAGCACAGGGTTTCCTGCCATGCTCTCTCCTACCTCTTCTCCTCCAGACAACTTGGCATGGCTTTGTTCCAGATCACCACAGGCTCCCAGGCCTTTAAGTCTGGAGCCTCATTTATCATTTTCCTAACTCTAATAACTTTAAGGTGTCCACCCCCCCAATCAACTAACTGTGTGTCTGTCTGTCTGTCTCTGTCTCTCTCAAGCCAATGAAACCCTCCACACCTAATTCTCTTTAGAATCAGAAGTGGTTTTTGACGTTTAGCACTATTCAATTCCTTTGCTTCAGCTACTGGTGGGCATTAGGTTATCAGCTGAGGGGCTGACACCTAGTTCATAAAAGGGGATAGAATGTGGAAATCCTGGGCTGAAATGGGTTAAGAGTAGGTGTGGTTACGCTAGAGACAATCCTCGTAATCAGGAGACCCATCTTCCCACTCTGCTTGATGACACATCCGCAGGGATAGTGCAATGTCCCCCTCCTTAGAGGATCTCCACTGGGCCTCTGGTGGATGTGAATGAAGAATGGAATTCATCCAGGATGATCTGTTTCCTCATCTTCTTGCCCTTGATCTATTTCCCTTCTCCGAATAGCTTTAGCCATGGCCCTCACCTGGCTTTCTCCTTTCTTGTACTCCAAGGAGGAATCCAGCAACACAATTCGGGGATTCTTAATGTAGCGCCGCATCCGTGGATGGGTCACATCCTTGTTGATCATAACTCCACGTAAGACGCAGGAGTCCTCAATTATGCCTCCAGGAATCTGCAAAGCAAAAACAGCTTTGATCTCTATCACCAAGGTAAGGAAATAGAATGCTTCAACTGTTCCGATAAATTTTTCATTCTTCCAAAACACCATACCACCATCACATGGTACATGGTTTTTTTGTGTGTGTGTGTTTTTTTTTTTAGTGAGGCAATTGGGGTTAAGTGACTTGCCCAGGGTCACACAGCTAGTAAGTGTTAAGTGTCTGAGGCCGGATTTGAACTCAGGTACTCCTGAATCCAGGGCCAGTGCTCTATCCACTGAGCCATCTAGCTGCCCGGTTTTTATTTTTACTATGCTTTTATTTGAAAAATCACCAAACACACATCTAAGTGTCCTTTGGAGGGGAGAAGATATGGGAATCATGGGTCGTGACTCCTGGTGTCAAAGGTGGCACTGGCCAAGGTCAAGATATTTTATGTGATTTGTCATACAATGGTATATAAGAATAATGTTCTTTTTAAGGTACTAAGAGTGTTTCTCTTGGATTGTTGAAATGCTACTGCTTTGCTCTCTGAAGGGAATAAAGGGGAAAGAGGGCAAGAAGAGATGCTCTTACAAGTCTTCCAGATCTTTAGTGGAGTTCATTTTCTCTCCAGTCCCTCCCACTTTGTGTGCATGTGTTAGCTGGGAATGAGGACTCTAAGCAGCAGGCAGCTCTAGTTTTTAGGAGCAAGAGAATCTGAGAATCTCCTGATCCCCCTTTTCTATAGGATAGGTAGGGTTCCATTCTCCTACTGTAGCTTAGTCTGATTTCACTGAAATCTTCTCAGAAGTTTCAGGCTCTCCTGAAACCACATTTGTCCAAAGATGAGCAATTGGGGTCCACACATAGGGAAACCAATAAGCTGGGAGTCAAGAGAAGTGGGGCAAGTCACTTTTCTTCTCTACACCATAGTTTTGGCCAGAGACCAATTAGTTTGAGAACTGCTGAAATGGATGATTCCTTCCCATTCATTCTAAGCTTATGATTCCCATAAATTGCAGGGGCTTTGAGCTCCCTCTGCTGGCCACAAGGCAGTACATTAACTCAGACCCTAAGGAAACAAGGAGATTGGTGCTAATCCACAGTTAATGGCAAAGTTAAACATTTCATCCTTTAAAAATCTTTACTCTGAGCCCAACTTTGTGATTTTTGTAACGAATGGAATGATGCCACCTGCTGGAGAGTTACTGTAGGAAAAGGAGAAGACGTCTGAGAGCAAACCATGTGTTAGGGTCCTTGGTGTCAGGAAGTGGCGTTTGCTTGTGGGTGCTATCAAAGCTGCCAGCCAATTAGCTTGGAGCTGTGAGTGCATGGGGGGGATGTTCCCAGCATCATAAGAGGCATTGGATCCTTTTTGGTTCCTGACCTTTCCATGGCAGGTCGGATGCTGGGGTCTCTTTGAAATAGTTAGATTTTTACCTTTCTGATCATTAGGTCCTAATGTTCTTTAACAATTACTTAAATACTCTTGCTAAAGCTTATAATTTATTGGTGACCACTCATTAGATATTTTAGACAGACTAGCTAGAATTTTAACCCTTACATTTTCTAACTAAAGGCATAATAGAAACCAAGGGCCCTATATGTGTGGTAAGTCGAGTTATATACCTGTAAGAGTGCCAAAAGTCCCAAATTCCAATTTTACCTTCCCTTGACCGATGGGCAACTCGTTTATCTACCAACAAATCTGTGCCCTTCTGCTAAGACTTGTACTGAATACTTGTACTTGTACTCCAGGTATGGAAAATACTCCTTGTCAGGGCCCATAATCCAGATAAAGGATAATCTAAATTATCTATGTGATCTGGATCTAATACCTCTAAGGATGGTGATGAAAAGTGCACTGAGGACATTACCTTTTCCACTTTAGCATACTTCTTAATGTCAATCTCTTTTCTACCATTCTCTTCAAATTGTACCATCTTCACAGCATCAAGGGCTATGGTGCAAGCCAGGGAGGACCAGCGGCTGATCACCTTAGTGCGGATGGCACTATCAATGATATTCATCATTGTATCACGGTTGTTGATATCAACGGGGATACTGGGGAAGAAGAAAGAAACATGAGTTTGGAGGACATTCATAGGGAAAGTCACTTGTTTGCAGCTCAGATGCCAGGTGACAAAAATAATGAGCTAACAGGTAGGAAAAAGTTCCTATTTCTTTAGAAGTGTCCAAAAGAACTTCCAGAAGTGAACTTGTTCATCTTTCTATACTCTTGTCCATAACTCCACCTTCTCCCTCATCAGTTTTCCTGGGCTTCATTATCATCTCTATGCTGATGGCACACGCAAACTTCTATCTTACATACCCAGCCCTAATTTCTCCTCTGATGTTCAGTCCCGAAGTACCAACTGCCTATGGGACATTTCAGACTGGATGTGCTCTAGGACTTTCAAACTCACTATGTACCAAGCAGACCAAATCTTCCCTTTTTCCATGTTTCCCAGGTTCATAGTGCTGATGCTATCTTTAACCCTTTGATGTCTCACCCCACCTACCTATAAACAGTAGCCAAATTCTGTGATTCCTATTACTTAATCATCTCTTACATCCCACCATCTCTCTTTTCTATCACATAAAACCCACTTGTTTTCAAGCACTCATCAGCTCTTGCCCACCTTATTGCAATGGCTTCCTGAGAGGTCTCAAGCCTCTTCCCTCTCTAATACATTTCACAGTTGCCAGAATTATTTTCCCTCAAGTGATGAACTGACCATTTCACTCCATTCTCTCCCTAGTGCTCGCAGGAACAACTGCGTTCATTTTCAAAGTGATTTAAAGCTGGTCCCAACCTATCTTTTCTTCTAGGGAAATTGGGGTTAAGTGACTTGCTCAGGGTCACACAGCTAGTAAGTGTTAAGTGCCTGAGGCTGGATTTGAACTCAGGTTCTCCCGACTCCAGGGCCAGTGCTCTAACTACTGCACCACCTAGCTGTCCCCCCAACCTATCTTTTCTGCATCATCATCACTCTCCTACCTTATATTCTGTAATCCAGCTACACTGCTCCTCTTCACCTGTTCCTGTCCCTTTGCAGAAGCCACCTCCCTCCACCCCGTCTGGAATGCACTCCCTTGCTTATGTTCTCATAAAAACCCCCCATTAAAAAAAAAAAAGATTCAGTTCAAGCACTGCCTCCTACAGGAGGCCTCTTCTGATCTTTCACACACATACCCCCTCCAAAACTCTGGTTTCCTTCCAAATTATCTTGTATTTAATCACTCTGTGTTGACTCTGCATAAACCTAGAGGCAACACAATGACAGCTAGCATTTATATACTGCTTTAAGTTTTGCAAAGTGTTTACAAATATCATCTTATTTCACCTTCAGAGTCTCTTTGGGAAGTAGGAAGGAAACAAGCATTTATTAAGCACCTAGTATATTACAGGCAATAAACTAAACATTTCTGACCTATAATCTCACTTTAAGTCTCAAAATAGATACTCTATTATTTTTATTTTACAAACAAAGAAACTGAGGAAAAAAGAGGCTAAGCTTTTTTTTGGGGGGCGGGGTAATGGGGGGGGGGTAAGTGACTTTCCCATGGTCACACAGCTAATAAGTGTCAAGTGTCTGAGGTTGGATTTGAACTCAGGTACTCCTGAATTCAGGGCCAGTGCTTTATCCACTGAAAGAGGCTAAGTTCTTAACCCAGGGTCACAGTGTCTGAGGGAAGATTTGAACTCAAGTCTTCCTGATGCTAGGTCTAGCACTTGATCCATTTCTAGAAGGCCTGCATTGGTGGAAGTAGTTTCTTTAATTAGTTTTTTATACTGACACACCCACCCACACATATATATGCCTAAATGGTTTTTAATATATAATATGTATTATATTTACTCTCTTTATGCTTCAATTAACTACATTTTCCTCATCCTTCAAGGACAGGTTTAAATCCTATACTCCGGATTAAGTGACTTGCCCAGAGTCACACAGCTAGTGTCAAGTGTCTGAAGGCAGATTTTTAACTCAGTTCCTCTTTTTGATTGAAGTCCCATTTTTCCCCCTGAAAGATTATACTCAGTTTTGCTGGGTAGGTGATTTTTGGTTGTAATCCTAGTTCCTTTGCCCTCTGGAATATCTTATTCCATGCCCTCTGGTCCTTTAATGTACAAGCTGCTAGATCTTGTGTTATCCTGACTGTAGCTCCACAGTATTTGAATTCCTTTTTTTCTAGCTGCTTGCAATATTTTCTCCTTGACGTGGGATCTCTGGAATTTGGCTATAATATTCTTGGAAGTTTTCCTTTTGGGATCTCTTTTTGGAGGTGAATATAAACAATTGGAATAAGCCTTCAACTTGGGGAGGGTAACTACTACAGAAGGGAAAAAGATTATGCTGTCCAACTTAGAAAAATATGGACTCTGGAAGAGGTTATAGCACTAGCTTCCTAACTTTGTATTAGCCACTTGGCCTCTTTTTAAAAAAAATTCATTTAGAACCCCCCCCCCAAGTTACATGTAAAAAAAAATTTTGTTCACATTGATTTTTTTAAAACTCCAAATTTTCTTCCTCCTTCCCTCCTCCCTAAGACATCAAGCAATTCAATATAAGTTATACATGTGCAGTCATGCAAACACCTTCACATTAGGTCTTCCTTACTCCAGGACTGGTGTTCTATCTATTGTGCCACCTAGCTGCCCCTCTCTAGCCAACTTTCTTTTTTTATTTTTATTTTTTGGTGGGGCAATAAGGGTTAAGTGACTCGCCCAGGGTCACAGCTAGTAAGTGTCAAGCGTCTGAGGTTGGATTTAAACTCAGTTCCTCCTGAATCCAGGGCTGGTGCATTATCCACTGTGCCACCTAGGTGCCCCTCTAGCCAACTTTCAATGATTTTTCTTCCAGCCAATCAATTAACAAGAGTTTATGCTATGTGCCAAGTATTATGCTAGGTACTGGAGATATAGACACAAATGAAAGAGGACCTGTCATTAAGGAACTCACATTTTATAGAAGGCAACATGTACATCCTAAGTCTCCCCCGCCCCCCACCTTTAAAAAAAATTTTTAATTTTTTTGGTGAGGCAATTGGGGTTAAGTGACTTGTCCAGGGTCACACAGCTAGTAAGTGTCAAGTGTCTGAGGCCAGACTTGAACTCAGGTCCTCCTGACTCCAGGGCCAGTGCTCTATCCACTGTGCTGCCTAGCTGCCCCCTTAATTCCTTATAAAATAAAGGCAGAGTAATTTTTGGGAGCAAAGTACAAGCATCTGGAGGTTAGGATGTGGTGGGAAGATCAGGAAAGCCCTCATGGAGGGCCTTTAAACTGACTTTTGAAGAAAACTAGGGATTCCATCAGGCAAAGGTAAAGGAGTACATATCAGGAATGGGACATGTGGGGTGGTTAGGTGGCACAGTGGATAGAGCACCGACCCTGTAGTCAGGAGTACCTGAGTTCAAATCCAGCCTCAGACACTTAACATTTACTAGCTGTGTGACCCTGGGCAAGTCACTTAACCCCAATTGCCTCACTAAAAAAAAAAAAAAAAAAAAAGGAATGGGACATGGAGATAGACAAAACAGCAAGAAGGCTAGTTTGCCTGTACTGGAGAGTGGGCAAAAAAGTAAAACCTATAAAAGGCTGAACAAGCAGCCAAGGGGTATGTGTATGTATCTAAGATTATGAAGCTCTTTAGATGCCAGAATTTGCATTTGACCCTAGAAGTAACATGGAACCAGGGGAGTTTTTCTGTGCCCACTACAGTAAACAGTATGAGCACTTGATCATATGCTTGTGGTATAGCCTAAAGAGAGCTGGTCTTTTAGGCAGGCATCACAGGTCTAAATCTTGACTCTCACTTAGTGCTGCTTTACTTTCTGGGCTTACTTAACTTAGGAGCTGCTTCACTTTTCCTGGGACTCATTTTACTCATCTATATAACTGAGAGGGCTGGAAGAAATTCTCTATCATGTTCCTGTAAGCTTTAAATCCTGTGATTTCTGGGGGTCTCAAGTTTATTCATCTTCACAATGAGAGTTGGTCTACATGATCTCTAAGATCCCTTAACAGTACTAAACTGATAGCCTCATGGGGATATCATCGATCTACATCACAAAAATTGTTGCAAGAAAACCATATGCCTTAAATGCTATATAAAAGTGAATTAATAACATCTCATGAAATGATTTCTGTTGCCTTTCTATGATGAAACCAACTCCTCTGCTTGCTTCTAAGAGCCATCCTTCCATTTAGTTACTTTTAAAATGAAAAATACAAAAACCTCCTCTCCATAATTGAAAAGAATACAAAACACTTGAAACAAATATGCAGTCAAACAAAACAGACTTTTGTAGTATAAGACGCAACTTAATGTATCCAGGTCTTATTTATAGAGACAGAATTAAATTCCTCCAGGTTACCATCCACTCTGGTCAAGACAAAGATTACAATAGGCCGAGAACCAACAGTAATATAAATGTTTGCAGATGATGTAAAAAGTGGATTACTGGGGTAGCTAGGTGGCGCAGTGGATAGAGCACCTGCCCTGGAGTCAGGAGAACCTGAGTTCAAATCTGCGCTCAGTCACTTGGCACTAGTTGTGTGACCCTGGACAAGTCACTTAATCCCAATTGCCCCACCAAAAAAAAAAAAAAAAAGGTGAATTACTAACATCCTTTACCCCACTTTTTACTTTTCTGCCATGGTCATTAGTGACTAGAACCACCAGACTATGTCCTATGAAACATGGATCCCATGTTGCTTTGTTCTTGCCTCCTGCCCCTCAGCAGCTGCTTAGTCTTATAGTGAGGAACCTTTTACCCATGGCAAGGCTGACCCGAGAGCAAGGCCACAGGCCCTGGCAGAGCTTCCACTCTGCTAGCATGGCCTTTGACTCTCTGGGTCTTATCCCTGTGATGACAAGGCATTAGGCAGGACTTTCAGGGAGGCACTGTATGTCCACAGATTACAAACAAGCATTTGACACACTCAAAATGAGACCTTAATGTTTTCCTCAAACACAATACCTCAATGCTGTTAAGATCATACAAAATTCCATGAAAGAGGCCCCATCAGAGATAGATGTCACCTTGAAGGACTCACAATAAACTGACACTATTGCATTTATGCATCAATAGCCTTTGTAAAGAATGAAAAGAAATTCCATGAAGGA
Source organism: Dromiciops gliroides (assembly GCF_019393635.1). NCBI lineage: Eukaryota > Metazoa > Chordata > Mammalia > Microbiotheria > Microbiotheriidae > Dromiciops > Dromiciops gliroides. Next base: position 158,573,492 of record NC_057864.1, on the reverse strand, counting down.
CAAGTCAACATATGCTTCCAAGATCTTTAATTTTGTAAGCCTAGGTGCTTCTCACACGGTTACAGATAAGATGTAGGAGCTGCAATATTCATGTTTTGATCTTGACATGTGTGCACAGGTAATGTTTTTAAAAGAGTTGTTTTTGGCAGAAAAATCTATCACCCTGTACCTAAGTTGATTAATTTCTCTGAAGGTAGATAGGTTACTCCCAGAGATAAAGTCAATGGAAGCCATATCAACAGAGGTATTTTGCCACTGTCATGGAGGATGTCCCTCTCAAACTTAAAAAAAAAAGTATACCAATTTCCTGTGGACAGAGTGAGTCTACAGACAGTCCCATTTATGGATTACATGGAGTCCAGGAACACTACTGGGCCTTTTCAATGAGATCCATGATCACTCAAAAGATACTGCCCTAGTCACTAGATGAACAAATGAACAACATATATTGCCTAGATTATAGCATACAGATAGATGGGCAGCCTCTTTTAGACCATATGCACATTTATTGATTGATTGATTGATTGGGGCAATGAGGGTTAAGTGACTCACCCAGGGTCACACAGCTAGTAAGTGTCAAGTGTCTGAGACCAGATTTGAACTCAGGTTCTCCTGAATCCAGGGCCAGTGCTTTATGCATTGCACCACCTAGATGCCCCAACAGTCTAACTTGTCAATATGAATATTCTTCTGTTAATGCTATATGGTTGGAAACCATGGAACTTTGTAATTCAAAGGGACATGAAATGTCACAAAACAACGACTTGCATGTGAGAACTGGCTTAAACGATTTCAATGAAATCATGGATCTATTGAAGTATCTATTTTGCATTATTACTTTTGTTTCTTCCATAAGAATGCCAACTCAGTGACGGAGACCACCTAGAATATACAATTAAAGACCATGAACCTTTCTTTAGAGTAATTTCTTATCTAATACAGAGATTTCCCTTCCCTTTCCAATATCCCTGAAACATGTTTACCCAGGATCTGTTTAAATTTTTACAGGGGATTTACTGTCCCACAATAAAGCATCATTCCTTAACCTAAGCATAAATTTGTCTCCCTCTAAGTTTTATTCATCAGTCAAGTTTTGTACATTAGAGCAATACAGAATAAATCTAATCCCTCCTGCGTAAAATATCCAAAGATATTTTATTATATATTCCTTCCATTTTCTCTTGTAACAAGGTTCCCAAATTTATTACTATCCTGGTGGCTTTCTTAAAATACAGAGCCCAAAACTGATTACAATAATCCAGATGTAGTCTGAGCAGCATAGAAGATAGTAGACTTATATTATGACTTATTATACCACCCTTAATCAGATGACTGAAAACGTGCATTGCCCAGTCAGCCCATGTATGTGAAATGACAGTTATATTTTTCTTATGGGTAACTTAGATACTATGTACTCTCAACTTATATACAAAAAAATATAGCTAATCACTATTCTGTGGAAGTTTTCCAGAATTCTGAATGATCACATCTCTTTTTATTCCTCCCTCTTCAAATTACATATCACTTATTTTCTAAATCTTCTCTCTTCCCTCCTATAACTTAGGAGACAGGGAAAAGAGTAAATGAGTATAATACTTTTCTCCCTACCAATTTTTATCATCTCATCACGTGATGGGTCCAGTTTAACTTTTCCCATTCATCATAGTGTATGCCTTTTCCCCCAATACCTGATTTTCTTAAGTGTGTTGATCATATCATCCAATGCCTTTCGGTAGGCACTAATCACTACTGTTGGATGCATCTGTTGCTCTAGGAAATGCTCAGCCACTGACAGCATCTCTCCAGCTAAAGGAAAGAAGAGACATTATACACCAGAGCCAACTCAATACAGTAGTCATCAAGTCGAAACAGAATTGGGTTTATCTCGTCAAATGGGAGATTGCTTTTGAGATTGCCAGAGTTCTCTTGAGGTCACCTGTATCAAAACCACCTATGAGTCCACATCTTCTTCATAAGCCTCAAGTGAGCTGTCCTAGGATTATCTGACAGAGTTCTGCTTGCCATCTAAGAAGAGCTTTCCCTGACTAATTTTCAATCATTCTTCATAATTTGCAATAAACACTCATTCAATCCAGCCCCTACCTTTCCTTTTACAGAATTAATAGCTCCCTCAAGTTTTTCTTAAAAGCTCAGAGCTGGTCTAGTAAAATCCAGAACAGAGCAGAGTTAGGATAAAGATGCAGACTCTATGACTCCCTAACAAATTCCCATCCAATTCAACAGTCACAGATGATAGTCTTCAACCACCAATAAACATCATAGTCATTCAGGTGGGAATGTTCTTTTCAGGACATGCCTGACCACATTGTAAAGTACATCAACTTTTAACATTTTGATTTCATATATCCATAATAAAAAAGAGATTCCTCTAAAAGACATGTAGTATGTTTTTAGACATACATGAAATAGGCTTTTGTTCAATTTATCTGAGTTTTTCTTTTAATAGTTTTATTAAATTAACAAGCATTTATGTTATCTTTCTCCTCCACAATGAAAAAAAAAATAAAAAAGGAAAAACCCTAACAAATATGAATGGTCAAACAAATCAAATTCCCACATTGGCCATGTCCAAAAATGATTCATTTGCTTAGAAAAAAAATAATAAAAAAATTTTCTCAGTAGAACTTTGCAACCAAATAGAAATTCATAGAGAATGGTATCATAGTGTAGCAAAGTGGCACACAAGGCTTCAGGAAGGTAAGAACACTGGAGATACTTATATGAAGTGGAAGACAACCAGTGCAAACTAAGACAATGACTTTACCCTAGGTGGAATCCACACAGTTGCCTCCTCTTACAAATAATCAACTGAAGTCACCAAATGTTGAATGACTTGTAAGGTTATTACTTAAGAGTATGAAGTCAGGTCCTCTGACTACAAACGTAGTACTTTTCCTACCATGCCACATGGTCTATATGTCATTCAACTAGGATTGAAAAGCTTACCTTACATGTTTGAATCTATTAGATTATGTAGAAAAGTAGCAAAAATCATTTAAATACCACCACTAACTTTTGTATATCTTACCAAGAATAATCACCGATGTAGTCCCATCCCCAACTTCTTCATCTTGGGTCCGACTGATTTCAATCATTGACTTGGCTGCTGGATGCTGGACTTGAATCTGGAGAGGATAAAAACAATTTCCAACACCTCTTTTTTCTCAGTCTATCCTGCTTGTCTTTAACTCAGCTCCTTCCTTGGAGCTACCCATTTCTGTTTTCTCATTCTGCTTCCAATGAGATTACAAATAAAATTGGCCTGCCATAGTAAAAGCCGTAGAATCCAACCTTTATTATCTATGTAAACTACCCCTTAAATTCTTTTCCTTTCTGGAAAACACATGCACAATGCCCAAATCACCTACCAAATCTTAAGAAAAGCATGCTAGTTATCTTCCATTTTTGATACTGGATCATTTATGAAACTACAAGAATGCAAAATAAAATCAAACCTCTCGGAGAATGGCGTTGCCATCATTAGTCATCACGATGCCACCCATTGGGTCCAAAAGCATCTAAGACAAAATTAGAGGACATTGGTGATGTATGTTCACTTAATTGACATGCTAGGGGTAAGGAAATTGGAAGCAATATTTTTACAGTTTGGTGTTGCAAAAAAGAGCTAAACTCACCTTCATCATGGACTTAGGTCCCAGACATGTTCGGATGACATCTGCAATAGTCTGATGGGGGAAAAACAGAGGTATAGATAAATAAACTCCAATGTGGCTTTTTAAAAAAGCCCTGTATAAATGAATTTAATAGGTGGCACAGTGGATAGAGCACTGGCCTTGGATTCAGGTGGACCTGAGTTCAAATCCAGCCTCAGACACTTGCCACTTACTAGCTGTGTGACCCTGGGCAAGTCACTTAACCCCATTTGCCTCACCCCCCCCCCCCCATTGAATTTAATAAAAGCGACAGAAAAATTGTGTAACAGTTGCCTATTTGCATTGGCAGGAGTTTCCTTAACTGGAGTTCCATATACAAAAGAAATCATGGACATTAGGACTAGGAGAGGAAGGGAAGGGGAGAAACGACAAAGGATTATGGCTGACCCCCAGACTCAGCAATCTCTGGTGAATATATCAAACTGTTGTGAGGGAGAAGGGATCACAGTTGCTTTTGTTAATGTGGGGGAACATTCAACAAGTCCAAGTGAACTAAATAACGGATGAATTTTCCCTGAGCTTCACGTTCCTTCCATTCACAATCTGCCTCACACAAACACTTGTAAAATATCAGCTTTCATTCACCTCACATGCCAACTTTGGCTTCGCTGACTTTGGTTGTAAAGTTTGGGTAAAGAAACACTCAAATTGAATGTATCATTGAGGGGCTGTTATGGTGTTGAGAAAAAAGGGAATCGAGTCAAACTGCAAGACAAAAACAACTCATGTGGATTTAAAAGGTACCTTAGCAGCACTGATGTTCCCTGATTGTACTTTCCTTCCAGATTCCCGTTTAGTACTCTGACCTGAAATGCATAAAAAATTTAAGTTAAACAATGTGTCATGCACTGCCTTTACTTTTTGACACTTGTGGTGAACGAAAAGCATTTATCAAACAATTTTTATACACTAAGGATTGTGCTACGTGCTAGGGCTACAAATACAAAATTGAGATAGTTTGCCCTCAGAGTTTATCTTCTAATACAGAAGACAATACATAAATCATAAAGGAGTGGTAGCCAGAAAAGATACTTTCCCAACATCATGGAGGGAAAAAAACCAAACACTTTTCTTATAGGGATCCTTATACTCTTGGTGTTATTTTTCACCAGACCAAATTCCAATGGCATTACAGGAAAACAGGAGAAAAAGTTTTGGGGTTTTTTGAGAAAAAGTTTTGAACAGATTATTTTCTGTTTAGTGGTACTAAAAGAGCTCAGGTGGCTAATTCACCAAAACCAGCAACTGACTACACATTTTGTGTGTGTGTGTGTGTGTGTGTGTGTGTGTGTGTAACTAGGGCAGTAGTTGAGAATGCTATATGTACTAGATGAGTTCCAAGGTTCCTTCCAGATCTAGATCCACGATTGCATGATTCTACCTCTTCTTCACACAGGTATTATGTCTTCAAATCCTTCCAACATAAGAGAACCACAACCAAAGTCACAAAATATTTAGGTCATAATACCTAACAATACAATGTAGCTTCTAATGTGTTCTGAGCCCATCTCAGAGTCCCATGAACAATGTCCGAGATCAGGAATGTCTCTTATACAAAGAACAAAATTCGACATGGGATAGGAAAAAATTAGGGGAGTTGGTGGAGAAAGAACTACTTAAGTGAGGGGATGATAGCTTGTATAGCACTCTAAGGTTTATAAAGCACTTCCCTCACAATGGCCCTGTGCAGATCAGTTTCCATTCTCCAGATGAAGAAACTAAGGCTCTGAGAAGCGAAGAGCCTCTCTGATGGGGTCGAACCTTATTCTCAGCTTCTAGGGCCTGAGCCCAAGGCTACCTTCTCAGGTGAAGGATTGGGGAGCGGGGGGGGGGGGGCGGTTTGCAGGAGGCGGAAAAAAATCACGTGTATGGAGATTAATGAATCGAGGCGAATGAAGACGGCCAGAAGGGAGTTCTGGATCTTCGATAGGGTAGGCCTGTCGGGGGAGGGCGCGGGGATCCCCTCGCTCTGTGGGAGAGAGGTCCTGGGGGAGAGGTAAGGCAGGGGAGGGAGTGTCTGCAGGGCCGGGAATCCCGCACCCGCAAGAGATCCGGGCGTTACTACGGGCAGATGAAGCGACACGCAGAGAGAACAGTTGGGGGGTGGGGAAAGATTCCTGAGGCTCAGGGGCCTTCCTCGAAGGGTATAGGGAAACCTGGCACGGAGGGTCGGGTCGGCCTCTAGTCCCCCACGACTTACTGAGCACGAGCACGGGGCGATGGCCCATCATGGCGGCGCGGAGCCGGGAACCGGGAGCTAGGCGAACCGGCAGAACCTTCTGGAGATGGAGCCAGAATGCGGAGCCCAAGCAGCGCCGCCGCTACAGCGCCCACAACTAAACCTGCTGTCCTTTTGCTGCCACCAATCCCCTCACATGTCTCATAGACAGGCACCAATACAGGCCAATAGATACCTCCGGTCCCGCCTCTCTGGCCCGAACGGCTATACAAGTTAGGTAGAGAGAGAGCCGAACGGAGGGGAGGGGCAGTACAGACGCAGGCGCAATTGGATGGCCGCTCCCGGCAGGGCCTCGTGCAGACTCTAGCACGCTGATATCTTCCACGCAGGCGCCTTAGCACAAGCGGTTGATTGGTTGGTGGTTTAGCGCGCAAGCGCAACAGCTCCTGGGTGGGGCTCTGGAAGCTGGGAGGGTTTATGCTTTTGTTTTACATAGCAGGTGAGTTAACTGAACCATCTCCTCCGGCTCTACCAGGCCTCTGAAGAACTAGGAAGACATAACAGCCTTCAATCAGTCGGTTCGAACCCAGCAAAGGTGAGGGAATGGGATGTAGGGAAGATGTCAACCGGCATTTGAGACAGAAACGTGACGTTTTGCCGCAGGGTGATATGGGAATTGTAGTTTTCAGGACTGGATAACAGTACATTTCCCTGTACATGCTGGGATTTGTAGTTGGTTGCCCAGTTAGCTTTGTGACTGAATCTTTGCACTCTTAGGCTATTGCTGTTTACGTGATAACCAGTAATAATAACTCACAATTTTATACCACTTTAAAATTTACAGTGCATTTTTCTTACGAAAGTCCTGGGAGGCATGTAGTTGGAGTACACTCATTTCGCAGTCAATCGACAAGTTTTTATTAAGCACCGAGTGCTAACCTATGAGAATACAGAGAAAGGCAAAAACAGAGTCTCTTCCCTCTAGGAGCTTACATTCGAATGTTAAAGACAGCATGCAGACAGCTGTACAAATAGTTATATGGTGGGGAGGGAGGAGGAAGGCGGTAGGTGGCATTTGAGCAGTCTTGAAGGAAGCCAGGAGGTGACGAAAAACAAATCAGTCAATAAACATTAAGCACCTACTATGTGCCAAGCATTGTGCTAAGCAATGGGGATATTTTAAAAAATGGTAAGAGATAAATCATTTTACCCTCATTGCCCAACCAAAAAACAAACAAGATATCTTCTGGAGATCCATTTTGAGCTGAAAGGCAGTTGGAGAGGTGAGATTGGAGGTCAGCAGAGAGTTTGGGACAGAATAGGTAGATTTGTGAATCATCAGATAATAAAATTAATGGAAACGAATGAAATCCCCAAGCCAAGTGGAATGGAGGTAGAAGAGAAGTTGAAGGAAAGAACCCTGAGGGACACCTACCTTTAGTGACCTGGAGTGGAGTGACCTGGATGAAGATCCAGTAGAAGAAACAGAAGAGTGGTCAGACAGGGAGGAGGAGAACCAGGACAGAATGGTGTCCCAACAACCTAGATAGAAGAGTATCAAGGAGGAGAAAGTGAGCAACGGTGTTAAGGGCTTCAGAGAGGTCAAGGAGAATGAGGATTGATAAAAGTCCATTGGATTTGGCAACTAAGAGACAGATCATTAATAACTTTGGAGAGGGCAGTTTCAGTGGAATAAGGTGGGAAGCCAAATTACAAGGGGTTAAGAAGAAAGTGAGGAGACAAAGTGGAGACACTTATTATAAATGCTCTTTTTTAAAGAGTTTAGTCACAAAGTGCAAAAGACATTATAGATTGATAATGGAGATGGAAGGATCAAGTGAGAGTTTTTTGAGGATGGGGGAATATGTGCTTGTGGGCAGCAGGGAATGGGCTAGAGTTTAAAAATTAAGTGTTAGAAGCGGGTAATCTGTTGAAGGAGATGAGACAGAATGGGATTGCTTAAACTGGTAATAGAGGTTAACCTTGGGGGCAGCTAGGTGGCGCAGTGTATAAAGCACCAGCCCTGGAGTCAGGAGGACTTGAGTTCAAATTTGGCCTCAGATACTTGACATTTACTAGCTGTGTGACCCTGGGCAAGTCACTTAACCCTCATTGCCCCTTCCCCCTCCCCAAATTGTAGTTCTTTGCTCCTAAAAAAAAAACAGAAAGAGGTTAACCTTCATCATGTGAGGCAGGGGTGAAGAAGAGAGAGTGGCAGAAGGCATCTGAGTGATAAGAAATCAATCAAAGGAAGTGATAGGAGATGAGGAAGAAGTGGGAAGAGGGAGTTCATGGTGAATACCCTCAAATTTTTTTTTGTAAAATAGAAGACAAGGATCTTAGATGAGAGGGCGGTGGGAGAGGAACCCGTGAGAGGTTTGAGGAAGGATGGAAAAGGTTGGGAAGAGCCGCTGTGGGAAGTAGGACAGTGAATGGATGAGGGAGGCATAGGAGGATTGCCTAGCAACGTGAAAAGAACATTCTAGCCTTGGGGAACAGCCAGTGAAAATGCACGGAGTCTGGAGGTGGAGTTACTGTTCCATGAACTGCTACAAGACTATAGGATTGTAGAGTACATGAAGGAGAAAAAAGTGTAAGAAGACTGGAAAGATGGGGAGGGACCAGGCTGAAAAGGGCTCTCAAAGACAAACAGAAGACTTTCTAGTTGACCCTGGAGGAAATAGGGGGCCATTGGAGTGTTTATTTAGTGGTGGGGTGATACAGGCAGATTCATACTGTGATGTTTAAAACCTAATGTGTGGTCTGAGAGGTTCAGTGTCCCTTCGTGGTCACCAAATTGTGATGTTTAAAATCTAAATGTCGCCTTAAATTAGCTTTAGCACTAGTCTTTGGCATTAAGCATTTATTAAAGCATACTAGGTATTCACATGGAGTTCAGAAAGTTAAGAAAAGGCCAATCTAGCCTAGAGTTCCAGCCTGATCAGGTTCTTCCTCAAGTCCTGTGTCAGGAGCCTGCTTCAATCACAAACTTTCCTTAAACTGAGTGTGGAAGCTTTTTATAGGTCTGGAGCAAAGGCAGTCCTTACACACTGCTTCAAGTTGATTGGTTAGCATCATCCAAATCCATTGGTTCACTGGACTTGAGGGTGGTCTTGAGTTAAGTTCAAAGTCTTTAGCTTCTGAGAACAATACTTTCTTTTTTTTTTCTCTTTTTGTTTTTAGTGAGGCAATTGGGTTTAATTGACTTGCCCAGGTTCACACAGCTAGTAAGTGTTAAGTGTCTGAGGTCGGATTTGAACTCGGGTCCTCCTGAATCCAGGGCTAGTGCCTTTATCCACTGTACCACCTAGCTGCCCCAACAATACCTTCTTAAGGGCTAGCCAGGTGTGCTTACAATCCACTTAACCTGAAGTAGGCTAATCAGCAGTCAATCACTCTCACTTAATTCAATCAGTTTAGATTAATCTCCAGGTGGGCCTTTGAGTATCTGCTAAATCCCATTATTTTATCACAATGCTTTAAGCAGATCCCTTTGGTGGGATGGCCAGAGTGGGGAGAGAGTGGAGGGGGAAACAACTATCGGCTGTTGGAACAGCCTAAGGTCATGTGATGAGTGGCACCTGTTTGAATGGAGATTTGGCTCCATGGTCACAGCTGGTGAGTGTCAGGACCAGAATTCAGGCTTCTGTAAAAATAAATGGTTGGGGACAGGTGGTGCAGTGGATAAAGCAAGGGTCCTGGATTCAGGAGGCCCTGAGTTCAAATCCGGTCTCAGACACTTGGCACTTACTAGCTGTGTGACCTTGGGCAAGTCACTTAACCCTCACTGCTCCACAAAAAAACCCCCAAAAGTAAATGGTAGTAATGGTGCTTCATATTCACATAGCTGATTGTACTCTTTGGAGCTCTGCCCTAGGTATTAAGTGTTTTGAGGCAAGGTAGCCTGCAGGCTTGAAGAGAGCTCTCTTCAAGTGAGGAAGACCTGGCTTTACCTCTGATACATCTGAGCTATGTGGCCCAGGGCCAAGGCACTTAAGCTCTCAGGGTTTTAGTCAGTTCTCTAAGATTTTTTTTGGTGAGGCAATTGGGGTTAAGTGACTTGCCCAGGGTCACACAGCTAGTAAGTGTTAAGTATCTGAGGTCGGATTTGAACTCAGATCCTCCTGAATCCAGGGCCAGTGTTCTATCCACTGCGCCACCTAGCTGCCCCAGTTCTCTAAGATTTTAATAAAGTGCAGATAAGGCGTTGACCTGCTGAGGCAGAGGGAATTACCATCCTCACCTGGAAGTTCCTGATGCCAGTAAAAACCACGAGTTCAGTCCTTGTTCTCTATTTTAACAGCTCTGAAGTCTCACAGATCCCCTTTTTTGTTGCCACATACTGAACTCTTGGCCCCGTGAATAGGCTGTGTAAAGATGGTTGGGGGGTGGGGGGGTGGGGAGGGGGGCATGGTGGCACTGTTTTCTGTTTCTTGCAGGATAGAAAAGGAAGGAAGGAAGGAAGGAAGGGGTGACATTACCTGAGTTAACTATCCTAGAGTACTTAGCTATAAAGGAAGACACAGAGAGCTATGAGTAGGGTATAATTTACAGAAATTTCTTTTCAAGTCTTCCAAATCTAGGCTGGGAGAAGTACACTTGTGCCCAGAAGCAGGAAGGTAGTACTTGTAGTCACCTCTGGATTATTTGTATTAGTAGAGTAAAAGTGAGGCAGTGATACTCCCCGAGTAACAGATGATAGAAAAATTGGTTATATTTGACTTTGTAATGTAGTCACAAATGTGGAAATACACAGCATCCTCTGTGATTGCTCTGCTCCCAGTGCAAACCACTTAAGATCTATTAGGGTTTATGGAGAAGAGGACTCATAAATGGCTGAGTTCTATGTCGTTGTGATAAGAATACTTGGAATAGTACAGAAGTCATATGTTACCCAGCCCAGTGATACAGCTATTCTTTCTCAGGAACCAGAACTTTGCTAATCAGATGGAGAAGCCAAAAAGTAACTCTGCCAAAAGAAAAGGTAAGTGGCCTGGAATGGGTTGCCTCTTCTCCTTTGAGTCTGAGGCCCTCCTCATTTGACAGTAATGCTATCTAATCTGCAGTTGGCTGGGTGGAAAGACATTTTTGCTTTTGCCTTGTTTTCTCCATTAAATTGTCATACCCCAAGGTACTGTTAGTTCTTTTGTACCTCCTCAAGCGTACCCAGTAGGAGGCTTTCTTAGCTGTGATCACCAGACACATACTTGTGACTCAGGCCATCAGTTGTTACAGTATAGGTGGGCTGGGCCCAGTTACCAAGGACCTCTACATAGGAATTCTGTGAAAAGTCTGATACAAACACTGCTCCAGATTCCAAAGAACATGGCTGCATACAGGCAGGGAGGAGTGAGTCTTGTTTTGTGATTTGCCATATCTAAGCCAGAGTTGCACATGGAGGTAAAGAACATATATTTGAATGATGTATGGTACCAGACAAAGTTGTTTGCTCCTTTCACTTTATAGCTTGGACTTCCTCATGGAAAATTCTTCTAGCCCAGTGGGCTTCAGAACACTTTGGAAAGGGGAACATGTCGAGCTAGAGGCCTAGAATGGCCTAAAATTGAACCAGTGCCCCTTCTCTACCATCATAACTTTTGGAATTCAGTCTGGAACTAAACACTGAAAAAAGTGGATTTAAAAAAAAATTTTCCCTCCTACTTTTTGGTAAAACCTTCCCCCTCCCCCCCAGCTCCACTCCTATATTGGTGGTTGAAAAATATGACCCATTTTGTGTAAATGATTCCTCAAACTATCCATTACAGCAGGAATGGCACTATTAGTGATAGGTAATATTTATGTTATATTTTGAGGTTTGCCAACTGCTTGATGTACTGTTATCTCGTGATCTCACAACAGCCCTATGAGGTAGGTGCTATATAGGCAATGTTAGTCCCATTTTACAGATGAGAAAACTGAGGTTCAGACAAGTGAAGTGATTTGCCCATGGTTGTACAATTAATGAACATCAGAGGCAAATTCAAACCCAGTTCTCACTTGACCCTGAGTCTAGTATTCTTTCCACTACATCATGCAGTCTCTCAAAGCAAAAGCTTATGGGTAAAGTGATTTAAATTGTTCAGAGAAATGTCAGAGTTAACATATCAGAGTGATAAAGAGATTAGGAATCTGAGCAAAAATGAATCTAAATTTCGTCTCTTCTATCTTCTGTCCATCTTCTAGTAAATAGTCAAATGGCCAAAGATAGCCCAATCTGGAGGAAGAAGGAGAAGAGGCCTAGAGAATTCACAGACTGGGTGGTCACTTCCTAATTACCATGAGTAATTAGGACTTAACTATATAAGCTTTAATAGCTTAACACTGAACTAAGACTTTTGAGATGCTCTCTGTAGAAGAGTTTTGAGAGGTCCCCTCACCTTCCACATATGGAACACACCAAGTCAGGTACCCATTTACTTGTACCCCCATTTCCTGTTTCCTTTTTCTGCCTCCTAAGAGTATAGTCAACACATACAGAGTGCTGTCTTGACACAAAGTACCATGAAAAAGAAACATGGAGGATAGAAAAAGAGAGTTTGGATGAAAAGGATCAACTGCACACAGGATAGAAGAGACATGGCCAGAAAACTCTTCCTATGAAGAAAAACAAACCACCTGTCAGTATTAGTGGACTGCAGCCATAATATGAGTAAACTCTCTGGTCTAATAGCCAAATTAATACAAGTGTAGTGCCCCTTCTTAGAAACAATGTATATAAATGTTAGAGAACTGGCCTTGTGACTGGGAAGACCGGTGTTCAAATCCTGCTTCTGACATATACTGGCTGTGTGTGTGACCCTAGGCAAGTCATTTAACCTCAATTTCTTCATCTGTAAAGCAAGGATAATAATAGCACCAACCTCCCCCAGGTAATCATGAGGGTTGAATGAGATATTTGTAAAGTGCTTTGTACAGTGCCTAGCACATAGTAGGTACTTAATTATTGCTTTTCTTTTCTTTTCTTTTCTTTTCTTTTCTTTTCTTTTCCTTTCTTTCTTTCTTTTTTTTTGAAGCCAATTTGGGGTTAAGTGACTTGCCCAGGGTCACACCGCTAGTTAAGTGTTAAGTGTCTGAGGCTGAATTTGAACTCAGGTCCTTCTGACTCCAGGGCTGGTGCTCTATCCACTGTGTCACCTAGCTGCCCCTCTTGTTTTTTATTAAAGGGAGAAACCACTCCCTCCTGAGCCAATCCATTCTACGTAAGGTCAGCTCTAATTGGTAGGAAGTTTTCTTCTACGTTAAACCTAAAACCTAAATATGTCTCTCTATAACTTGCCTAGTTCTGTCCTCTGGGGTCAAGCAGAAGAATGCTAACCTCTCTTCCAAATGGTTGGCCTTCAGTACTTAGAGCCCCATCCTTTTCCCCTTCATCACTTTTTTCCAGGTTAAATCCCTCGTTCCTTCAACAAATTCTCCCATGGCACATTCTTTAGTTCTGTGGCCTTGATGCTTGCTTTTCTCTGGATTTGTTCCTGTTTTTCTCTTTCCTAAGAAGTATTACAGATATGATCTGAATGAAGGCAAAGGAGATCTATTACTTCTTGTCCTGTCCAGAGGCGCCTCTCTCTCTCTCTCTCTCTTTTTCTTTTTTTTGTGGGGCAATGAGGGTTAAGTGACTTGCCCAGGGTCACACAGCTAGTAGGTGTCAAGTATCTGAGGCCAAATTTGAACTCAGGTCCTCCTGAATCCAGGGCCGGTGCTTTATCCACTGTGCCACCTTGCTGCCCCCAGAGGCCTCTCTCAATGCAGTCTAGAACAGTCTTCATTTCTCTAGTTACCAGTTCACACTACTAAAAAAGAACACCACTAAAAGGCATCCAAACTGTGATTGCTTAGAATGAACAAGCTCTGTCCAACTAGTGATGAAATTCATCTCATTCCTCTCAGTAGAGATGTGAGGGACTACAGATGTCGAATGTGGTATATAATGTCAGACAAGGTTTATATTTTGCTTAAGTATTTTTCTTTGTTAAAAAGAATTTTTCAGTGGTGGGGTTTAGGTGTATACAGCAAAGGGAGATAATAACAACTAGCTTGTGTGAAACTAAAAGGCATTGATGACATTCATCAAAATCATTGAAAAAATGTGGAACAATACAGAGCCCAGGACAGGTGCCTGGGGACATTTCACTAGAGACCACTCTACAAAAGGACATTGACCCATGTATTAGTCTTTGGATCCACTTATTCAGCTAGATTTAAATCTACTTAATTGTATCGTTTAACTCATTGATTCTCAAAAAGTGGCCAGAAGACCCATTGTGGTCCTTAAAGACCTTTTCAGGGAGTCCATTAAGTCAAAATTATTTTCATAATAATACTGGTATATTTTAATTTCAAATATGGGAAATATGAATAGATATAACCCACATAAGGAAAATCTCTTTAGGGTCTTCAGTAATTTAAGACTAAAAAATTGGAAAACTGCTGATCTTGTGCACAAAGGATAGCATGACAGATATCTATCTATCTATCTATCTATCTATCTATCTGAAATCTAAGTTTAGCATGTCTCAAACAGTTCCCCTGACCTCCCATTCTAGTCATACTGTTGAGGAAGGCAATGAATCTGGTGTGACCTGTTCTTGATTAAAACAAGGTGTCTTGGGGGCAGCTAGGTGGCGCAGTGGTTAGAGCACCAGCCCTGGAATTAGGAGTACCTGAGTTCAAATCTGGCCTCAGATACTTGACACTAGCTGTGTGACCCTGGGCAAGTCACTTAACCCCAATTGCCTCACACACACACACACACACACACACACACACACACACACACAAAACAACCAAAAAAACCCCCCAAAACTAGGTATCTTATTTCTCATTGCTTCCCTTTGTAAATGCTCACAAGCCCATTCATTTAATATGTTCTAGAATTTTGCTAGGAATTAGATGTTCATTGGCCTATAGTTTGCCGATTTCATTCTTGTCTCCCTTTTGAAAACAGGAAAACATTTGCTTCTCTTTTGTCTTGTGATACCTCTTCTATTCAATATCTTCTATAAAATGTCACTGACAGTGGCTTAGAAAGGTCAGCTAAAGATTAAGAGAGTATGGAATAGGGGGCAGCTAGGTGGCACAGTGGATAAAGCACCAGCTCTGGATTCAGGAGGACCTGAGTTCAAATTTGGCCTCAGATACTTGACACTTATTAGCTGTGTGACTCTGGGCAAGTCACTTAACCCTCATTGCCCTGCAAAAACAAACAAAAAATTGGGCAGCTAGATGGCACAGTGAATAAAGAACCGACACTTACTAGCTGTGTGACCATGGGCAAGTCACTTAACCCTCATTACTCTTCAAAAAAAAAAGAGTATGGAATGGGGCAGCTAGGTGGCGCAGTGGATAGAGCACCGGCCCTGGATTCAGGAGGACCTGAGTTCAAATTTGACCTCAGACACTTAACACTTACTAGCTGTGTGACCCTGGGCAAATCACTTAATCCCAATCGCCTCACCAAAAAAACATACAAAAAAAAAAAGAGAGAGAGAGAGAGTATGGAATAGTTTATCTGTCAGATTTATGGATGGGGAAGAATTTAGGACCAAAGATCTAGAGAGCATTACAAAATATAAAAGAAATAATTTTGATTATATAAATTTAAAAAGCTTTTGCACAAACAAAACCAACACAACAAAATTATAAGGAGAGCAAAAAACTGGGAAATAATTTTTGCAACAAGTATCTATGCTAAGGGCCTCATTTCTCAAACATATAAAGAACTGAGTCAAATTTATAAGAATACAAGTCATTGCCCAATTGACAAATAGTCAAAGGATATAAACAGGCAGTTTTCAGACAAAGAAATCAAAGCTCTCTGTAGTCATATGAAAAAAAGCTCTAAACCACTATTTGTCCTTCTCTCTTTAAAAATTTTTTTTTTCTAAATCACTATTGATCAGAGAAATAGAAATTAAAGCAACTTTGAGGTATCACCTCATACCTATCAGAGTAGCTAATATGACAAAAAAACGGAAAATGTTGGATGTTGGAGGGCATGTAGTGTCAGAAATAAAAATACATGAGTTTCCCTTTTGGTGACTATATGAAGGCTTTATTACATTTTTGCAAGAATAGGTATGCACTATAAAGAAAAGTGGCATGCTTTCCCCAACAAACTTCTCTTTTTATTCCTGAACCTAACACAAAGTCCCTCCCCTCTTTGCCTCATTGGTTGAGGGCTCAAGGTGTACAATCTTCCTGAAATATTTCTACATATTTCCCCTTAGCATGTCTCCTCTCCCATTACATATATTGAATATTTGAAAATGGCAGCAGTCCCTGCCTTTGGGGTGTTGTCAGTTAATGTGCATAAGCTAATTTAAGCAAGCACAGTACAAACTAGCTTTAACCTTTGGCACACTTGGACTAGTTAGAACTACTGGCTTTGAGGCTCTTCTATAATGTTGTTCTAGGCACCTGCAGGGCTCCTTTCTCAGCCTTGAGGCCTCCTTTCTGTAATTTTCCTTCCTTACCCAGACTCCCTCCCTGTCTCATTTTTATGAGATAACTGCGTTTTTCTGGTGTGACATGTGGGGAAACTGGGTTGCTAATCCACTGAAGGTGGAGTTGTGAAATGATCCAACCATTTTGGAGGGCAATTTGGAATTTTGCCCAAAGGGCATACCCTTTGATCCAGCAATACCTCTGCTAGGTTTATATCCCAAAGACATCCAAAAAAAAAAAAAAAGAGAAAAAGTCTGATTTGTACACAAATATTTATAGCAGTTCTTTTTGTTGTGGCTAAGAATTAGAAATCAAAGAGATGCCCTATCAACTGGGAAATGGCTAAACAAGCTGTGGTATAAGATTGTAATGGAATATTATTGTGCTATAAGAAATGACAAGCAGGATTTAAGAAAAAAACTGGAAAGATTTACATGAATTCATGTATAGTAAAGTGAACAGAACCAGGTTATTTTACAAAGTAACAGCAATATTGTTCGATGAAGAACTGTGAATGACTTAGCTATTCTCAGCAATACAATGATCCAAGACAATCCTAAAGGACTAGTAATGAAGCATACTATCCACCTCCAGAGAAAGAACTGATACTGATTGAATACATACTGAAGCATGCTATTTTTAACTTTATTTCATTTTTTTCTTTTATTCAAGTCTTCTTATACAAATGACTAACATGGAAGTGTTTTACATAATTGTACATATATAACATCTGATTGCTTACTGCCTCAGGGAGCGGGGAGGGAAGGGATGGAGGGATAGAATTTAGAACTTAAACTTAAAGAAAAAATGTTTCTTTTTTCTTTTTTTTCTTTTTGCTGGGCAATGAGGGTTAAGTGACCTTGCCAGGGTCACACAGCTAGTAAGTGTCAAGTGTCTGAGGCCAGATTTGAACTCAAGTTCTCCTGAATCCAGGGCTGGTGCTTTATCCATTGCGCCACCTAGCTGCTAAAAAATGTTTATTTTTAAAAGAAGACTCCCCCCCCCCCCAAAAAAATGGGCACCTAGTTGCTTTCTGGCAGTTTCCTGACTTATCTTGCATACCAGCTCACCATTAGCCATTTCAGATCCTTTCTGATTCCCAAATCATCGTTCTTAATAGAGAAAAGAGATGTGGGGGCAGCTAGGTGGTGTGGTGGATAAAGCACTAGCCCTGGATTCAGGAACACCTGAGTTCAAATCTGGCCTCAGACACTTGACACTTACTAGCTGTGTGACCCTGGGTAAGTCACTTAACCTTCATTGCTCCGAAAAAGGAAAAAAAAAAGAGAGAGAGAACAAAAGCAAAATAAAATTGATCAATTATCAGTTTTCATACCATCTACCCTCAGCAATTGTGCCCTCCTTTTTTTGATATTCTTCTTTTCCCCAATATATCTGTTCTCTTAGCTTATTTAGGCTTAAGTGTTTTTGACACTATTTTTTAGAATACTGGGCTACTCTTTTGTATCTATCCTCAATTATTTGCCCTTGTTTCCATCTTCTAAGAGATGTCTCCTTAAAATCCAAGTTGGTCAGTTTGTTTCCTGTGCTGACTCCTCATCGGAGGCCTTTAAGCAGAGGTTGGATGACCAAAGTTGTTGGATATATTATATAATAGGAAATTTATTTACAGTATGGGTCGAACTACATGGTTACTGAGGTTCTTTCCAACACTAAAATGATATAATTCTGCATAAACATCAGTCTTTTTAGATAGTTCCCCTTGTATTCCTTCATTAGACTAATTTCTGCTTGTGCCTTCAGAATTTCTTTCTTGAGAGCTCCCCATCCTTCTTGAGTCTACTTCCCCTGCCAAATATGGGGATCCCTTATAGAAGTGATCACCAGATCACTTCTTTTTCTTTTTTATTTTTTTTATTGAGGCAGTTGGGGTTAAGTGACTTGCCCAGGGTCACACAGCTAGTAAGTGTTAAGTGTCTGAGGCCGGATTTGAACTCAGGTACTCCTGACTCCAGGGCCGGTGCTTTATCCACTGTGCCATTTAGCTGCCCCACTTCTTTTTCTAAGCTATCTGAAATTGGTTCCTCAATTTCAGGGGTTATGTCAGTTATAGCTAGTTTTTCTAGCCTTTCCTATAATTTCTATAATGGAATGATCACTGCCTCTAAGGCTCCCATTTTTTCTTCTGCAGCCAGTGTCCTTGTTGATCAGATTAGCAGTTCCCCTTTGGCCCCGTCTTTATTTTTTTGGAGGATGAAATCATCATTACTCTGCCATGGTCAAATCACTTATGGAGTACTGTGTTCACGTTTACATACCACATTTTAACAAGAACATTGATAAAGTAGTTACCAGGAAGGTAAGGAGATTGTTAACTGTGGCATGGGAGGCACAGATGAAGTAATCAAGGATGTTTATTTGGCAGAAAGTAAGATTGGGGCGGGGCACTGTGACAGATAACTTCAGATATCTGAAAAACTGAACTAAGATGGTAGTTGTTAGTGCAGAGGAGGGGTGGATGAAGGAGATATCGTGGGGGTAAAAATAGCAACATCTGGCAATTGATTAGATATGTGGGATGTGGGGGACTGAGGAGATGAGGATAATGTCAAATTTATGAACCTAGGAGACTGGAAGGATAGTGGTACCTTTCGCAGAAATAGGCAGGTTTGAAAGAGGAGAGGGTTGGGGCAGCGGATAGAGCACCGGCCCTGGAGTCAGGAGGACCTGAGTTCAAATGTGGCCTGAGACACTTAACACTAACTAGCTGTGTGATCCTGGGCAAGTCACTTAACCCCAATTGCCTCACACACACACACACAAAAAAAAAAGAAAGAAAGAAAGAAAGAAGAGGGTTTTTGAGGGGAAAGATAATGAGTTCAATTTTGGACAATATTGAGTTTGAGATGTCCAACTTATAGTACAACCCCTGAGTGCTGATGAGGTTACTGAGAGTATGTATAGAGGGAGAAGAGAAGAGTGCCTAAGACCCAACTGTGGGTCTCCCTATCACTGGAAGTATTCAAGTGAAGGCTGGATGATTGCTTGTTAGGGGTGTTGTAGGAGGGACGTCTCTTCATGTATAGAATGGGCTCTGAGGTTCCTAGCAATGGATTTGGTGACCCTAATATTTTCTCTCCAACATTAATCCTATTTCTCCCATTCCTTTCTGTACCAAATTTATTGATGAGTGGTCTCTACTCAGGAGGCAGTAGATGGAGGGCTGGCTTTGAAATCAGGATGACCTGAACTCAAGCCCTGCCTTGGATATATAGCAGCTGTATGACCATAGGTAAGTCACTTAACCTTTGTCTCAGGAAACTGCCTAAAACTTTTGCTTGTTTGTTTGTTTTTTGGTTGGGCAAGGACGGTTAAGTGAATTGCCCAAGGTCACACAGCTAGTAAGTGTCAAGTATCTGAGGCCAGATTTAAACTCAGGTCCTCCTGACTCCAGGACCAGTGTTCTATCCACTGCACCACCTAGCTGCCCTCCTGCCTAAGATTTTTAAGATTCAGACAATAGTTGGGGGGTTTCCACATTGGGAGTTACATATGCTAATGAAATCACAGATCCATAAAAATTATTAATAAAAATTATCATAATACCATAAGTTATTACCTTTGCTGAAATTCTCCAGCCTTCTGCAGTTTGCCTTCCATCTCTACCACTCTACTGAAACTGCTCTTGGGGGCAGCTAGGTGGTGCAGTGGATAGAGCATTGGCCCTGGAGTCAGGAGTACCTGAGTTCAGATCTGGCCTCAGACACTTAACGCTTGCTAGTTGTGTGACCCTGGGCAAGTCACTTAACCCCAATTGCCTCACTTGAAAAAAAAAAGAAAAGAAACTGCTCTTGAAGGTTGTTCATTTTTTGTGAAATTTGTTTAGTTGTTTAGTTTCGATCGTGTCTGACTCTTTATGATACCATTTGGGGTTTTCTTGCCAAATATACTGGAGTGGTTTTGCCATTTCCTTCTCTAGCTCATTTTACAGATGAGCAAACTGAGGCAAACAGAGTGAAGTGACTTGCCTAGGGTCATACAGCTAGAGTGTCTGAGGTCATATTTGAACTCAGAAAGATGAGTCTTCCTGATTTTAGGCCCAGCACTCTATCCACTGTACCACCTAGCTGCCCCTTGTTAAATTTTTTGTGACTTATAAAATTCCCCTTCTTGACTTCTATGTAATGTGACATTGTTGTTTATCTTCTCTTCTACCTTTTCCCCTCATGTGTTTTTTTTTTGGGGGGGGGGCAGGGCATTGAGAGTTAAGTGACTTGCCCAGGGTCACACAGCTAGTAAGTGTCAAGTGTCTGAGGTCAAATTTGAACTCAGGACCTCCTGAATCCAGGGCTAGTGCTTTATCCACTGCACCACCTAGCTGCCCTTCCCCTCATGTTTTTACACTAATTTGGTTCTTCTGCCTCTTCTACCACTTCTTTGTCACCTTTGATGGCCATTTCTCCTCTTCCTGTCCTCTATGGTCATTCCTTGACGTTCAGTCTGTAGACCTTTGCTCATTCCTATTTAACCCTATACCCTGGGATAGTTCATTTATTTAATGACTTCAGTTGTCACATTTATTCAGGTGAGTCTTAATTTGATCTCCTGGCCAATCCTAAACTGTTGTCCAAATTTTTTCTCCCTTTTGTTTCCATTCACTTTTAAGTCCCTTGCATTCTGGCTTCTGACTCTACCACTAGGCTAATTAATGATTTATTAACTGATAAACCTAGAGTCTTTTTCTGTCTTCATGGCTTTTGACCTCTTTGCAGCCCTTGGCACTATTAACCACCCCCTTCTCCCACATTGGCCGCATCATGATGGTGTCTATCTACCCATACTCCTGAGGTTCTCTTTTTCTCATCTTTGCCAGGTTTCATGATGTGGGATAAAACCTGAACATTGCTTTAATTTGCATTTATCTTACTATTGGCGGCATGTTTTCATATGTGGTCATTTATAGTTTACAATCCTTCTTTTGAAAACTGTTTACCTTATATACATTGATCACTTGTCTCCTGGAATCTGCCAACTTAATTTTTCCCAAAACATCACTCTCAGCATGTCAGTTCTTTGTTTAGAAACTTTTTTTTAATAATATTATAATTTTTTCCAATTACATGTAATAACAATTTTACAGATTTTGTTTGAGTTCCAAATTCTCTTCCTCCCTTCCCCCCTCCCTGATATGGCAAGCAGTTTGATATAGGTTATGTGTATGCAGTCATGCAAAACATATTTCTATACTAGTCATGTTGTGAGAGAAAACACAGACCAAAAAAAAAAACCAGGAAAAAAATAAAGTGAAAAATAGTATGCTTTGGTTGGCATTAAGACTCATCATTAGTTCTTTCTCTGGGGCAGATAGCGTCTTTCATCGTGAGTCCTTTGGAATTGTCTTGGATCATTGTATTGCTGAGAATAGTTAAGTCATTTAAAGGTGGTCATCTTACAGTATTACTGTTAGTGTATATGTTCTCCTGGCTCTGCTCACTTCACATCAGTACATGTAAGTCTTTCTAGGCCTTTCTGAAATCATCCCACTTGTCGTTTCTTATAGCACAATAGTATTCCATCCCAATCATATTCTACTACTTTTTCAGCCATTTCTCAATTGATGGGCATCCCCTCAATTTCCAATTCTTTGACTCCACAAAAAGAACTGCTATAAATACTTTTGTACTATAGGTCTTTTTCCTTTTCCTTTTTTCTTTTTTTCATTTTTTTTTTTCGGATACAGACCTAGAAGTGGGATTACAAGGTCAAAGGTATACACTTTTTTATAGCCCTTTCATTGGCTTATTTTTGGTCATTATACTTAAATTGGCTTTTCATTGCTTTAGGATAAAGTCTCTATTTTTAGAACAAGTAGCATAATTTAGTGGGGAAAAGCACTGCCATTTAATAGCTGTGACCTTGGTCTGTGAATCGATTTATACTTTCTGGACCTCAGTTTTTTCATCTGTAAAATGAAGGGATTAGACTAAATTAAACCAAAGGTACCTTCTAATCTAAATCCTATTATCCCTTGAGCTTATTTTCATACTCCTCCATCTAAGGTCCCTCTTCTCCATATTTTTTTGGGGGTGGGGTGGGGCAATGAGGGTTAAATGACTTGCCCAGGGTCACACAGCTAGTGAGTATCAAATGTCTGAGGTGAGATTTGAACTCAGGTCCTCCTGAATCCAGGGCCAGTGCTCCATCCACTGCGCTACCTGGCAGCCCCTTCAATTACTTTTTAATTTAGGTTCCTATGGGGCAGCATTTGCTCTGTTTGACACCTCTCTCTGCTCGAGTCATAACATGTAGAACTTTGTCTACATTTTTGTCATATGGTGAATATCTTCTCCTCTGGACTAGTTTGTAAGTGGGGCAGCTAGGTGGTAACAGTAAATAGAGCATTGGCCCTGGAGTCAGGAGGATGTGAGTTCAAATTTAGCCTTAGACACTTCCCACTTAATAGCTGTGTGGCCTTAGGCAAGTCACTTAACCACCCGATTGCTTCAAACATCTAAGACCATCTCCCAATCATCTTGATCTATATCTTGCCACGGGATCCAGATGTCTCTGGAGGAGAGAGTGAGCTTGGTGACTTTGCACAGCCCTCCCTCATTTAAATTCAATTCACTACAAGTCATGACATCATGTCCTGATGTCATGGTCCTCTTCTAGAACGAAGGACAAACAACAACAAGAAGTTTGTAAGCTTCTTGGGGGCAAAGACTGTGTTTTGTATCCTTCATGGTGCCAAGAACAGTACTGCTTCATAATAACAGTGATTTCTAACGTTTATATAGCATGTGAAGGTAGGCACAGTGCTTTCTGACAGTGTCTTATTGGATCTTCACAGCAAATTTTCCCCATGAAGTGTAGGTCCTACAGATACTATTATTGTCGTTTTACAGAAACAGGCCCAGAGAAGTTAGAAAATTTACTCAGAGTTCAAATGCAGCTACCTAGAAAAGCATGTATATATCAGAGGCAGGATTAGAACCTAGGGATTTCCTGACTCAAGACCAGCATTCTTAGTATATTATATATTGCCTCATTTGTTCAAATGAGATGTTCACATTTTGGAAGTAGCCAAAGTGGGAATTTTGTTTTCCTTGACTATGCATATCTGTTACAAGGGGCTTTTAAAGGAGAGGGGGAAAATGCTTGTCAGTTGAAAAAAAACACTTAAACTCTCATTGGCCCGCAAAAAAAAAGGGGGGGGGGAACCCAAATGAGGTGTTTTAATAAATTCTTGTTAAGATGGTGCCTGAGCCAGCCATCTCTTTATTTCCCTCCTTTGGAATTCCCTATCACCCTCCAGGAACCTGATCATTGGCAAGATCTTTCAGCCTTGGTACTCATACCTCATCAGTACCTTCTCTCCCTCTGATTGGAAGGCAAAGTGAAGCGCTTCTCCCCCATTCTCCATTTAAGGAGGTACTCGGGCCAGCCATTTCATTTTCTACCAGGTGTACTTCTTTAAACTTTTCCCTCATGTCCCCACACCAAATTCTTCTCCCCTGCCCCTTTTTAGTTTTCTTTTGTGTGTTATGTCCATTAGATTGTAAACTGCTTGAAAACAGGGACTACCTTTTTCTTATTTGTATATCTAGCACTTAGTACAGTGCCTGGCAAATAGTAGCACTTAATAAATGTTTATTGACTGACTAACTGAACAGAATTTTCTGTCCACAGCCTGACTTCCATTTTGCCAACTCTGATTTTTCATTTCTCCTTATTGTAATGACTCTTGAGGATATGTCGTGTTTGAGGCTAAGGATTGTGTCTCCATCACACAGTCTTAAAAAAAATTCCCATCCTTTGTTTTTTATGTAACCTTGGTTCCATAAATATCCCCCCTGGGGGCAGCTTAGGTGAGGCAGTGGATAAAGCACTGGCCTTGGATTCATGAGGACCTGAGTTCAAATCCAGCCTCCGACACTTGACGCTTACTAGCTGAGTGACCCTGGCAAGTCACTTAAACCCTCATCCCTCCCCCCCGCCCCCCCCCAAATAGTATATATATATATATGTATTTCATAAATATCCCCCCTTACTCCCTTCTGGAGAGCCATGCTCTTTACCAAAGAATAAGCGGGGAGGGCACTTTAGTAAAACTAACCAACATCTTAATTCCGAACATCTCTTAATCTGAAAGTATTTTTGGTGTTCTGCTTTTTGAGTCTCTTTGCAGAGGAGGGGAAGAAAGTGAATTTTCTCATCACTTCCTGTTTCACGTTTAGTAATTCTAATTATATAGGATTTAGTTTTGTTAGTTTTTCCTCTTCATTTCCATTTACATTGTTGAAGTTACTGTGTATATTGTCTTCCTGGTTTGGCTTATTTCATTTTTCATTAGTTTTATATAAATCTTATTGTGCTCTGTATTCTTTATATTCATCATTTTTTATGGTACAATAATATTCTGTTACATGTATGTACCACCAATCCTTTCTAGCTTTTTCCTAGTTGGTGGGTATCTAGTTTATTTCTATTTTTTTTAACTTTTATTAAAAAGTGCTACCCATAAATATTTTGGTATACATGGGACCTTTCAGCTCTTTGGAACATATATCTAGAAGTGGAACTTCTGGGTTAAAGGTTATATACTTTCTTAGCATACTTCCTTATTATTATCCATAATAATATCACTTTAGGTGAGATTATCATGTATCACTTCATAACTCCACCAACCATTAATGACTCATGTGTCTTTCTGTTAACTTTTCAACATTACCATTCATAACCATCTTGTCCCCAGAAACTTCATCATCCTGTAACATCACAACCACCCTGAACTCATGACTCTTCAGTATCCTGTGCTCCTGGACCTCTCCCTCCTGTTGGTTAGAGAGGATGGAGAGTAGAGCAATTCCTCCTAGATCTTCCTTTTAAGAAGATGCCCAGGGCCAGCCATCTCTTCATTTCCCACCCAGCTGCACTTTTCTGGACTTCATGATTTGCCTATGCAGGGTTTCGCCTCCTCTCCCCACTTTTTCAGCTTCTTTTCTTTCTCTCAGCATCTTGACCCATTAGATTGTTAACTCACTGAGTGAAGGGACGATTTTTTGGCCTTTCTTTGTACTTCCAATGCTAGCACAGGGCATGGCACATAATAGGTGCTTAATAAATGTTTGTTGACTGATGATTTTTGCCATCTTTGCCAAATTGCTGTGTGCGAGAGGTAGAACCTTAGGGTTGTTTATTTCTCTTATTAGTGATTTGTGAGCAGTTCTTCCCTGCCACACAGTCTTAATTTTAATGCTCAATTTTTATTGGAAGACACTGATTTGTTGTCTCTTAATTTTATTCCAGTTGAAGAGGAATCCAAACTTTTGCCTCTTTGTCGTGCTAAGCCCTCCCCAAGTTTCAATTCATCTTCCAGCAACCAACCAGCCACTTGTCAAAACAATCAGTCAGCAAAACTACAAACAGGTAACCTATAGAGAGAATTTCCCAAATAGAACAGATTTGGGGATCAAGGCTTCCTGTTGACATTTTTTTTCTTTTTAAAAAATTTTATTTAAAAATTTCATTGTTTTATTTTTAGTTCCATATTCTCTCCCTTCCTTACCCATTGAGAAGACAAGAAATACAATAACCATTACACATTTGAAATCATGCAAAACATATTTCTGCATTAGCCATGTTCCAAAAGATAAAGAAAAAAAAATTATACTTCAGTCTGCACTCTGAGTCCATCAGTCTTTATCTGGAGGTGGATACATTTTTCATCATGAGTCCTCCTCCTGTTGACTTGGCTGCCAATCCCACGTCTAGTCAATTTTCAGTGGATAATTTGTTTATCCTAGTACTATTGCTTCTTCTTGTCTTTACTGTTCTTTTCCCCTCCCTTCCCCTCCCCACCACTTTTCCAGGTTGGATAATTTCCTTGAATTGTTAGACCTTCCCTGGGGGGTAGGAAGAAGGATTGAAATTTAAATCTTGCTAGATATTATATTTCTATAGCACTTTATAATCTTTGTCTTTTTTTTTTTTTGTGGGGCAATGAGGGTTAAGTGACTTGCCCAGGGTCACACAGTTAGTGTCAAGCGTCTGAATCTGGATTTGAACTCAGGTCCTCCTGAATCCAGGGCTGGTGTTTAACCACTGTGCCACCGAGCTGCCCCACTTACAATCTTTAAAGTAATTTCCTTTCAATAACTCTGATAGATTGGTAGTACAGGTATATTATTATCCCCATTTTATAGGTGAGAACACTGAGGTTCTGAGATATGAAATGAGTTGCCTACAGTCACAGAGCTGGGATTCAAAATCAGGTTTCCTGACTCCAAGTCGCATTGTTCCTTCCGGTACACAAGAATGTCAGTATGTCAGATATTGTAGGAATTCACAAACACTTCACATCGATATAGAGACTGGATTATAGTTAAATTTAGGTTGTTTTGGATTTAGATTATTCTCCTAATTAGTTACCAAGTATTTTCTAGGTCCATATAATCAGAGCAGACATGATTTCTTCTCTTGAGGAACTCATGGTATAATAGAGAAGACAGCACAACACCTAAAAAATTGAATAGTAGATATGATTACCAAGCTAAACAAGATTGGCCATATACAAGCTAGTTGGAAACATTATAGCAAATGGGTTTATGTTACAGAGGGAAGTACTGAAGTTAAGACGACAGGATAATAGTCAATGTTAATGGTCACTACTGTATGAGGCACTGGAGCAGGTGAGGTGCCCTCCAGTTGGAGTTCTTGAAGCGCATGAGAAGCCCCTGCCTTCTGCTCCCCTATTGTCTGAGACTTGGTGAGTGTGGGGGAAGTTCCAAGTGCTGATCTCTACAGAGCCCCGATAACTACAGGGACGATCATTTGTGGGGCAGCCAAAAAATGAGTGTCTCTCCCCTTTTGTCCCTCTTCCCCAGCCCATTCTCCTTCAGGAGTCGACATTAAAAAACGCCCAGGATTGCTAGGGCTGCTTGAGTGCATGCATGCCAATCATCCAACTTCAAACCAAACTTGCCCAACAACAGATGCCATCTTAGAAGATCTACAGTCCTCCATGACTCTGCTGATTCCTGGTGTGGAGGGTAAGGACTCTATGTTGCCGAGCCATACGTCCAAATTTGCTGTTGACTTGCCAACCTCAAATCAGTAAATGAACTCTGGGACCAAGTAATTGTGTATGCTTTCTTCCCTTCTGGCCCCTCTAAGTCCATAATCTAGGCTCTGCAGAGTTTCTCTAGAATATTTTGTGATCACTAGTATATATTGAATGCCCACAGGCATCATTGTACAAAGCACTTGGGGTATGTATATTAGAACAGACATAGTTTGGGGAGTTCACCATCTGATATAAGGTAATATATGTGAATAGTGCTTTGTAAACAAAGTACTATATGGAATGTTACTTTTATTTTCAATGGGGGATAAATGACAGAGAATTTTCCATGTGATCAAAGAGGGTGTGTTTTGGGAAGATTAGTGACCTTGTTCCAAGTAGATTGGACCTGAATAGATTCTCCAAGACATAAAAAGTGGGGAGGCCATGAGAGGGCTGGGTTTATGGGTGGACTTAGGGAATAATAAGAGATGAAAGTAGATAAATAGGGCATCCCAGATGAGCAGGATGGGTCACCCATGTGTAGGTCTTTAAAGACAGCAATCGGCCAACCAGCAGTAATTACCTACTATTGTCAGGCACAGTTGGAAATAGGTATTTTTTATCTAGAAGAAATTCTGCAAGTAAATGAATCAAGGAGCCAATGAGCAAAGTATTTTAGAATGGAGAGAAGTTAGAAATTGGAAGGCTAGTTTAAAGGGGTTACAGGTGTCCATTATGAAATACTACAGCACAGACAAGAAGACAGGAAGAATGGGTGATTTCAGCTACTCAGCAGAGAAATAAAGGGCTACTCTTGGAGGAATGAAATCCTGAGGAGCATCTAATATGAATGGAATTCCAGTTTGGAGCTGTTTGGCTTTAAACAAGCATTCAGTTCTTCCATATTTTGTGAAGTCAAGAGGATTGAGGCTGGTTCAGCAGTCTGAGCCTCCTTAAGTCATCTTCCTCTTCAAGTTTTTATGGAAGAGTGAGTACTCCAGTTGGTTAGGTACTCTTCCCAAAGGTCAGCCGGGTTCTATATTTCAGGGCATATAGGAAAGTAGGAAAGAAGAGTTAGATAATAATGTAGGAGTAAAGAGAAAAATGAAAAAAGATTGAGGTAATAAGGTTGAATGAAGCATCATCATGGTCTTCAAGCTTCTGAGCCCAGTACAACTGACAGAACCGGCTCTGGAAATCGGAGATGGTTCAAATCCCATCTCTGCTGCTTCTGCCCTGGGTGATCTTGGGCAAGTTGTTCAACCTCCCTGGTTTGTGTTTCCTCATTTGTAAAATGAGGGGTTGGAGCAGATGGCCCCCGAGGTCCCTTCTAGCTCTATATCTTATGATTCAATAAATATGAATGAAAGCGTATTCAAAAAGGACCCATTATTTCCCATCTCCTAAAGAGACACAGCAAGAAGTTGGTGGTTCTTGGCAGTGACTGGAGGAACTAAGGGCTAGATGTCAGGAAGAACTGCTTGACTAGGCTATTGCACTTGAATAAGGAAGACGGATTTATCTACAGTCATTTGATAGAAAGACTCCTATCTGTCTAGAGCAGGGCTTCTTACTTTTTCCACTCCTGACCCCTTTTTGCCTGAGAAATTTTTGACTCCAGATATACAGTATGTAAAATAGGCATATAATTCCCCCCCACACACATCCAGTTACTCGTCCTTCATGTGGAGTCGATAACCACAGTTTAAGAAGTTTTGGTCTAGAGTGGATTTGGAGCATTTGGCTTGGAGGTAGAAGAAAAGATGATCTATGTAGGCCCCTTTCAACCCTTTTTCTTTGTATTATTGTGTAAAGTCTGGTACTGTCAGGAGCAGGTAGGTGGCGCAGTGGATAAAGCACTGGCCTTGGATTCAGAGGACCTGAGTTCAAATGTGTGCCTCAGACACTTGACACTACTAGCTGTGTGACCCTGGGCAGGTTGCTTAGCCCTCAATGCCCCAGAAAAAAAAAAAAAGCCTGGTATTGTCACCATTGTTTCCAGTTATTCCCCCTTCCATAGTGGCAAAGGGCAAAAAAATAATTCTGCTATTATATGTATCAGGAAGAGATTTAATACTAAGATAATGGTACACATATTTTCACATTATTTAAATATATGCTAAATATAACATTCTAAATATAGCAACATTAATTAATCCCTCACTAGACAGGCCATATTGGTGAATTTTGAAACACATTTGACTGTAAAATAATGAAATTGTTTTCTCTTAAGAAAAATGTCACCTTTATTTTTTGCAAATTAAGTTTTTCTCCTTTGGACACATGGACACACTTACCTGGTGTGTTGAAAGTTAGCATTATGATATTACAGGTGAAACAGGATGTATGGACAGGGATATTCCCATCTTGCCCTACTCTTCATGTCTCAATTATCTTTACAAATGCAGATTAGCATCTTCTCTGGAATTTACAATCTTCAGAGAACTGCCTTAAGTCTTGAGAGGTAAAGTGGATTTGCCCAGGATGAAAAAGCCAGTAAATATGAAAGATGGATCTTAAATTTTGGTTTTGAGGCTATCTATATTCTATGCCTTCTGACTAGTTAAAAAAAAATTTTACAAGTCTTCCCCAACATCCTCCTCTGTGGTTCAAGACATCTTAAAGGTGTCTTGCTTTCTTTTCTAGCTCCTAATATGGTTCTTTTTGGAACCACATCTTAACCCTCTGCTGAGCACAAAAAGAACATGGAGATGTTTTCCTCACTCACCTGCACTTTTTCCTGGGTGATGGATAGAATTCGAATGTGCTAACTTTCATAGTTGGGGTGGCAAAGTGTGGCAGGGAAAAGGAGTGGGGGGGGGGGTTTGGGATGGAACAGTGGGATCATATGGCTTCTCACCAGTGCTCAATTTTGGTAGTCTACTACACATCTTTAGTGAAGTTTTATGTGGCAATTACCCTGGCTACCCTTAAGGAATAGAGAAATGTCTCCAGGGCTTGTTTCAATTAAAAGGGAGGAGAGGGAACCAGAGGTAAATGGTAGAGTTTTCCCAGAGCCATTTAGTTCAGCCTGAGACTCCAGGGTAGTATTCCAAATTTCTGCTTCCCAATGTCTCCTTTATTTGGGGTTCATCTGAAATGAGCATCTGGTTTTCCTAGATCTTCATTGTTTATTGTCAATGAAGAGAATGATAGTCCAGCCCCCCCCCCCCCCTTCAGCATCTTGGAGATGGCTGGTAAGGAGAGGGAAGAAGAGCTATAACAATGGCAATGAAGGATAGAATTTCTCACCCTCCTACTCAAATGGGGGGGGGGGCGGCTCCCCTCTGAAAAGCTTCTTAACCCACTTTTCTCTCAGGTTATTACTTCGTTTTCACTCGACAGGGTAAGTAGGGTTGAGCCAGGTCACTTCCCTTGCCCTGGTTGGCCCTCCTCCTCACTACCCTGAAGCCAGATGTGATGTGTCCTAAAGGAAGAGATGCAGAAGTTGTTTTGCCTGGGGAGATCCGGGAAGACATGACTCCTGGGGCCACAACTAATGTGAGGAGGGTTGTTGCCAAGTCTGCCACTGGTGAAAAGGTTATTTTTACATAGAATCTCTGAAACCATAATAAAATAGTAAAAAACCTGAGCTCATGAATTCTGTCTCCCTCTCTCTATATATTTATCACATTCTGATTGTGTGGCATTGTCTTCATATTGGAAGGGGGGCAAGGCAATGTCTTTCGGGGAATCATGATGAAGTGGTTAGATGGGGATGTCTCCAGGCCCCGCCTTGGCCCTACACACCTTTCCTCTGCCCCATGTAATCCCTGGCTTCCAGCTGCCGTCTCCCAACTTGGGGGATTTGGGAGCCTAGTTCGAGGTTTGGGAAGTGAGGGGTCAGGAGGCACCCGCAGGGTTGGCCGATTTGCAGGACCGAACCCCCAAATGAGGATCCCAAGAGCGGGGGGGGGGGGCACGGACGCTTCGGGGCCCTCTTTCCCCAGCAGCACCACGGCGCCCCCTTCCACCACCTCGGGGTCGCGCTAAATAGTTAGCAGTGTCCCTGACGTGAAGCCTAAATTCACCCGTTCTCTCGTCTTCTGTCCTCGCTCTCCATTCTACCTCGCGGCCCTCCTTTCTCCAGGCTCCGCGGCCTTAGTACTTTCAGTGGAAATAAGGCGTTACGGCCTGCAGGCCCTTCCCCGCCCTGGTCGGCCTACGGCTCTGGTGGAGGAGAGGGCGGACCGGGTAACCAGGGCAAAGAGAGGGCACTTCAGCAGTCTCAGGGGGTGGACATCTCAGGGATGCACCAACGTCTCCCGCAACTACGGGAAGGAAGAAAATGGAGCCAGCCTAGAAACTACAATTCCCAGAATGCCCAGCTGTTCGTGGGTGACGGAAGCGGTTGGTCTGCGGTAGAGCCGCAGAGCCGCGATGTGAGCATGCGCATAAGGAGGAATGCGCGTTGCGCTCTTTGTTCTTGTCCCACACGCCAGGCGGCGTACGCCGCCAAAGCACAACCTGGAAAAGGGCGCTCGCCCGCCGTCTGGCTTAATGCGGAGGAGCGCCGCCACCCGGCGTGGAGGGGGAATGTAGCCTTGAGAGTGGAAAAGACCAATCCGAGACCGGGTGGCTCTGGCCACGGCGGCGGCAGCGGCCGCGCTTCTCTGCCAGTGGGGAAAGGCAACCCATCATCTTCTGCTAGGGTTGAAGCTTCGGGGTGGACCAAGAAGCGGAATGGGGCTGAAAGGTTCGGTCTTAGGCAGCTCCTTCACCACCTTGGCTCTTCTCAAGGAGCTAAGGAGGACAAGCTCGAGAGGGGAAGATTTGACTTGTGACTCCCCAGGCCATCAGCCCGGTCTTGGTAGCCCTTTCCCAGGACCTGCCCCTTCTTGAGGACAATGACTTGAAGGGCAATTCTCCCAGCTCCTTGACTGCCACTGGGGGAAGACTGAGGCTGGTGGATTGCTGGAGTTCTGAGCTGAAACCTGGACTGAAGCTTATGTCCGCCCCCAGGTGTGGGTCAACAGACTGCCTGATGAATGGTGGGTCAGGCCACAGTTAGAATTGGGATCTGGCTCGTGTGACTGTATTTGCAGCCCTGCAAGGCAGGGAGCCCCAGGGATTGATGATAGATAGATAGATAGATAGATAGATAGATAGATAGATAGATAGATAGATAGATAGATAGATAGATAGATAGATAGATAGATAGATAGATAGAGATTAGAAAGATGATAGACCGACCCAGTCATAGATGAATGGATGGATGGATGTCTCTGTTTCCACATCTCTATACACTTCTAAACTGCCAATCTTTTTCTTAAACTACAGGCTGTTCTGTACCAGCAACAATCTATCTCTAGATAGAGATTATGTATGTATGTATGTATGTATGTATGTATGTATGTATGTATGTATGTATGTATGTTAATATGAATATATGGATCACCTGGATTTGATGGATGTACCTTATTCAAAAGTCCCCCCCCCCCCCCCCCCACCCCCCCCCCCCCCCCCCCCCCCCCCCCCCCCCCCCCCCCCGCCCTCCGCCCAGGGGCAATGAGTGTTAACTGACTTGCCCAGGGTCACATAGCTAGTAAGTGTCAAGTGTCTGAGGCCGGATTTGAACTCAGGTCCTTCTGAATCCAGTGCTGGTGCTTTATCCACTGTGCCACCTAGCTGCCCCCCAAAAGTATTTTTTATGAAATCCTGGGTTAATAGGAGCAAAATGTTCTTCAACTGAACTCCAAACCTGAACCCAGATAGCTAGCAGATAAAAGACCCTACCTAGTGCCTTCTTTTCCCTCAGCATAAGTCCCTATCTTATGATAACATCTCCCTGTCCTCATCCTTGCCAAAACCTTTTTTTTTGGAATCCTGTAATCTTATCTTGATGATTAGATATTTCCTCCATACTTGTTATAACTGAAATTGTTAAACTGCCTTTGATTTCTGTATCATATTATTGAAACTGACAACACCCTGTAATCAGTGGACAAAAACCATTATATACCCTCAGAAATGGGGAGTCCCCTGAGCTTCACTCTTAGGAGGGGAGTCTCCACATGATCATGTTGTTATATATTTCTTCTTGGGACAAAATATTAAATTGATAGTTTTTTTTTTGTCTGTCTCTGATCTGTTTCATAAGAGGACAGGTATGGATATCATGTTCTCTGATCTGGTTAGTAGGAAATATAATTTCTCTGATCTGTTTATTAATTTTGTAGGAGAGATTAAACATTATTTCTCTAATCTGTAGGGACAGACAGATACAAAAACTATATTTTAATATTCAACAGTATCTATTTATCTCTCTATCCATCCATCCATCCATCCATCCATGCATCTATCTATAAATATCCCCAAACCAAGCTTCTTTGTTCTAGAACCTCCAGGAGTTGGTTTGGTTGTTTTAACAGGTTATCTCTGCCTGATTCCTTAAGCTTCCTCTGTGTCTCCTCTTTTTTTCCAGCACTACTCTGGATATTGCCATATCTAAAGATTCTCTTCTCCCGTGAAGAATTATGGTCAATTCTGAAATGATTAGTGTGAAGTGAAATAGTGTCATTCCATATCCCTTTTCTCTTTCATCTTGTTGGTTTTACTTCAAAGATCAAGAACCATTTCCTGGATATGTTGAAATCTAGATGATGGTACAACTTAAACAGCCATCTAGGATTTAGATTTTTCTTTGGGAGGTTGAAATCATTAGTATTTTATTCTTAGGTTCATCATTAGGTTTAAAGATTAAAAATCTCTCCTAGTCACTTATATATATTTATGTGTACACATGTATGTATATACACATAACACATACATAAATATACACACATTCATACATATATACATGTGCTTTATTAAGTTCTGTAATTTTGGGTCTAAACTGACATTCCCCATGAATTTCACAACATCTAAATTTTCTTTCAGCACTTATTACACTGAAGTCCTTTAATTAGTCTGGCAGATAGATATGTGAAAAATGTTTTTCATGAAGCTCCAAATTTTCTCAGTGTGAGAAAATCCTTTCTTGAGTTCATAGAATTCTTTCCTTGAGGTTGCTTCCTCCCTGCTGTAGCTGTCTTTCTGAATCAGACACAGTGTGTCCCTGATGGCTCTTAGAATGGAAGTAGGAAGTATACCAATATCTCTGGGCTTCCCCCCATCTCCCTGGCTTGATGCTGTCTGGTACAAGTACTTCAAGGTGCTCTCAAGCCTAGAATCTTCTACTCTTTATTGTACTGAATCAACTGCTGAAATTCCTCCCTGTTTATATTTCCCAGGGTTATAGTTAACTTGTTTGGTTTCTCAAATATGCTGTCCCCTTATTGACCCAATTAAAAAATTCATACTTCAAAGAGATCACAGGGCATAAACCATTTTGTTTGCCCCTTTAAAACTTCGTCACTGTAACCATCCCTTTACACTTAACATTTTTTCTGATAAAAGTATTTTATTTTTTTCCAGTTACTTGTAAAAATAGTTCTCAACATTTGTTTATCCAAGCTTTCCAATTTCAGATTTTTCTCCCTCCCTCCCCTCCCTTCCCCCTCTCCTAGACAGCAGGTAATCTGATATAGGATATATATATATATATGTATATATGTACATATAATAACATTAAACATATTTCTGCATTAGTCATGTTATAAGAGAAGAATCAGAGCAATGAAGAAAAACCTCAAAATAGAAAAACAACAGCACCAAAAGCAAAAGAAATAGTATGGGTCAATCAGCATCTCTATTCCACGGTTCTTTTTTTTTTTTTTCTGGATTTGGAGATCCCCTTCCATCATGGGTCCCCTGGAACTCTTCTGTACCATTGCATTTGGTGAGAAGAATCTAGTCCATTACAGTAGATCAACACACAATGTTGATGATACTGGTACAATGTTCTTCTGGTTCTGCTTCTCTCACTCATCATCGGTTCATGCAAGTCCTTCCAGGTTTCTCTGAACTCCTCCTGCTCATTGTTTCTTACAGCACAATAGAATTCCATTACATTCATATATCACAACTTGTTCAGCCATTCCCCAATTGATGGGCAACGCCTCAATTTCCTTTTTTTGTGTGTGAGGCAATTGGGGTTAAGTGACTTGCCCAGGGTCACACAGCTAGTAAGTATTAAGTGTCTGAGGCCAGATTCGAACTCAGGTACTCCTGAGTCCAGGGCCGGTGCTCTATCCACATTGCCATCTAGCAGCCCCCAACCCCTCAATTTCCAATTCCTTGCCACCACAAAAAGAGCAGCTATAAATATTTTTGTACATGTGGGTCCTTTTCCTTTTCTATGATCTCTTTGGGGAAAAGACCCAAAAGTGGTATTGCTGAGTCAAATGCACAGCTTTATCGCCCTTTGGGCATAATTCCAGATTGCTCTCCAGAATGGTTGGATCAGTTCACAGCTCCACCAACAATGCATTAGTGTTCCAATTTTCTCACAGTTTCTCCAACATTCATTATTTTCCTTTTTTGTCATTTTAGCCAATCTGATAGGTGTCAGGTGGTATCTGAGAGTTGTTTTAATTTGTATCTCTCTAATCAATAGTGATTTAGAACATTTTTTCATATGGGAATAGATAGCTTTTATTTCTTCATCAGAAAACTACCTGTTCATATCCTCTGACCATTTCTCAATTGGGGAATGACTTGGGTTCTTATAAATTTGATTTAGTTCCCTATATATTTTAGAGATGAGACCTTTATCAGAAGTACTGGCCGTAAAAATTGTTTCTCAGCTTTCTGCATCCCTTCTAACTTTGGATGCATTGCTTCTGTTTGTACAAAAGCTTTTTAATGTAATCAAAATCATCCATTTTGCATTTCATTATATTCTCAATCTCTTGTTTGGTCATAAACTGTTTTCCTTTCCAAAGATCTGAAAGGTAGACTATTCCTTCCTCTCCTAATTTATCTATGGTATCACTTCTTACGTCTAAATCGTATATCCATTTTGACCTTATTTTAGTATAAGGTGTAAGATGTTGGTCTATGCCTAATTTCTGGCATACTATCTTCCAGTTTTCCCAGCAGTTTTTGTCAAATACTGAATTCCTATCCCAGAAGCTGGAGTCTCTGGGTTTATCAAACACTGCATTACTAATGTCATTTGCTACTGTGTCTCCTGTGCCTAGCCTATTCCATTGATCCTCCACTCTATTTCTTAGCCAGTAGCAGATAGTTTTGATGACTGCCGCTTTATAATAAAGCTCCAGATTTGGTACAGCTAACTCACCTTCCTGTGCACTTTTCTTTCATTATTTCCCTTGATATTCTTGACTCACTTATCATTTTTAATTGCATTATTTGAGATGGATGGTGGACCCCCACCTATATAATAATTTGGAGCTGGAAATAACTCTAGAGGCCTTCAAATCCAATCTCTTTTTGGGAGGGCAATAAGGGTTAAGTGACTTGCCCCAGGGTCACACAGCTAGTAAATGACAAGTGTCTGAGGCTGTATTTGAACTCAGGTCCTCCTGATTCCAGGGCTGGTGCTTTATCCACTGTGCCACCTAGCTGCCCCCCAATCCTATCATTTTACAAATAAGAAAACTGAGGCCTACAGAGATTAAGTGACTTTATCTGAGTCATATTAGTATCTAAATATTAAGCAGAATTTGAAATCAAGGTCTTCCTCACTCCAAGTCTATTGCCTAACAGGCCATACTGCCTCTAAGATTCTTTCCAATTTAAGTTACTTCAAATGGACTTTGTGACTTCATCAGTGTGGAAGTTTCCTTCAGTGATAAGATTTCAGTATCCCTGTGCCTGCCTACTCTTGTCTATGTCCTTGCATAAATTTGCCATCCACAGTCCACCTAGCATGTCAGAGGCCCTTCTTCACTTTCTCCTCTATTTCAAGGTTACTGATAGAGCACATAGGCTGTCCAGCAGTTCTCCATTACCTTTAGAGGTGACCAGTCTGTCTTTTCCAGTCACATCCTTTATTCTGTAGTTCCTTATTATGTGAGATCTAATGCATAATCAAAGTTGAAGAAGAATTTGTATGGATAGTGAAATGCTCTAGATCCTCTGTTTATAGATTGCTGCTGGCTGCTGCTGTTGCTTTTGTTCATGCTTTTTGTTGTTGTTGTTGTTGTTGTTTTTTGTTTTTTGGTGGCAATGAGGTTTAAGTGACTTGCCCAGGGGGTCACACAGCTAGTAAGGGTCAAGTATCTGAAGCTGGATTTGAACTCAGGTCCTCCTGAATTCAGGGCCAGTGCTCTATCCACTGACACCACCTAGATGCCCCTCATCGTTTATTTTTTAATTTAATTTAATTTAATTTTTGTGGGGCAATGAGGGGTTAAGTGACTTGCCCAGGGGTCACACAGCTAGTGTCAAGTGTCTGAAGCTGGATTTGAACTCAGGTCCTCCTGGATCCAAGCCAGTGCTTTATCTACTGTGCCACCTAGCTGCCCCTCATCCTTTATTTTTGAAGAGGACCAATGATATCACAAGGATGATAGGTTTTGCTAGTAAAATTGGATTTAAGTGAGGCAAAGCCTGCGCAGTCATCAGTCTCTACTCTCTGTACCACCTACCTGCTCCTATATGTGCATGTGGTATGTATATATACATACACGTGTCTGTCTGTCCCATGCTTCCATCCATCTGTCATCCTATCCATCCATTCATGCCATCCACTCCATCCCATCCATCCATCCATCCATCCAATCCATCCATCCTCCATCCATCCTCCATCCTTCCATCTCATCATATCTATCTATCTAGCTATCTTATCTATCTATCTATCGATCTATCTTCTATCTATCCTATTATCTATTATTGTGATTGCCTCAGACTCACTGAGACCTGGGAAGACCTTAATTAAGTTAATTTTTTTTTTAATGTATAAGGTATTTTATTTTTTTCCATACATGTAAAGATAGTTCTCAACTTTTTGTTTTATACAAAGCTTTACAATTCAGATTTTTCTCCCTCCCTCCCCCTCCCTCCCCCTACCCCCAGACAGCAGTGTAATCTGATATAGGTTATATCTATATATCTATATACATATAGATATAGATATACACACATATATATACACATAATAACATTAATCCTATTTCTGCATAATTAATTAATTTTTTAAAAGTAAGTAAACATTTTATTTTAGTTTTTGAGTTCTAATTTTTATCCCTCCCCCCCCCCCCCCGTGAGCAATAAGCTATGGGTTATACATGTACAGTTATGTAAGACATTACCATATTAGTCATTTTGCACAAGAAAACTTGAATAAAAGGGGAAAAAAAGAAAGTGAAAAATAGCATGCTTCAGTCCTGTGTTCCATCAATATCAGTTCTTTCTTTGGAATTGGATAATATGTTTCATCAACAGTCCTTTGGTAGTGTCTTGGCTCATTGTATTGCTGAGAATAGTTAAGTCATTCACAGTTCTTCATCAAACAATATTGCTGTCTCTGTGCACAATGTCCTTCTGGTTTTGCTCTCTTCACTATATAACAGTTCATATAAGTCTTTCCAGGCCTTTCTGAAATCATCTGGCTTGTCATTTCTTATGGCACAATAATATTCCCTCACCGTCATATACCACAGTTTGTTTAGCCATTCCCCAATTGATGGGCATTCCTTTGATTTCCAATTCTTAGCCAACACAAAAAGAGCTGCTATAAATATTTTTAAGACCTTAATTTAGAAAGATCAAGATCAACTGATGCATCTCTGATGCCATTTTTGTCTTGCCACTGGGACTTTGAGATGCAGTGGTGGTAGATGCATTAAGCCCTCAGAACATGGCAGAGCCTCCTAGAAAGAGGTCTGTAACCTCTCAAGAATTTGATTTAACCATCCACAAAGGAAAAACCAAGTGGATAAAGAATGTCCTGTTATCAAGATTTTGACATGCAGTCAGATGGACATCCATAGGTCATGCCCTTCAGTACATTTACTTTGCACAGACATTCCAAATGTCTGAGTTAAGTCTAGATTAAACAACATAAGGAGAGTGGATTAGATTGCCTTTAGAAAACTGCACAGCAGGGGCAGCTAGGTGGCGCAGTGGATAAAAACAACCAGCTCTGGATCAGTAGGACCTGAGTTCAAATACAGCCTAGACACTTGATTACTTACTAGCTGTGTGACCCTGGGCAAGTCACTTAACCCTCATAGCCCCACCAAAAAACAAAACAAATTGCACAGCGCCTTTAATGACCCCAAGCTTTCCCCAGAAAACAAAGGCAGCATCTTTAGATGGTATAGTTTAGCAGTATTGGGGCAGCTAGGTGGTACAGTGGATAAAGCACTGGCCCTGGATTCAGGAGTACCTGAGTTCAAGTTTGGCCTTAGACACTAGACACTTACTAGCTGTGTGACCCTGGGCAAATCACTTAACCCTCCTTGCCCCCCCCCCCCTCCAAGTAGTATCATTCAGAGGGTACTTGAGAGGCTCATGGTAGGTGTGAACATTCTGTAACTCTGACTATTTGAATTTTAAATGATAATACTTTTTTGTTTTCTGTGTAATCAGTAGGTGGAATGGAAACTTAGGAGTCCTTTTTTTCTTTTGAATGTGTATAATGTTTGCTATCGTTTCATTCCTTTAATCTTTCAGATTAGCCCTCAAGAGGCTTTTTCGTCCCTGGAAAATTGACCTTGTGGTTTTATTACACTACACCAAGTAATAGACACATGCTTGTCTGAAGATCCAGATTATAACCTTGAATTTTCCATACTTTGTAAAAAAAATATAGCTGTTTTTTAAAGTTGCTAAACATGGTGTTAAGTAGACACTATTTTAAAAGCTATAGAAAAGCTTTAAAAGAAATTAATTCCAGCATAGGATTTGATACCTTCCTCATCAATATTTTACTTTACTTTTTTTTTCTTTAAGATAATATTTTGTTTTTTCCCCAATTACATATTGAAACAAATTTAAACTTTTTAAAAAAGTTTTGAGTTCCAAATTCTAGCCTTTCCTCTCTCTCTCCCCTTCCCCCTCTCCAAATTTTGGAGCTCAAAACTTTATTATTATTATTATTATTATTTTTTGGTGAGGCAGTTGGGGTTAAGTGACTTGCCCAGGGGTCACACAGCTTGTAAGTGTTAAGTATCTGAGGCTGGATTTGAACTCAGGTACTCCTGACTCCAGGGCCAGTGCTTCTATTCACTGCACTACCTAGCTGCCCTGAGCTCAAAACTTTAAATGAAAATGAATTGTTATTATTATTATTATTATTTTAATTTTAAAAGTGAGGCAATTGGGGTTGTGACTTGCCCAGGGTCACACAGCTAGTAAGTGTCAAGTGTCTGAGGCCGGATTTGAACTCAGGTCCTCCTGACTCCAGGGCCAGTGCTCTATCTACTGCCACCACTTAGCTGCCCCTGTTATTATTATTTTTAAAAAAGACAGAGGTGGGGGCGGCTAGGTGGCGCAGTGGATAAAGCACCCGCCCTGGATTCAGGAGGACCTGAGTTCAAATCCAGCCTCAGACACTTGACACTTACTAGCTGTGTGACCCTGGGCAAGTCCCTTAACCCCCCATTGCCCTGCCAAAAAAAAAAAAAAAGACAAGAGGTAAGGTGAGGCCAATGCTCCCATTCCTAGACAGTGACAAGAATTAGATTGTCTCTTCTCTAGTCCTTACTTCTGTGCTACTAGAAGGACATTCCCTTCAGTGATAGAACTGAAGTGTCCTTGTTCTCGGCAGCCTTTGGGGATGATGCTCGTTTGCAGCTGTCTGAGCTTCAGAGCTAGAACTAGGGCTGGGGTCCCTGGGATCTGGTCCTGGGGTAGGTAATTCAGAACTCTGAAACAGAGCACTTGTACTTCTCTAAGGAAGAGGAGCCAGGTGTGGAATTCTTCCAGGGCAGCAATTCTGCTGTGGCTCCTTCTCCTTCATGAGGGGTTCTTTGCGGGGGGTAGGGTGGGAGGGGCGGGGCAGGAGGAGAAAGAACTGAAGTTATGGTTAGCTGGCGCTTAGCTCTGGTCTGGCCTCAGGGTAGAGAGGAAAGCCTTACTGGCTCTGGCAACCTGATCTCTTCCATACCAATTGCATCAGGTCACAGGTTTCCTTCATCATGCTACAGCAGCTAGAAGTTTACTCTGCCCTTGGCCTTCTCATACTGGAAATACACCCTGTTCCTTCAGCCCCTTCTTCTGATTGGTTTGGTTCCTCCCAGACCCTTCATTTCAAGGAAAGTGCCCAGGCCAGCCTTGGCTTCATTCTCTCTGGTCTCCAATCCTGCTTCTTGGGGACTTCTGTACCATGCCCTTTAGAGGCACCTTCTCCCT
Organism: Dromiciops gliroides; assembly: GCF_019393635.1. Lineage (NCBI taxonomy): Eukaryota > Metazoa > Chordata > Mammalia > Microbiotheria > Microbiotheriidae > Dromiciops > Dromiciops gliroides. The sequence goes on along the minus strand of NC_057864.1, from coordinate 158,531,944 downwards.
CTCACTTCCCTCCTCCCTTCCTTTTAAGTATTGTCTTCCCCTATTAGAAAGTAAGCTTCTCAGGGACAGCTAGGTGGTGCAGTGGATAAGGTACCAGCCCTGGATTTAGGAGAATCTGAATTCAAATCCTACCTCAGACACTTGACACTGTGTGACCCTGGGCAAGTCACTTAACCCTCATTGCCCTGGAAAAAATAATTAGAATGATGGAAAGTAAACTTCTCCCAGGCAGGGACTTTCTTCATATATTTATATTCCTAGCATCTGCTAAGTGCTTAATGATTTCTTGTTGATTTGAAGGAACTTCTGTGGAAATGAAAGTTTGGCAACTGTGTAGCCTCAGCTACTGAAGATGTGGAAAATAAATTCCATGGCACCATTGAATTTTTCAACTCCAGAAACAGGTATAATTGTCAGTAGAAATGACAGCTTTGTATGAATATGTGTCACAATCTATTTTGCCACCGTCCCTTAAGGACCATGGAACTTGTCCATCTCACTTGAACTGAAGCTGAAACCTCTATGTATGTCTCCCTCATTAAAATGTGAGCTTTTCCTAGATTAGAAACTATCTTGTTTTTCTGTTTTATTCCCTATTGCTTAGCAGTGTGCTTTGCACTCTGTTTAACACATTTTTTCATTCATCCATTTATTCATTTGTCTAATCCATCCATGCATCCATGCATCCATTCATGCATCCATCCATCCATCCATCCATCCATCCATTCATCTCTCTCCTTGCATAGCCCATGGTAATCTTTCATGCTGCTCTTCTTTGAGCACAGTTTGTGGTGCTTGGCTCAGATTCTGCTGAGCTGAACCAGCAAAATGTGGAGGTGGGGGAAGGCAAACTACATGGAGGCATGAGATCTCACTCTCCTTTGTTGTATAGGAGCTAAAGAGAAGAAGAGACCATGTGTAATCCTTATTCAGGAAACCTACTTCCTGCTATGTCCATCTCCACTTCCTGGGAATTAGGGTCAGGTTTTCACATTTGGTAAATCTACACTGTCTCATTCTTTGCTTTTTCCTTATAAAAGGCACATGGCCCTATTCCAGAACACTTGCTTTACATTGGCACTGTGAGATACAAGTAGGCTGGGAATAACCAGCCAGGGTATTATCTTTGCGGGGGCCACCATATTCTGAACTTGAGTTGCCCAGTTCCATCCTCCCATACATGTTCAGACAGGACTTGTCCAGGTTGTCAGTGCTTCAGCACAGTAATGAACTGCATCTGCCTTTTCCCTCCACATTTCAGCTTGGATTTGGTCTGGTCTGGTCGGTAAAAAGGACAGTACTTATTTTGTGCCAGGTACTGTGCTACACTCTGGGGTTATAAAGAAAGGCTCTCAAGGAGCTCACTGATGTAGGACGCAAACAACTATGTGCAAACAAGTTATATACAGGAATAAATAGGGAAGAATCAACAGGGGGAAGGTACTAGAATTAAGGGGGGATTGGGAAAGGCTTCTGTAAAAGATGGGATTTTATCTGGGACTTCTGGGAAGCCAGAGGTAGATATGAGGAGGGAGAACATTCTAGGCTTGGTATAGAGCCAGGGAAAAGACCCGGAGTCAGGAGAGGGGAGAGGAACAGCAATGAGACCAGTCATTGGATTATAGAGAATGTGGGGTGGTGGGAGGTGTAAAAAAGACTAAGAAGGTGTATGTGGGGGGGATCAGATTATGAGGGACTTTGGTTTTTTTTGGTGAGCCAGTTGGGGTTATGTGACTTGCCCAGGGTCACACAACTAGTAAGTTTCAAGTGTCTGAGGGCAGATTTGAACTCAGGTCCTCCTGAATCCAGGGCTGGCGCTCTATTCACTGTGCCACCTAGCTGCCCTCTTTTGTTTGTTTTGTTTTGTTTTGATTTTGGGGGTTTTTTGTGTTATGAGGGACTTTGAATGTCATTCAGAGGATTTTATAATTGGTCCTGGAGGTGATAGAGAGCCACTGGAATTTATTGAGTTGAGGGGAGATGTGACATGGCTATTGTTCTTGTGCAGTTGTTTCAATTGTTTCCAACTCTTCGTGATCCTATTTGGAGTTTTCTTGGCAGAGATACTGGAGGGGTTTGCCATTTCCTTCTCCAACTCAATTTATAGATGAGGAAACTGAGGTAAACAGGGTTAAGTGACTTGCCCAGGGTCACACAGCTAGTAAGTGTCTGAGGCCAGATTTGAACTGATGAAGATAAGTCTTCTTCCTGACTGTGGGACTGACACTTTATCCACTGAGTGGAGGATGGACTGGGGTTGGGAGAAACTTGTGGCAGGCTCAGCATGCAGCCTGGCTATTGCACTACAGTCTGAGCATGAGGTGAGGAGGGCCTTCATCAGAGTGGTGGCAGTGCCAGCAGAAAGAAGGCACAGTAGTCCATGGGTACAAGTATTCCTGCCAGGAATAGAAAATAATAGAGAGATGCAAACTGGGCCCCTCCCTTAATCATTTTTGGCATTCAGGACCTGCCACTGTTCTACTTGTTTCCTCATGTCATCTGAGCACTTTCCTTACCCCTATTTCCATCTTACCTTGGTACTTATTGCTTGGGAAGGGCTGCTACCAGGAGTTGGGTTCTTAACAACCCTTTCCCCTTCCCAGTCTCTCTCTTTGCTTCTCCACCCTCAAAAAAGTGCTATACTGACACCGCATCAAGGGAGAAGAAACTAGAGCAGTTTCTAGTCACCATAGATACTGGGCAAACAGCATCTCTTCCATAGGTCACAGTCAATCACAGTGCCCATTTAGTGCACTTGTGTGGTCTGGGTTTTTCAAAGCTCTTGTCATCTCTCCCAAAGTCAGGGGTATAACTAGAGAGAATTAGTGTAAAATATTGCCTTGAATATCTTCAAAGTGGAGAAGCTGAAAAGTGAAGTGTGATAATGCTTCCGTAAGTATATGTTTTTTTTAAATTAATTAATTAATTATTTTTTCTGTTACATGTAAAGATAGTTCTCAACTTTTTTTTATACAAGCTTTCCAATTTCAGATTTTTCTCCCTCCCTCTCCTTCCTCCTCCCTCCCCTAGACAGCAGGTAATCTGATATAGGTTATATATATATATATATATATAATATATAACATTAATCCTATTTCTGCATTAGTCATGTTATAAGAGAAAAATCAGAGCAATAATGAAAAACCTCAAAATAGAAAAAACAACAGCACCAAAACCAAAGAAATAGTATGGTTCATTCAGCATCTATACTCCACAGTTCTTTTTTTTCCTTTTTTTTTTTCTTGTATTTGGAGATCCTCTTCTATCATGAGTTCCCTGGAACTCTTCTGTACCATTGCATGGTGAGAAGAATATAGTCCATCACAGTAGATCAACACTCAATGTTGATGATACTTTGTACAATGTTCTTCTGGTTCTGCTCATCTCACTCATCATCAGCCCATGCAGGACCCTCCAGGTTTCTTTGAACTCCTCCTGCTCATCATTTCTTACAGCACAATAGTATTCCATTGTATTCATATACCACAACTTGTCCAGCCATTCCCCAATTGATGGGCACCCCCTCAACTTCCAATTCCTTGCCACCACATAAAGAGCAGCTATAAATATTTTTGTACATGTGGGTCCCTTTCCCCTTTCCATGATTTCTTTGGGAAAAAGACCCAAAAGTATTGCTGGGTCAAAGGGTATGCACAGCTTTATCACCCTTTGGGCATAATTCCAAATTGCTCTCCAGAATGGTTGGATCAGTTCACAGCTCCACCAACAATGCATTAGTGTTCCAATTTTCCCACAGCTTCTCCAACATTTATTATTTTCCTTTTTTGTCATTTTAGCCAATCTGATAGGTGTCAGGTGGTATCTGAGAGTTGTTTTAATTTGTATCTCTCTAATCAATAGTGATTTAGGACCATTTTTTCATATGGGAATAGATAGCTTTGGTTTCTTCATCACAAAACTGCCTGTTCATATCCTTTGACCAGTTCTCAATTGGGGAATGACTTGGATTCTTATAAATTTGATTTAGTTCCCTATATATTTTAGAGATGAGGCCTTTATCAGAAGTACTGGCCACAAAAATTGTTTCCCAGCTTTCTGCCTCCCTTCTAATTTTGGATGCATTGCTTCTGTTTGTACAAAAATTTTTTAATTTAATGTAATCAAAATCATCCATTTTGCATTTTATAATATACTCTATGTCTTGTTTTGGTCATAAATTGTTTCCTTTCCAAAGATCTGATAGGTAGACTATTCCTTCACCTCTTATGTCTAAATCGTGTATCCATTTTGACCTTATTTTAGTATAAGGTATAAGATGTTGGTTTATGCCTAATTTCTGCCATACTATCTTCCAGTTTTCCCAGCAGTTTTTGTCAAATACTGAGTTCCTATCCCAGAAGCTGGAGTCTTTGGGTTATCAAGCACTAACATTACTAGTGTCATTTACTACTGCATTTCCTGTGCCTAGCCTTATTCCATTGATCTAACCACTCTATTTTTTAGCCAGTAGCAGATAGTTTTTGATGACTGCCGCTTTATAGTAAGCTCCAGGTTTGGTACCGCTAACCCACCCTTCCTTTGAATTTTTTTTCATTATTTCCCTGGATATTCTTGATTTTTTGTTTTTCCAGATGAATTTTGTAGGTATATGTTAATGGAATTTCTTTCTTGCCTCCCAGCTCTTTCTGACTTGATCTTGATAATAAGCCTGACCTGGATCTGATGGGAAGGGTAGGGGTGAGAAGTAAGTGTTTGGGAAGGGAGTGTCAATGAAATGACAGCCACAAGGCTGTTGATTGGTTTCCCTGTAATCCATAAAAGAGGTCTTTTTTTGTTGTTGTTGTTGTGTTTGGGTTTATTCATATCTCAGAAATTTTGGGAGAAAAGCTTCAGGGTCCCATGTAGTTTTGTGGAGTCAGCAAGTTATCCTAAGGACTGAGAAACAAGGGAAGGAGAATGATTAAGATGTGCCTGGGGGTAGAAGTGGTGAGATAATTTTTTTAATGGGGAGTAGAGTCAGAACAAGAAAATCAGAAAATCAGCTAAGAAAGGACTTCTTCCTCCACATTGCTGAGACTTAGTTGTTCTTCATCCCCTGCTATCTCTGGTGTTATGGGTTTTAGGTTTTTGTCTGTTTGTTTTTTAAACTGTAGGGGTGGCTCAGTGGAGACAGTAGGAGTTAAGCAAGAGGATGAATTATTAGTGCATGAGCAGGGGTATATGGGAACCTAAGAGAAATGAACCCAGAAGGGAACCAGGACATAGAGCACTCCCAAGTTATTCAGTAACCTTATTAACATCATACGTCCCAATATATATCTGGAGAGGACAGCCAGAGGCTTGTTCTCCATGGCTAACTTAGAGGAGTTGTGGGTACTGGTTGCAGCTGGGAATCTACAAGTTGAAGGTCAAAATATCTTGCTTAGTTAAGGACAGCCAGGGGACTAAGAAAGAGGTGAATGGACGAGACTATCCCCCACCTTTCTCATCCCTTGTTCTATTCATGAAATTTCTAAAGTCCCATCTCATGTAAGATGAGGGAGGTGAGAAAAAGACCCTTATTTCAGAGTTTCTCCTGGATGCGCCATAGACTTAACAACCATAACATACTGGAAGTATAATTCATTATTATTTTTACTCCTGCGCATTCCCCACCCCCTACCTCTGCCTCACTTCACAGTTCCATAAACATTCCTATTTCTGTTGATGGAACCACTATTCTCATGACCTTAGAATCATTCTTGACTCTTTCCCTCACACTCCCATGTCTAATTAGTCACCAAGTCTCATCAATTCTACATCATTTCTCTCTTCCCTTCTCTTTTCTCAACGAAGTCAACATCCCAGTTTAGGCCCTGATAATTTCTTCTGTGGGCTACTATAATCACACACTTTACTTTTCTTCCTACTTCCAGTCTCTGCAATTTCCAATTCATATTCTATACAGCTCCAGAATAATCTTCCTAAGGCACAGTTCTACTGATGGCCTTCAAACCTCAGCTCAAATGTCACCTCCTGCATCAGGCCTTTCCTCAACTGTCCAGATGTTAATGTCTCCCCTGAAATGGCCTCATATTTATTTTGTACATTCTTCTATATCTCCAATGATACGTTCTAAACTTCTGGAGGGCAGGGACTATTTAGTTTTTCGTCTTTTTATCCTCCATGCCTAGCACATAGTAGGTGCTTAATAAATACTTATTGATTGATTAGTTAATTTCCTAGGGGACAAAATACAATCTCTTTGACCTGCTCACAACCTGACCCCCTCCTACTTTTCCAAGTCTTTTTACACCTTACACTACCCCACACACTCTGTGTGATCCAGTGACTTTGTCTCCTTGCTATTCCTTGCATAAGACATTCCATCTCTAGATTCTAACCATTTTCATTAACTGTCTCCTATGCCAGGAATGTTTCCCCTCCTCATTTTTCCGTCCTGGCTCCCCTAGCTTCCTTCAAGTCCCAGCTAAAATTCCATCTTCTTTGAGAAGCCTTTCCTGATTCCCTTTAATGGCTAGTGTCTTCCCTCTGAGGCTACCCCCAATTTATCCTTTCTTTATCATGATTTAACATACGTGTTATCTTCCCCATTAGACCGTGGGCTTCTTGAGAGCTGTTGGTCAGTTCATTTCAGTTGTGTCCCCACTTGGGGTTTTCTTGGCAAAGATACTGGAGTGGTTTGTCATTTCCTTCTCCAACTCAATTTATAGATGAGGAAACTAAGGCAAGCAGGGTTTAGTGACTTGCCCAGGGTCATACAACTAGTAAGTGTCTGAGGCCCAATTTGAACTCAGATCTTCCTGACTTCAGGCCTGGAACTCTATCCACTGGGCCACCTAGCTCCCTTTCCTTGAGAGCGGAGACTGTCTTTTGCTTTTCTTTGTATGCCCAGCACTTAGCATAGTACCTGGCCCAATTTAGAAGCTTAATAAGTGCTTTTTGAATACCTACCTGTTTAAAGCTCTCTTCAGCTCCTGCCTGTATTTGGATCCTTTTTTTCATACTTCCCTTCACAAACTCTATTGAATTTTTTTAGCCATATTGGCCTTTCCCTAAACTCGATACTCCATCTCCCACCTCCATGCATTTTCATAAGCTGTTCCTGTGTCAAGAATGCACTCCTTGTTATTCACCTCTTTGAATGCTCACCTTCCTTTAAGGTCCAACTCAGGTTTTGACTTCTTGGTGAAGTCTTTCCCATCCCCTTCAGTTTTTAGAGCTCTCTTCCCTCAGTTTTTTAGTACTGTACTTTGTGTACATAAGCCCCTAGTAAAATAGAAGATCGTTTAGGAATAAACAAAATAAATTGTTTCTGACTTTGTATCTTAGCACAGTACCTTGCACACAGATTCAATTCACTAAGTATTTAAGTGACTACTATGTCACTGTTTTACTCAGGGAAAAAAGGACATGTGCATATCAGTTTGTAATTTATAGGAGCAAGGACTGGACCAGTGATTTCATTGACTTAGGGAATTTCCAGATGATGAAATTATTTCTACCAATGAAGCTGGGCTCTATCTCTGCATTTATAGAGAAAGGGAGATCCTCTCTGGGGCACTGATTAGTTCAGTGACTTGTCCAGGATCACACAGCCAGGATGTAACAAAAGCAGGCTTTGAACCCAGGTCCTCTTGGCTCTTAAATCAGCTCTCTATACACTATACCCTGCTGTCTCTCAGAAATACACACATATATACAACTGGAGAATCAGGAAGATCTTGAGCTGAGCCTTAAAGGGAGCTAGATATTTTGAGGCAGAAGTGAAAAGGGAGAACAATTGAGGCATGGGGATGGGAGAGGGCTAGCCTGTGCAGAAGAGACATGATGTTGGAAGATGGAGTGTCCAGCATGGGAAACAGGAAGTAGGCCAATTTGGCTGGAACGTAGATTACTTCATATGAGAGTAAATTCTGTGAAATTATTCTAGAATAGGACTTTTTGTGTGTGGTGGGGGGCAGTGAGGGTCAAGTGACTTGCCCAGGGTCACACAGCTAGTAAGTGTCAAGTGTCTGAGGCTGGATTTGAACTCAGGTCTTCCTGAATCCAGGGCCTTTGCTTTGTCCACTGCACTCTAGAACAGTACTTTTTAACTTGAGGTCTATGAACTTGACTTTAAAACGATTTTGATTACTATATTTCAATATAATTGGCTTCCTTTATAAGCCTATGTATTTTATTTCTTTTTAAAATACAACATTCTAAGAAAGGATCTATGGACCCTTTGACAGATTGCCAAAGGGGCCCATGATACACACCAAAAATCCCTTCAGATTGGATAGGTTGGAACTAGGTTATGAAAGACCTTAAAGGCCAAACAAAGGGAGTTGTATTTTATCTTAGAGCCAAGAGAACCACTGGAGCCTCTTTGAGTAGGTGAGTGGCATGGTGAGGCCTATGCTTTAGGACTATCAGTTTGACAGTATTATGGAGGGTGGATTGGAGAGAAAAGAGACTGGACACAAATTAGGAGGCCTGATGGACAGTCCAGGTGAGAGGTGGTGAGAGGAATCTGAATGAAAGTGGTGGCCAGGAATGGGGAGAAAGGGACAGATGGAAGAGATGTCATAGGGCTATAATTGGTCATACCTGACAACTTGGATTTAGGTAAAGGAAGTGAGGGGCAGCTAAAGCTTATTCTGAGCTCCTGAACATGGTTGACTGGGATAATAGTTGTGTTCCAGACAGAGGATGTTAGGAGGATGAATCGGGGAGAGATCATGAGTTCTGCTTTTGATACATAGAGTTGGAGATGCCAGAGGGACATGTCCAGTAGACAGCTGGTGATGTGAGACTGAAGTTCAGGAGAGAGAGAGGAAGGCTGAAAATGTAGATATGGAAGTCTTCTAGAAAGAGATGACAACTTAACCCATGGGAGGAAACAGAGATTTAGGCTAGTGACTTGCCCAGGGTGACATAGCTATTAAATATCTAAGTTAGGTTTTAAACCCAGGTCTTTTCCTGACTCCAAGCCCAGACTTCTAAGCTATTAAAGAAGAGGGATTATTATATTAAGTAACACTACTATGAGAGTTTATTTTAGAGAGAGACTGAGAAGAAAATCAGAAAGACATCGAAAAGGGGTAATTTAAAAAACAATTTTCTTTGCAGAATCTGAGTAAGGAGCTTTAAATAATCCTGTTTTCATTGATGTTTTTTAGTTTGATATCTTTTACTTTTTACTTCCCTAGATTGGTTTAGCATCTTTGCCTGATAACAAACCCTAGATTATAATCCTATTATTATTATCATATAATTAATCCTATTATTCCTAAGCAAAACTTAAAAAAAACCCATTTCCTTCTCCAGCTCATTTTATAGATAGGAAACTGAGGCAAACAGAGTTAAGTGACTTGCCCAGGGTCACACAGCTAACAAGTATCTAAGGTGAGATTTTAACTCAGGCCTTCCTGACTCCAAGCCCACCACTCTATCCACTGTGCCACCTTGCTGCCTCAACAACAATAACAAAATTATTCCTAAGCAAGACGTAAAGAAACAGATCTGTTTCTCCAAGTCACAAGAACCTTGACTGGAAGAGATCAGGGACCAAGTGGGTGGTGGTATCCATTAGCTCACTTTAAAGAATGATTATCCAGAGGATGGTGACCTGCTCTCTGAACAGAATGAGGAGCAGTGGAGGTCAAACCTCCTGATGACTAAGCATAATCAGATACTAAAACAGGTTACCCCCAGAGACTGTAAAGAAGAGGAAGACCATAGCACCCTTCCTGAAATGAGTTCTGTCTAGATGTGAGATAGAAGGTTCTTTTCAGCAGGGGGGAATACAGCCTGATTTCCTACCTTCCCAAGCTGGAAGTTAGAAAACTGTGACAGTAAGAAACACTGGACACAGATTTATTCCAAGAACAGGAGGGAAAGGAGAGAAGAGGAAAAAGGAAGAGGGGAAGAAGAAAGAGTAAGGAATGAAAGAAGAAAAGGAGAAGTGAGAAAAGAAGATGAGATTCTCCTAGGGTCAAACAGATTCCCTCAACTAGATCAGCAAATCCCGATTATGTGTGCATTTACCCCATGCTCCTTTTTTTTTTCCATTTGTGAAAAAAAAAAAATGGTTACTCCATAAGCCACAGAATAAATGCTACATATTCGATAGGGACACTGGTTTTGCACCTGCATTCATTCACTCAGGGGAATTTCTAGGTTGGTTTGAAGACCTGGGCCTTTTTGTGAACCTCATTAGGCTTTTGTATTGTTCCAGCAGCAAAAGAAGGTAGTGGTGCAGAAAGGTCAAGTCTGCCTTGGTCCCAATAATCCTGGGGATTCAAAATTGCCCGTTGCTTTTCTTCTTTTTGAAGTGTCAGAAAGGTTGTGCAGGTAGTCGTGGGATTATGAGCCTGAACTATTAGAAATGAAAGATCATTAGAAATGAACAGTTCATAACTCTTCTCAGCAATACAATGATCTGTGACAATTCCAAAGGATTCATGATGGAAAATGTTCTCCACATCCAGAAAAAAAGAACTGTGGATTCTCTATGCAGATTGAACAATACTGTTTCTACTTTTTGGGGGAGGTTTTCCTTTTTGTTCTGATTCTTCTTTCACAACATGACTAATACAGAAATATGTTTAATGTGATTGTACATATATAACCTATATCAGATTGCTTTCTGTCTTGGGGAGGGGGGAGAGAAGAAAAATTGGAACTCAAAATCTTATGAAAACAAATGTTGAAAACTATCTTTACATGTAACTGGAAAATTATAAAATACTTTTATGATTTAAAAAAAAGAAAAAAGGAATGAATAGTTCAGCTTTCTGGAATAATAAAGAACCTGCCCTTTCCCAAATATTAGGCACCATTCTTGGACTCTCTTTAGAATTCTCAGAATTCTGCCAGGCAGAATCTGAATTCAGCGTTCATCCAGTCACCTCTTCTCACCCTGGAGTAAACCAGAAATTACAGAAAGGGGACCATGACTGGCCCAGTCCTCCTTCCCAGGCTTGCATTGCTTCCAAGACTGCCCGGCTTCCTCATTTGGGCGAAGTCCATCCTCTTGGGAAGATCTGCCTCTGGAAACTCATTACCTCTCATTTCTTGACAGGACAATTTGGGTCAGACCCTAACCCAGCTAGTACAGGAAAGCTTCATGACTAAGCAAATGGGGGAAGTTAGAAGGTTGGAGAGAAACGGAGATTAAAAGGGGAGAGCTGGGACCTAAGTGGTGTGGTGGAGAATGCAGGACTGAGCCAGTTAATCATTAATGCTGGGAGATTCCCATCTGTTTATCTCTCTTCTTCATCTCTTTATTTTTTTAAGCAATCAAAATATTGAGTAATTCCCCAATTCCCTCTTACTTTAACCCTGGCGATAACAGTGCCATATGCCTCCCAGAGGTGGCCTTTTTTTTTTTTTTTTGAGGAAACTGACTATGAGCTTGTATGTCTCCATAGTCTTCTTTTTGTTTGTTTGTTTTTTTTGTTTTTTAGTGAGGCAATTGGGCTTAAGTGACTTGCCCAGGGTCACACAGCTAGTAAGTGTTAAGTGTCTGAGGCCGGATTTGAACTCAGGTACTCCTGACTCCAGGGGCTGTGCTCTATCCACTGCCCCACCTAGCTGCCCCTCCATAGTCTTCTGTAGTTAGAGATTGGGTGATGGAGCAGGGTATGGGACCTAAGCAGCTAGATTTCCTTGCTTGTCTTTTATTAAAAAAAAAAAAATCCCCCTAGGGAGCTGATACAAAGAGCCCGAGTTCCCAAATGTTATCTCTGAGTTTATTGGTACCTTCATTAGTTAGTCCTTAGATTCCTCTTATCACTTTGTTTCAGGAACTCCAGTCTTTGTACCTATGAGGTAGGTACCTGCACCTCTTGATTGCCCCTTTCCTTCTTCATAGGGTTTTCAGAGCCTTGTATGAACGAAGCTATTGTACATACTTTGGAGTTCTATTTCCTTTATCTTCAAAGGGATGGGCAATCTAGTTGGGCATGTCTAGACTCTGGAGGGGTGGGTCTTTCCTTCCAGAGTGGGAGTGGCCTCTAGCTCCTAAATGAAGCCACCCCACATCCCTCGCCTCAGCGGAGTTTGTTCTGGGTTGTATTTCAGTCCCAGTCTCTAGTCAAAGCTGGCAGCTCCTTCTCTCCCATGGACAGAAACTCCAGCCACGCTACAGGCCTGAGGGTGCAGTTGCCCTTACTCTGCTTCTTCCTTCAGGGAGCCATCATCCTCCTCTTTTCATTTTTTGTCAGGTACAACCATGAGACAGACTCTGCCCTCTGGCACCAAAGCAACCGCAGCGACATGGACAATGACTTTTATTTTCGCTACCCAAGTGAGTTTGGGGATTGCTAGAGACTAAGGAAGGCGGGGGGCGGGGTCAGTCCCCTGGGTGAAGGGAATTCACTGGTGTCTCCCACTCCCTTGTGGGACATCTGGAGCTATTTCTAGGAATGGAAATGCATATGCCTGGGATCTGTTACTGTATAAACACTATACAATTGTCTATACAAATGAAGGGGATATGGTGGCATGGGCAAATCAAAGACTATTTCTCTTTGACTTTGGGATGAATTCTTTAATGCTTTGGGGAACAGATTTATCTTCCCAATTTTGTTTTGTTTGGCTGAGACTAAAATGAGCTTGTATTCCTGTGCATTGCCGGGTGGTAGGGGTAGGCAGTTGGAAGGTAGCTGGGGGAAGCCAGCATGTGATGAATATTTGGCATAAACAATCCACAAACTGGGTAGCTCATATGCAAATGATGGAGTATTTACTATATAGTGAGCCACTAACTGTTGAGAATCTTGGCAAAACTAACCTTTACGATTTCAGAGTGCAATAGAGAATCACCCATAGTTTTTCTTCATAGCACTGAGGTCCCATCTCATCTCAGTGCCTCTATATGCTGATGTCTGTACATTTTAGATGCCTTTCCTATGTAGAAAGATAAATTCAAGAAATACTTTGAGGTCCTCAGGGGTGAAGGGAAACAAAAGACTGAATTCTCATTCTCCCAGCCTCATGCTAAAAGTTATCACCTACGGACAGAAGCTTAGCCTAGAAGTAAAACTATTGGGCTTCTAAGCTGAATGTGGCTTTATTATGTTTAGGTGGATTTTTTTTAGACCAGTTCTCCCTATCTCAGTCTAGGCTAGAAATGCACTGGCCACTCATGGGCCAACCCCACCAGTGGCTCATCAGCATGGAAGCCTTGACCTGTTCATTTCCTCACCTAGCCCCTCCTTAGACAGCCTGGTGGGCACCTGTTCCCAGGAGTTCACCACATTGGTATCCAACTTAGTGCAGACACCTGATCAGATTTAGCCTTACTGAAGCTCAAAACTTCTGAGCTCAAGCAATCCACTGGCTTTAGCTTCCCCAACAGCAGGAACTACAAGAGTGTGCCCCGACCCCTGGCCCAATCCTGTGGCCATACAACACTGCAGAGGTGACCGCTAGGCCTTGGATTTTCAAAGCCTATCTCACTCCTTTCCTGGGCTGTGAGAATTTAAGGGGTGTGGAGGTGTAATACATAACATTCTAAGGTATTGTTTTCATAAGTTCTCTCGCCAGAATTGTCAGAACACTGATCCCCTGGAGGCAAATGAAACCCAAAAGGTCGGGAAAGTGGAGGGGGCAAGAATTTGGCTTAAGCATGTAAGGCCAGACCCAAAGCAACACCTGGCAAATAAGGAATGTGATAGTAAAATAATAACTTACAGGGGGCAGCTAGGTGGCGCAGTGGATAAAGCACCGGCCCTGGATTCAGGAGTACCTGAGTTCAAATCCAGCCTTAGACACTTACTAGCTGTGTGACCCTGGGCAAGTCACTTAACCCCCATTGCCCTGCTAAAATTAAAAAAAATAATAATAATAACTTACTTTTATATGAACATAATTTTTATATGAACATAATATAAATCATATTACCACATCCCCATAACCTCTGGCTTTGCAGGCTCCACTCCCCTCCCATTCCAGAGTGACCCACCCCTGCATTTTGGGAAATTATTGACAAAGTCTAACATCTATCCCTCTTACTAAAGCTCCAATGATAGTGGTGGATTCTCCCTCAAACACAACATGCATTATGTGAATATGTGAATTGCAATGGAAAGGATGGCAGTGAAATTCCTTTCCTTCTTCTTCTTCTTCTTCTTCTTCTTTTTTTTTGGTGGGGCAATGAGGGTTAAGTGACTTGTCCAGGGTCACACAGCCATGTGTCAAGTGTCAAGTGTCTGAGGCCAGATTTGAACTCAGGTCCTCCTGAATCCAGGGCTGGTGATTTATCCACCTAGCTGCCCCCTATAGTGAAATTCCTAAGCCACCTCCTCAACCTCATCCCCCTCCCCCTTAACCTCTTTGTCCTGGACTTTCCTACTCTGTGGACTTAGTACCTTGAGGGGTGGATTTCTTTTGAGAGTCCAGGGCTTTGATGGTTACCGTCCTGTACCTATTCCCATGACGTGGGAAGGACAGATATATCCTTCGGACTCTTTCATTTGGAAGATTAAAGGGAGTTACTGTGGCTATTGACTTATCTGTAGCATTGGCCAATCCCAGTGTCATTGCTTCTGACTGAGGGTCTGCTACCTTTACTTCGTCTATGTTTTTAGAGTCATAGGACAGTGAAGGACATAATCCACCTCTCCTAAAATACAGACAAGGAAACCAAAGCCCCAGAGCCGTTAAGTTCAATGTAATAAACATGTATTGAATGCCCACTGTGTACAAAGAATTGTGCTAATTGTTGGGAGAGAGAGCAAAGATTAAGACAACTGTCACCTTATAACCTAATAGGAAATGATCAAAATTACTATGATTTACAACTTTAGATGACTATAACCATAGTTATAGTAATAACTATAATATAAATTAGGAGTTATGTGTGATGAGTACATGAGAGATTTCGTTACAAAGTTCTGAGGAAAGAAAGATCACATCTACTTAGACAGCTAGTTAGGGATGGAGATAAAACCTCCCCTATGGAAGACATCTTCCAGGGCCTGGGACTACAGGAAATGGTGTGGCACTGTGACGAGAGAGATTCAGGTTAAATGTAAGCTTTCTTACATTTGACAGCACAGGTTCATAGAACCTGAAATCAGTTGTTTGGAGCAGTCAGCGATGCAGAGGCTATGGAATCTTCTCTGAGGAGAAGAAAGGTCAGCTCTCTCCTGTGGCTTTAATGTAGGTCTAGGAAAACACAGAGTGAGTAAGGGGACTTTTCCAGTTTTCTCCTCACTTCCCGGCCTCTCCAGGCCTCTGTTATCCCATCTCAAAGACCAGGCTATGGAGCAGAGAGCAATGCAGGACCATGTTGTTCAGCTGTTTCAGTCATGTCCAACCTTTCATGACCCAATTTGGGGTTTTCTTGGAAAAGATACTGAAGTGGTTTTCCATTTCCTCCCCCAACTCATTTTACAGATGAGGAAACTAAGGCAAACAGGGTTTAGTGACTTGCCCAGGATCACACAGCTAGTAAATATCCGAGGTCAGATTTTAACTCAGGCCTTCCTGAACTCCAGGCCCTGTAGCTACTTTTATGCTTTCTTGTCATAGAAGCTTTTTGAGGGCAAAGACTATTTCTTTTTTGTCTTTCTATTTCTAGAGCCCAGTAGAGTGGTCTGCACATAGTAGGTGCTTAATGATTGCTTGCTGAAGTAGAAATGTATATTTGAAGCTGTCTTTGGAGAGCCATTGTACTACCTCTGATAAATGGAATGGGTACTAGGTGCAGAGGGTAACAGGAGCCAGAGCCACTAGTTACTCTCCAAAGATGCCAAGCTTAATAGGGATTTTGAGAGGTCATCTTGTCCATCTGCTTGCCTCCTCACAGGAAGGCCAGCCTAATCACACAGCCAGAAAACTTCTCCCGGGGAGAATTTCACCAGGGGAAAGGATAATCCTCAGTTACCCCACTCCTGTACATGGGTTGTAGTTGAAAGGGCTCTGGAGACTGAGTTTTGATTCTAAACAAACCAAGTGGTGGTGTAAATATTATCGCCATTTTAAAGAAGTGACTACACCTATTAGTCAAGCAAGGAATAGAGGCATGAATCCAGAGAGGTCAGCCCAATTATCTGAGGTCCTGGCCTTAGCAGTAAGGAGGACGAACAGTGAAGTCTCCTTCGATGTCTGTATATGCAGAACCATTCAGATAAACAGTCTCAGGAATAAAAAGGAATCATGTAGTGGGCCTAAAAGAAATTGTTCTTACTGACTCCCTATTTCATCATTTACCATAGAAACTGTTCCAACTTTCTCTGCTTTGCTTCCAATCATACCCCAGCTCCTACTTTTATTTTTTGTTTGTTTCTTTTTTGGGGGGGGGCAATGAGGGTTAAGTGACTTGCCCAAGATCACACAGCTAGTAAGTGTCTGAGGCTGGATTTGAACTCAGGTCCTCCTGGATCCAGGGCTGGTGCTTTATCCACTGTGCCACCTAGCTGCCCCCCAGCTCCCACTTTTAAAGCAGACAACGTGGTCTCCTTTTAACTGAGAACTCAGATGGAGACCATCCAATGGGAGTTCTCTCTGATCCCCCTCTCCATTTCCAAAAATTTCCCAGTATCATCATCTACTCCACCTTCCTTCTGTCTAGTCACAGAAGAACTCATGAGGAGGTCTCTAGTGGAGTGTCCTAGGGATCTGGGCTTTGCCCTGTTTCAACATTATTATGATTTGGATAAAGGAATGCTTGTTAAATTTTGCAGAGTACATGGCTAAGAAGAGTAGTCAACATGCTAGATGACAGAATCAGTATCCAAAAATATCTGCAGGTTAGAAAACTGGGCTGAGTCTAATAAGATGAAAATTAGTAGGGATAAGCATAAAGCTTTATACTCAGGTTTGAGAAGTTGAATCTACGGGGCAGCTAGGTGGCGCAGTGGATAAAGCACTGGTCCTGGATTCAGGAGGACCTGAGTTCAAATCCAGCCTCAGATACTTGACAATTACTAGCTGTGTGACCCTGGGCAAGTCACTTAACCCTCATTGCCCAGCAAAAAAAAAAAAGAGAGAGAGAAGTTGAATCCACAAGTACAAGATGGAGGAAAAATGATTACACAGCAGTTTGCCTGAAAAAGATCTCAGATTTTAGTGGATTATAAAATCAGAATTAGTCAACAATATATTATAGTCGCACCCAGAGGGGGCCAATGAGATTGTTGATGAGCTTCAAAATAATGCTGCAGAAGGACCTGTTGAAAGAACTGAAAGCCTTTAGTCCCATTCATGTAGGACATGCTACCTGTCTTCAAATACTTGGAAGGAGGTCTTGCAGAAGAGGAGTGAGGTTTGTTCCATTTGGCTTCAAAAGCAGAATTAGGAGAAATGGGTAGAAGTTGCAAACAGGAAACTTAGAATTACTGTAAAGGAAAAATAATCAGAGGTGTTAAAAACCAGAAAGGGCTACTTTGATGGGTTTCCCCTTCCTGGAGGTTCTGAAACCAAGACTGAATGAATACTTGTTGGATGGAGGATTTTTCAGGGATAAGTTGGACAAGATAGCTCCTGAGGTCCCTTTCAACTCAGAAAAAAAATTCTGATTTTCAAAGCTATCTCTATTCCTCACTAAGGTTAATCTCTTTACCAGGCACCCTTGATCCTATTTCCTCTAGAACCTCGCTCCAACAAAGTCTAGCATCCTCTCTCTCATTCATCTTCAATCTTTCCTTGTCTACAAACATGATCAGATATCCACAGCATAGAACAATTCTTCTCTTGTCCTTCCCTACCTCCCATCTAGCTACCATATTATTTCTTTCCTTCACTGTTCAGTCATGTCCAATTCTTTATGACCCCATTTAGGATTTTCTTGGCAAAGATACTGGAATGGTTTTCCATTTCCTCTCCCAGCTCATTTTATACATGAGGAAACTGAGGCAAATAGAATTTAAGTGACTTGTTCGTGGTAACACAGTAAGTGTCTGAGGCTTGATTTGAACTCATGAAGATGAGTTTTCCTAATTCCAAGCCCAGTGCTCTATCTACTGTGCCACCTAGCTACCTTTTAAAAATATATACCTGGGGGCAGCTAGTTGGCACAGTGGATAGAGCACCGGCTCTGGATTCAGAAGGACCTGAGTTCAAATCTGGCCTCAGACACTTAACACTTACTAGCTGTGTGACCCTGGGCAAGTCACTTGACCTCAATTGCCTCACCAAAAAAAAAAAAATATATATATATATATATATATATATATATATATATATATATATATATACCTGGGGGCAGCTAAGTGGTGCAGTGGATAAAGCACCAGCCCTGGATTCAGGAGGACCTGAGTTCAAATATGACCTCAGATACTTAATACTTTCTAGCTATGTGACTGTGGGCAAGTCACTTAACCCTCATTGCCCTGAAAAAAAAAATATATATATATATATACCTTCCCTCATCACCTCACCCCCATTACTCTGTTGAGACTACTTTCCAAAGCCACTGGGGGCAGCAAGGTGGCACAGTAGATAGAGCGCCAGACCTAGAGTCAGGGAGACTTGAGTTCAAATTTGCCTTCAGACACTTACTGGCTGTGTGACCATGGGCAAGTCACTTAACCCCAATTGCCTTCAGAAAACAAATAAACCTCAAAGGTCATCAATGACTTCTGAATCGCCAAATCCTTTTTTTTTTTTTCAGTCTTCCCCCTTCTTGATCTCTCTGCAGCATTTGACACCACTGACCAGTCCCTCTGACTAGATACTTTCTCTTCCTTTGGCTTCAGGGAGAATATGCTCTGTACTTATTTTTAACTTCTGTCTCCTATTGCTTCTTATACTTCCCAACCACTCAAGGTGGGTGGTCCATAAGATACAGTCCTGTGTATGCTATCTTCCTTCTCTCTATTCTCTTCCATGTATTTCATTCACTCTCACAGCTTCAAATATTACTTTTCGGTTAACTCCCAAATCTCTCTATCACTGGCCTCTTTTCTGCTTCCAGACTCTCACCTCCAGAACATCTCTGCCTGGAGGTGCCGCCAGCACCTCAAGTTCATCATTTCTGAAACTGCTGTTCCCCTCAGCCTGTGTTCTTTTTTTTTTTTTTTTTTTTGAGTGAGCCAGTTGGGGTTAAGTGACTTGCCCAGGGTCACACAGCTAGTAAGTGTTAAGTGTCTGAGGCCAGATTTGAACTCAGGTACTCCTGACTCCAGGACTGGTGCTCTATCCACTGCGCCACCTAGCTGCCCCTCAGCCTGTGTTCTTACTTTTGATTTATCTGCTGTTTTTGTCAGTGGCTCTGCCACACTCTTTCTTCTACCTTTGTGACCTTGGGGTTATCTCTTACTCTTCCTACTGTTTTGTCTTTCAATTCAATCAATTACAAGGTCTGTCAATACTACCTTTGGAACATTTCTTTGCATCTCTCCCCTCATCACTATTTCCACAGCTGTCACTCCTCATCACCCCCTACCTGTACTATTGCAGTAGTCTCATAATTATTATATTTTTTTTTTGGTGGGGCAAGAGGTCTTCTTGCCACTATTCTCTCCCAATTCCAACCCATTGTAGAGGTTACTAGACTATTCTTTCTCACCATAGGCCCAGCTATATGACATCTCCTCAAAAATCTTCACTCTCTCCTTATTGGCTACTGTAATTCAAACTCCTTGGTCTGCCATTCACGGCTCCACACAATCTAGGGCTACTCAAGTGTTCTAGTACCATCCTCTTATAACAAGTGAACTTCTCTAACTCCTGACACATCTCTCCTCTTTCACTTATATGCCTTTGCTCGCACTATTCTCTGCACCTATAATGTTCCTTCCTCTCCTAAATTGTTGAATAGAGGCTGTATGGTGGGTTTTTTTGTTTTGTTTTGCTTTGGGTTTTTTTTGTGAGGCAATTGGGGTTAAGTGACTTGCCCGGGGTCACCCAGCTAGTAAGTGTTAAATGTCTGAGGCTGGACCTGAACTCAGGCCCTCCCAAATCCAGGGCCCGTGCTCTATCCACTGTGCCACCTAGCTGCCCCTATTTTTTTTTTTTTTGAGGCTGTATGTTATAGTAGAAAGAGAAATGGCTTTGGAGTCAGGAGATCTGAGTTCAAATCCTACCTAGTCACTTACTAGCCATGTGACTTTGGACAAGTCACTTAACCCCTCTGGGCCTCTGTTTCCAGATCTATAAAATGAGAGGATTGGACTCTAAAGCTTCCAAAGGGTCTTCTGGCTCTAAATCAGTGTTCCTTTGAATTCCTTTCAGTATCCATTCTTTAAAGTCTAACTGAAATGATTCCCCATTCATGAAGCTTCTTCTGATACCTACAAACGGTGAGGTTTTTCCTTTCTCTAACTTCACATATCACTTTTTGCACCTTTTGAATGCTACTATCATGTCATACTAGATATCAAAATTATTTGTGTATGTGTGTCTTAATCTACTACACTGTGAGCTCCCTGTGGGTGGAGATTCTGTTTTATCTAAACTGAATCTCTCCCAGCAACCATTGCTATGCTCTGCACACAGCAGAGCCTCAATGTTTGCAAATTGATTTAGGTAGGAGGCTGTCTTTCATTGTGGCTTCCTGTGTGTTGGGTTTTAAGTGAGCTTTTCATCTCTGCCTGGGAGATAGACAATGGGGTGGGGTTACATCTGGGTGTGTTTGTTACAGGTAGAGGCTTGCTTTCTCTGACTGGGAAGGTAGGAGAACAGATGTGATGGAGCAAGAGGAATATTTCAAAACCTGGGGAGGCCCAATTCTATGGGCTGAGAGTCAGTGCTGTGAACCTCCCTATGAGTACGATGAATCTACTGATATTTATATTCTTTATTCTTTCTTTCTTTATTTTGTGAGGCAATGAGGGTTAAGTGACTTGCCCAGGGTCACACAGCTAGTAAGTGTCAAGTGTCTGAGGCCGGATTTGAACTCAAGTCCTCCTGAATCCAGGGCTAGTACTTTATCCACTGTGCCACCTAGCTTTTTATATTTATATTCAATTATTAATTATATATCTGTAAATTTTAGCCACTTTTTGCCTCATCTGAAGTTAGTTTTTAATCCTAGGACATCTCCCTGTTCATGAACCCCCAGAATATACCAAGACATTCCCCTTTACCTCACTTTCCAGAATCATAGAATCTGAGTTGGAAGAGACCTCTGAGATCATGCAGTCCAAGTGATTCTAAACAGAAAGCCATTCTGCTACATCCCTGACAAGTGATGGGTAATTCAACCTATTCTCAAGTCGGGTTCCCAGATACAGGTTTCCCATGCTTTCTTTTTGTTTTTGTTTTTGTTTTTTGTTTGTTTTGCTTTTTTGGTGAGGCAATTGGGGTTAAGTGACTAGCCCAGGATCACACAGCTAGTGTCAAGTGTCTGAGGCTGGATTTGAACCCAGTTCCTCCTGAATCCAAGGCTGGTGCTCTATCTACTGTGACACCTAGCTGCCCCTTCCTGTGCTTTCTAAAGTCTTCCTCTCTTGTTTCCTTTACTTTGTCACATGGACATCTCCAAACTAAAGGCCTTCTGCTATTATTAGCATGCTGGGTATACTAATCCTAAATCCCTTAGAAAGATGGCATTAGGTACCAGCCAAAGTTTTATGGTCATCTTGGCTAGCACACATCATCTTTTGCCATTTCAAAACCTACAAGAAACAACCAAGTTGTAACATTTGTTGAGCTCAGCTCTCTCCTCTCAGGCCCAGAAGTTGGACATAATTGGTAGATCTCTATTAGGTTTCACATGCATAGTAGGGAAAACCTTTCCCAAAGGAATCCATTCCTCAGGACATCATTCTAGATCTGGAAACTCCCCTCACTCAATGGATAGCTAGAGAATGCAAACTGTGAGGGAAAAATCCATCCTCTTCTCAATAATTCTCAGGAACTCAGCAGTGAAGTGACAAAGGCTTTATTTCCTTCTCATGAGAAGGAGGCACCCTAGTGTGCAGCTAGTGGGTGCCCAGAAAGGGGGCTCACAGGCCCTGTTTTATACCCTAGTCCCTAACGCGAATGGACCCTCCCCTTTTTCATCACTGGTGGGGTTACAATCTATGGGCAAAAACTAGCTAATCTGAACGCAGTATTCCCACCTCTCTTCCTTGTATGGGCATAACTCAGGAGTAGACCTTATGCTTCCTTATATGGACACAACTCTGGAGCAGACCTTATTGAGACCAGGGCTCCTTGAACCCTGTGATCTTGCTAACCTGAGGGGGAGGAGGGGATCTGAGACCTTTGTTCTACAAACAGGTCAGGGGGAGTATGACTGACTGTTATATCCACATTGAGAGGAGACAACTACCCATTTCTCACACAAACTCATCCTAATATCTATCTAGCTAAAGTAGGGGAAGTAATGTAATTTTGCTCATAGAAAGTCAAATATTATATTTCAAAGCTAAATAAGCTATTATTATCAGTGTCTCTGCTACTCTCCTCCCCCCCCCCCCTTTGCAGGGCAATGAGAGTTAAGTGACTTGCCCAGGGTCACACAGCTAGTTAGTGTCAAGTGTCTGAGGCTGGATATGAATTCAGGTCCTCCTGAATCCAGGGCCAGTGCTTTATCCACTGAGCCACCTAGCTGCCTCTCTGCTACTCTTTTTGAGTACAAATAATAAAAAGTTTATGAAATAGGCTTCTAAATGTAGGCCAAAGGGGAATGAACCAAAATGGGAACAAGAGCCTAGCATTAAGGCAGATGAGATAGAATTTAGACAGCAGAAAGGACTTCCCAAAAGATAGGAATAATGGGGGCAGCTAGGTGGTGCATTGGATAAATTCAGGACAACCTGAGTTCAAATCCGGCCTCAGACACTTGACACTAACTAGCTGTGTGACCCTGGGCAAGTTACTTAACCCTCATTGCCACACAAACAAACAAAAAAACAAAACCAAAAGATAGGAATGCTTGAATGGGGGAGTGAGGGAGAGGAGGAAGGAAAGAGCACACTAGGTTCTGTCTCCATAGTGAGAATGAAAATGTTAGCACTGGACCAATGCAGATGAAGGTTTTGCAACATCTAAACAGCTGAGAATAGGGGTGAGGACAGGGCCTGTATGGTAGGGAATATTCTCAGAAGATTAGTTCAAATTTTCTTGCCCTACAAATTGAGATGGGAACTCACTTCTCTCCTGGTTAACTCCCAAAGGGTCTGTGGATAAATTGGGGTGATGGTGAATCTGTGAACTTGGGAAAAGTTCCATTTTTATTTAGATAGACTTGGTTTCTTTTGTAGTCCTGTGTTTGTTGTGCATTTAACAATATTATTCTGAGGAGTTCTAAAGGCTTGACCAGACTGCCAGAGGGGTCCCTGGCACAAAAAGGGTTAAGAACTCCTCCTTTAATCCAAGACCATTCCAAAAGACTCATGATGGAGAAGACTTACTGATGGTGTCTCAATGCAGATCGAAGCACACTGTCTTCACTTTTTTAGGGTTTTTATTTCATGGTTTTTCCTTTTGTTCTGTTTCTTCTTTCACAAGATGACTAATAGGGAAATATGTTTCACATCACTGCGCATGTATAACCTAGATCAGTTTTCTTGTTGTCTTGGTGGAGGGAGGGGAGGGGAGGGAGAAAAATTTGCAATTCAGAATCTTTCAAAAAATGAATGTTGAAAATTGTCTTTACATGTAATTGGAAAAGATAAAATACTATTAAAAAATAAAACCCCCTCCTTTAGGGGGACCCAAGACTCCTCCAGGTCATACTGGCTTAAGCTGCCAGCTCTGGAAAGTACAAGGGCAAAGGACAAGGTGAAATGGTTCATCCTCCAGGCCTAGCCACACTTGGGGAATTTCATAGGCTCACTGTCCAGCTCTGAGGCAGTTCATGCCAGTCTGAAGGGGAGAAAACAGTGTGGGAGAGGGGTAGGAGCTGGGGGGAAGAAAGGCAGAGTGAGCACCCTCCTTTCACTTCAACGGGAATCTGTCTAACGGCCAGGCTGCCTCTAACCGGGTGGTGTCTCTTCCAGATCTTAGTGTCTGATTTCAGCCTCTCCCTCCCCCTCAGGTTTTCAAGATGTCCATACCATGATTTTCATTGGCTTTGGTTTCCTGATGACCTTCTTACAACGCTATGGGTTCAGCAGCATTGGCTTCAACTTTCTCCTGTCAGCCTTTTCTTTGCAGTGGTCCACTCTGGTCCAGGGTTTCCTCCATTCCTTTCATGGAGGCAAGATCTACATTGGTGTGGAAAGGTGAGGGGGTAAGGATGAAAGATGGGAAAGTGCTGGCCTCCCTTCTCTTTTCCTTTAGGGTTAGGGTCAGAAGTCCAAATGGTAATTCTCAGGCACATGTATAACATTTGCATAGAACCCCACACACACACCTATTCCTCTAGAAAGCTTTCCTGAAGAGCCCATTTCTAGCCCCAATGACCTCTTATGCAAAAGAAATTGGAAGGAGGGGGCAGAGAACAATCTGTTTTTTTTTTAAATTTGTTGTCTAATTCCTGTCTAGGTCCACTGCTTTATTTATTATCCCATTGCTTGTTTTCTTTAATCTCATTTTCCTTTTGCTCCACCATTAGTCTTCTTTTCTATTTTGTTTGATACCCACTTTCTTTTTCTTCTGCTCCCCCAATCTCTTTGAGCTCTCCTCCAAGACTGATTTTTTTTTTAAGCTCCAATACTGGAACTAGGCTAAAGAGATCTGGATTCAAGTCTAACCTCTGCCTCTTGGTAGCTAATATGACCCTGAGCTACTCACTCCATTTCTTTCAGCCTCAGCTTCCTCTCTGTCAGATAGTCAAGACATGTTGAAACCTATTTTACAGCATGTAGTTAGGCTCCAATGAGAAGGGTTTTTATGTTTTTTGGAGGGTTTGTTGGTTGGGTTTTTTGTGGTGAGGCAATGAGGGTTAAGTGACTTGCCCAGGGTCACACAGCTAGTAAGTGTCAAGTGTCTGAGGCCCGATTTGAACTCAGGTCCTCCTGAATCCAGGGCTGGTGCTTTATCCACTGCACCACCTAGCTGCCCTCAGGAAGGGTTTTTAGACTATTTGGGAACTAAAAAGAACTATATAAATCTGAGGCATTATTTCCTTCTACTGCAGGGCAGGAGTTAGTTTCTCTCTTGACCTTTATTCTTTCCTTCAGGATGTCTGACTATCTCCTATTCCTATTCTCCAAAACTCTCCCACCCCTTGCTCTACTTTCCAACCTCCCATTCTTTCCAGCATGATCAACGCTGATTTCTGCACTGGAGCTGTTCTGATTTCATTTGGGGCAGTGTTGGGCAAGACAAGCCCTGTACAGCTGCTGCTCATGTCTCTACTGGAGGTGACACTGTTTGGGGTCAATGAGTTCATCCTCCTCAATCTTCTTGGGGTGAGAGCCCAGAATTTTGTCTTTTCCCACTTCCCTAGGGTGTGGTTGTAGTAATAGTAGTGAGGGCAATGTGTTAGATTTGAAAAATTTTCAGGAAAAGGGAGTGGGGATACAGTTGGCTTTTCTGCAAGGGGTGGGAGGTAGGGGGCGAATGGGCACTTGGTGCAGGGAACCAATCTAAATGAAAATTCAGGGGTGGAGAGAAGTGAAAATAGAGAGGGATGGAGAAGGAGGAAGAAGCAGATGGAATGTTGGCCCTCTCCTCAGGAGTCTCTTTCCTATCAGGTGAAAGATGCTGGGGGCTCCATGACCATCCACACATTTGGTGCCTACTTTGGGCTTGTTCTCTCCAGAGTTCTTTACCGATCACAACTGGAAAAGAGCAAACACCGGGAAGGCTCTGTCTACCACTCGGACCTCTTTGCTATGATTGGTAAGGGGCCAGGGCAGGGCTGAGGACAGAGGGTGGCATGGCTTGGATGGCCTGATAGGGAACAAGATTTGAGAGTTGTACCTAGCAGCAAGGCTCTATTCAGACCACATCCTTTAGTGTCTACTGGAAGAATTCTTTTGCGGGAGTAAATAATGTTTTTGTGTGTTTTGAGGAGCACATGGGGTAAAAATAGGTAAAGTATGCCATTTATTTAAAATAACCCTTCAGAAGTACAGTGTTTATTACTACACCTCTTTTGGGGCGGGGGGGGGGGGTTGACAATGGGAGTTAAGTGACTTGTCCAAGGTCATACAGCTAGTGTCTGAGACCAGATTTGAACTCAGGTCTCCAGATTCTGGGTCTGGTGCGCTATCTACTACACTACCTAGCTACCCCTACTATACTTCTCTCTCTCTCTCTCTCTCTTTTTTTTTTTTTGCAGGGCAATGAGGATTAAGTGACTTGCCCAGGGTCACACAGCTAGTAAGTGTCAAGTGTTTGAGGCCGGATTTGAACTCAGGTCCTCCTGAATCCAGGGCCGGTGCTCTATCCACTTTGCCACCTAGCTGCCCCTTTATGCCTCTTTTAAAAGACAATTTTGGTATAAATACACAAAATATTTTAATTTTATATAAGGGAAAACTTAATGTTGTTCAAAAGTGGAATGGGCTACCTCTGGAAGTCATGATTTTTCCATAACTGAAAATTTTCAAGCCAAGGCTGGGAAAGGGTCAGGAATATTGGAGAAAGTATTTCTGATTATGTAGGAGTTGAAATATGTGACCTCTGAGGAACCTTCTAACTCTGAGATCCTGTGAAATCCTTCAGGAATTCATAACTTATACTTCAGAACTCAATTCACAGATCCTGAGATTATGGGCAAGATCCAGATTCTCAATACAGTAGTCTTTTTTTTTAAATAAATTTTTATTAATGTTTTCTGGTTTTTACATCATTATAGTTTTCCCCAATGTCCTTCCTCCTCTTCTTCCCAGAGAGCCATCCTATATAACAAACAGTATTTTTTTAAAACAAAAAGAAAAAGAAGAGGAACAAATCAACACAACCAATCAACACATTCAAAAAGCTCCAAGACCATGGGACATTTGTCAGCACAATAGTCTTGAATATTTTGATCATTAAATGCCTTAATTTTCATTCAGTGGGTCCTCTTTCTTGATATTGACTCATTAGCTCTCTTCAGATTCTGTTGTAAGATCTTTGTTTCAATAATTTCTAGGATCTCAGTGGACACTTCCTTAAGACTCAGCTCTGGGGTCAAACTTCATATGCATTGCTTCATGGGTGTGACCTCTTCATTTACTATCTAGATTTGAACTATTTAACCACACCCCCCTCTGAGGGTCTGTGTACTGTTCAAAGTTTTTGCCAATGGGTGGTGGAATTTTCTTATTTGGTAATATAAACTTTGTGCAGATAATAAAAATGACTAGAGGCTATAGAGGAAGTTGTAGAAATGACTGGGAATTCAGAGATGGCCCTGACTCTTCCACTAACCTTACTTGACCTTGAGCAAGTCACTCTACTTCTTTTGGATTCATTTTTCTCATCTGTGAAATGAAGAGGTTGAACTGGACGGTCCTAAAGATGCCAGTTTTATCATTTACTGAGTCTGTGGCACTGCTACGAAAACAAAGCCGGAACAGAAAACAATAATGGATGTACTTTTCATGGCTATTTTCTGAACAGACTTCCTCCCAATTGCTCTTATTTTTAATTAAGTACTGGTGTGTCAACCTACCCTATCCTTACAGCTCAATTAGGATTCATACTGCAGTTTGCAACTCGGATGTCTCAACAAGATCCTGGGGTTGTTGCAGTCTTTGCCTCATTTGGAGGTTCCAGGGTTGAAGCTCAATGTGAACTTGACCAGGTTAATTATTGTAGTTTTCCATCTCTACAGTGAAAATACTTAGGCCCTTACTATCCAATTGCGGTTAGTTAAACCACCATAGTGACCACAAAAGTCTTTTGTTCTCTTCACTCCCTTTATTCCACTCAAAATGAAACTCCAAAGACAGAATATGACAGTTATCCAGACCTCCTCCAATTCCCATGAATTATCTTCTCCTGTAGGGGATAATGTGACATGAGACAGAAGTATGGGGTTCCGGGGGCAGCTAGATGACCCAGTGGATAGAGCACCAGCCTGTAACGATTGGAATAACACCACCTGCTGGATACTTACTGTAGAAGAGTTCTGCCCATGAAGCGAAGGTCTTTGAGGGCAAGACCAGGCATCAGGAAGTGACGCAGACTAGTGGGAGGAGGAAGGAAGAGACTGGCGCTCAGTCTCGGTCTTTTTCCTGAGGACGCTGGCGGAGAAGGGAGCTAGAAATGTGCTCTCCCTTTAATAGATAGGAATCTAGGCCTTTCTCTCTCTCTTTACCAAATTCTTATTCTCCTTAATAAATGCTTAAAAACCTAACTCTTGCTAAAGCTTATAATTTATTGGCGACCACTCATTAGATATTTTAGACAGACTAGCTAGAATTTTAGCCCTTAACAAGCCCTGGAGTCAGGAGTACCTGAGTTCAAATCCGGCCTCAGACACTAAACACTTACTAGCTGTGTGACCCTGGGCAAGTCACTTAACCCCAATTGCCTCACTAAAACAAAACAAACAAAAACAAAAACCAACCAAACAAAAAAAAACCCAGAAGGATGGGGTTCCTTGCTCCCTCTTCCATCTGTGGAGTCCCAGGCTACCACAACATGACGAAATAGAAACAGCACTGAGTCTGAGTTCTGACCTTATAATTTACTAGTTGAATGACCTTGAACAAGTTATATAATCTCTCTGAGACTCAGTTTCCTCATGCATTAAATGGGAATACTAATGTTTGTATTTCCATCTCAGGGATGTTGTGAGGATAATATCTATCTATATCTATATCTATATCTAGTCCTTTGCAACATTCAAATGTATCATAAATGTGTTATTATATTATTATAATTATTATTAAAAGGTTTGGGGGCAGCTAGGTGGTGTAGTGGATAAAGTAATGGCCCTGGATTCAGGAGGACCTGAGTTCAAATCCGGTCTCAGACACTTAACACTTACTAGCTGTGTGACCCTGGGCAAGTCATTTAACCCTAATTGCCTCACCCAAAATAAATAAATAAATGGTTTGTTTTTACCTTTCAAGAGGAATTATCTACTAAATCCTTTAGTTAATCCCTATCTTAAACCTGTTTCTTTTAAGCATGTATTAAAATAAACAAAATATCTTAGTTTATATCTGTTTTTCTTTCTCCCTTAACAGAACATAATACAGACCTGAAGTATATCTTTTAGCACTATTTATATTCATTGAATATTGATTTATGTTCCTTATTCTTAATTCTAAAAGAGGATCATAAAATGTCTTATATTCAGATCAATATACATTTATAGTGCTTTGCAAACATTAAAACTCTTCCATGTTAGCTATTTGACTTGTATGCAATTGCATTTCATGATTGGTACAACAAAGAAGGCCATACAGGTGACCTGTAAGGGTGAGAAAAGGTCTGCTACCATCAGTGGTGCTTAGGAATGTACCACTTCTTTCCCACATGTTGGAGGTGGCCTACATCTGGCCATTTTCAGTGCTAGGGTTTGAAGGCTGGTCCTCATCACACTGTTTGTTCAGGGTGTGATAGTACTCAGGCTAGGGAGAGAGCAGGAAACTGGTGGGTTCTTGTCACAGTGAAGCAGCACAGCTGTTGGGTTGTTTCTGTGTACCTTTAGCTTTGAGTCTGTGGGTGCATTTCTCAGAGTAGAGAAGTGGGGAGGAGCCATGGACAAAAAGAATGGTAAAAGAACCTAGTTGTGATGGATCTGTGTCACGAAGTCATCAGAAGCTGCATCTTTTACAGTATTTTCTGAACTATTCTTTATCCTATGGGATGTATCTAATTGAAGGACTGGCAGACATATACGGATGTATATCTTATGTTTCTTCTCTCCAAAAAACAACATTCTAAATTAATTTTTTTTATTTGTGGTCCTCAGTTGATTGTATGTCTGTGTCGCACAAGAGTGTGTGTGTGCCCCTTGAGAGGAAAAGCTTCCCTTTTCCTTCTTTATAGGAACTATCTTCCTGTGGATCTTTTGGCCAAGTTTCAACTCAGCCCCCACAAATACTGGGGATGGTCAGCACCGAACAGCCCTCAATACATACTACTCCCTGGGGGCCAGCACCTTGAGCACCTTTGCCTTTTCAGCACTTCTAAGCAGAGAAGGGAAGCTGGACATGGTAAGAGCAGCCAGCAGGACAGAGCTTCCTAACTCTGTGAGTTAGGCTGCTATGTCTGCTTCTCTTTCTCAGCCCATGCCATTAAAGGAACAGAGGACAGCCAAGGGAAGAAGGGAAATGCTAGGAATGCAAAGGGAAGGGGAACGTGGGGGATTGGGATCTGCCATTTGGCTGACTGGAAGGGAGATTCTCCAGGAAGAGAAATGTGGATGGGCCATACTGGGCTTCATCTACACAGATGACAATGGGAAGGTTTGGTGCGATAGTAGGAGATATGGAGGTCAGACTGTAAAAGGAATATTTAGGAGTGAGAAGTAGCATAGCAGGGGAGTCCTTGGGATAGGGTGGGATGAGACCAAAGTATGATGGGGGTGAGGGGGACAAGATCTTCTTGATCACTGAGACAGGGGATGGATGTTATGACTTTAGAAAGCTTTTCTATGGACAGCTATCATCTTAACTCCCTTTCCCCACCTTTACTCTCAGGTTCACATCCAGAATGCAGCGCTGGCAGGTGGGGTGGTTGTGGGAACTTCTGGGGAAATGATGCTTACACCTTTTGGGGCTCTTGTTGCTGGATTTCTGGCTGGGACCATCTCTACCCTGGGATACAAGTTCCTCATGGTATAGTTACTTTTCTTCATTCTGGGAAAACCAAGAGGTTGAAAGAGAACCACCTAAGCCCAGGACCCAAGTGTCCTGCCCCAAGCCCACATACTTAGGGATGAACAAATTGCCATGGGCCTGGGTCTTCTTATGGTTGGGAAGGAAAGAATTAGGAAGGAGGAAGTATGGCATAATAGAAAGATCACTGTATTTGAGTCAAAAGAACTGGGTTTATGTCCTTTCTCTGCCATCTACCTGTGTGACCTTGGGCGAGTCAATTGAACTCTCTCTGTCTCCATGTTTTCTCATCTGTAAAATTATAGTATTTGACTAGCCCTAACCAGTACTGATTCTTTGAATGGAGAAATTAGGGGGAGCATAGAAAGGGTGAAATATGCTCCAATGACACTCATTATTTGTATGATGTTTCTTCCTGGTGTTTCTTAGCCCATTCTTGAGTCAAAGTTCAAAGTCCAAGACACATGTGGAGTCCATAACCTCCATGGGATGCCAGGGGTTCTGGGAGCCCTCCTTGGTGCTCTTGTGGCTGGACTGGCTACCCATCAAACCTATGGAGATGGGTGAGTTTGTCCACACATCAAGGAAGAGGATACTTTTACCAGTGGTCACTTGGGGTAATGTCTCCTTTGCTACCTTCCAGGCACAGATGTTGATGAGGGTCTTTTGAACGTTTTTGGGGGGTATGCATCAAAATACACTAAACTGCTCCAGGGACCCACTCTCACTTCCTATAGTCACCGTTAGTCTATCCACCTCTCTTTTTGGAATTTCTTAGGCCTAATCCCAAGTTTTTCTTTCAGATTGGAACATGTATTCCCCCTAATTGCTGAAGGTCACCGAAGCGCAACATCTCAGGCTGTATACCAACTCTTTGGGCTCTTTGTCACCCTCATGTTAGCTTCATTGGGTGGAGGAATTGGAGGTGAGTGAGGAGCCCTCATCCCCACTGCCTCCTATCCTTGACTCACTGTGATCTTGAAAGGAAAGAAGGAAGGGATGGATAGGAGGATGCGTAGAGGAGATGAGAGGAGTCAGGGAATAGAGAAGAAAAGGGTGGTCACTCTGGAGTCCAGTGCTTGCCATGGAGATTTTCTAGAGGGAGAAGCTATGAGGTTCTGTATTTACAGGGATTGGTGGGAAAGGTACAGGAGGGGTGCAGGTTAGATAGCAATCACATTGAAGGGGTGGTGGCAGGATGGGGTGGTGGAATTTCTATCCCCATAGGTCTTGGAGAAGAGAAGAGACTCTTTTTGTCCCAGCACAGATATAAAGAAGGAATAAAATGATATCTCAAAGCCAGAGGGATATGATATCTAAAGGTGAGGAGCATAGCTTTCTACGTAACCCAAACTTCCAAGCTTTGCCCTCGTATCTCCACCAGAGGGCAGCTCAACCTCAGACAACAGGGCTAGAGGCTATCGGCAGAGAGGGAATGGGGATGGGGAGAGGAGGTAGAATCAAAAACATGGAAAAGCTAGGAGTGAATTGAGAGAGCAATAAACCCAACCCCATCATTTTTGTTGTGGGGGAAATAGGTGGGGGTTTGGGGTAGGGGCCCTTAGGAATTCCTCTTTAAAGAATGACACCCTGGGGGGGCAGCTAGGTGGCGCAGTGGATAAAGCACCGGCCCTTGATTCAGGAGTACTTGAGTTCAAATCCGGCCTCAGACACTTAACACTTACTAGCTGTGTGACCCTGGGCAAGTCACTTAACCCCAATTGCCTAACAACAACAAAAAAAAGTGACACCCTGGGGCAGCTAGATGGCACAGTGGATAAGGACCTTGGGCAAGTCGCTTAACCCTCATTGCCCTACAAAAAAAAAAAATAAGAATGACACCCTCTTGCACACAAAACCAATTAGAACAAAATAATAGTTTATTTAGGGTGCTAGGGAAAGGAAACCTTGGACTTCTCATGGGGAGAAGGCATAGCACAGAGTGTGGCTCTGGAATACTGATCTCCTCGAGCAGGAGACAGGCAGATACTTTTATAGAGGTCCTATGGTGGTCTGATGAGGTGACTGTCTGACTGCGGAAAGTTCCCCTATTGGGGGAGGACTATTTCCCAGTGGTGGTGGTGGCTGGGGGAAGTTGGGTGAGGGGTGATTCTGGATCTCTCAAGCCATCTCTCTGCTCTTCCCAGCACAAAGGCAGCAGCCACACCTAATTCCATCTCCCTGAGGGGTGGGGGAGACTTGGTTAGGTGTGTCTGTCCTTTGGTTTAGTTTCTCTAGGAGAAGGTTCTTTTGATTTATCCCAGAAAATGGGGTATGCTAGGCCCATGAAATTTTATTTATTTATTTATTTGAGACTGAGTCTCCCTGTCTTGCCCAGTCCTGACCCTCACTGGTGATTGGCATGGGAATTTTGACTGGCTCCATTTCTGACCTGACCAGTCCATCCCTCCTTGGGTATCCTGGTGGCCTCATTCATTAGGGCTCACCATATTGGTGATGATCTTGATTGTGGACACCTAATCAGCTTTAGATATACTATTCTTCAGAACTCCCTTGCTTAAGTGAGCCACCAGCTTTGGCCTCCCCAGTAGGAGGAATTACAGATGTTTATACCACCATATCCAGCCCCATTAATTAATTCTTTCTTTCTTTCTTTACTTCTTTATTCATTCATTCATTCGTTTATTTATTTATTTATTTGTGGGGCAATGAGGGTTAAGTGACTTGCCCAGGGTCACACAGCTAGTGTCAAGTATCTGAGGCTGGATTTAACTCAGGTCCTCCTGAATCCAGGGCTATTGATTTAGCTTAGCTGCCCCACCCCACCCCCAGCCCCATCATTTTTTTTTTTTTGTGAGGCAATTGGGGTTAAGTGACTTGCCCAGGGTCACACAGCTAGTCAGTGTTAAGTGTCTGAGGCTGGATTTGAACTCAGGTCCTCCTGACTCCAGGGCTGGTGCTCCATCCACTGCGCCACCTAGCTGCCCCCAGCCCCATCATTTTTAAAGATGGAGAAGCTGAGGCCCAGAGAAAGGAAATGACTTGATGGGGGCCAACATAGTGAATTAGCAGAAGAGCTAGATCTAGAGCTCAGGAGTTCTGGCTTCCAGCTAGTCCAATGTTCTGCCACTTTACACTGCTTCCCAAGAGATCAGAGCTGCCATACAGAGCTCATTGTGCTCACCTCCCCTTCCTCATGAAATCAATGGAGATTTTCTTCTTTGAAAGTCTCTTAGAGAAATAGACTTCAGGCAGACCTCCCTTTAGTCTGAGCTCTTCTCTTGTGCTTCACAGAAGAATCAGATCTGTGATTTCATTTCCCTTGGGTTTTCTCAAGTCCAGGATACATAATTCTCATTCTTTGCAGTTCAGTGTCTTTGTCATTGCCTCATCTTCTTTGGGTCTTTTCTTCCTCTCTGTCTGTTGTTGTGGTGCCCTTCTGGTGCCCCCCTGCCCATAGTGCCTGTATGAGGAACTTCACGTTGTCCCCCTTCTCTTCTCAGGGCTTCTGCTGAGGCTCCCCTGCCTGAGTACCCCTCCTGATTCCCAATGTTATGAGGACCAGATCTACTGGGAGGTATAATACAATTGATATTCTGGAGATGGACCCTATGGCCCCATGGGGATTTTCCTTCTACTCTCTTTTCTTTCTACTCTCTACTTTCCTTCTACTCTCACTGACTCTATCCTCCTTCCCATTTTTTGTGTGGCCTAACATCCTTCCTTTCTCAAATCAGTTCTTTTCATTCTGCTGCTCTCCTACCCATCCCTTGACTTCACTTATCTTATTTATTTATTTATTTATTTTGGGGTGGGGCAATGAGGGTTAAATGACTTGCCCGGGGTCACACAGCTAGTAAGTGTCAAGTGTCTGAGGCCCGATTTAAACTCAAGGCCTCCTAGGGGCAGCTAGGTGGTGCAGTGGATAGAGCACCAGGCCTGGAGTCAGGAGTACCTGAGTTCAAATCTGGCTTCAGACATTTAACACTTTACTTACTAGCTGTGTGACCCTGGGCAAGTCACTTAACTCCAATTGCCTCACTAAAAAAAAAAAAATAAACTCAAGTCCTCCTGACTCCAGGGCTAGTGCTTTATCCACCATGCCTCCTCAATCTTATTTTTAAATAGTATTTTATTTTTTCCAATTGTATGTCAATACAATTTTGAACATTCATTTTTTTACAAAATTTTGAATTCCATATTTTTCTCCCTTCCTCTCCCTCCCCCCTTCCTAAAATGGTAATCAGTCTGATATAGGTTATGTATGTGCAGTCGTGTAAAACCTATTTCCATATTAGTCATGTTCTCATTTCAAATGTGGAAAGAGTACTACAGATATGGTGACAAGATCCTTTCCCACTCCCAGAGTCCCATCCTGTCCAAGACCCTTTTCCCCTGATCCTTGTCTCTATCCTCTCATCAACTATCTTTGTTCTATATTCCAGGTCCCTCCGGAGCATGAAGATGAAGTCCAGAGACACTTGAGGTCTGAGGACACAGAGACCCAGGCCTAAACTTTGCAAGAATTATCCGGGATTTCTATGGGGCCTCTCTGAGGAAGGATGAGGATAGATTATGACTAATGAATATGGGGGAGGCTCTTCCTCACTGCTTTTGTTGGGAAGTTCTTTGATCTCTCTTGCTGAAAACAGGAAAATTCACCAATTAAGAGCAATCCTTGTTTGGGAAAGATCTCAGAGGCTGGGCCTGGAGACCTATAATGGGAGGAGCACAGGCAGGGATGAAACAAAGGACAGGGAGAGTGGGTGGGGAAAGAGCAGGTAGGAGAGAAAGCACTGGGAAGGATGGTTATATCATTGGGCTGGATGGAGGAGCTCTCATCACAGGCAGGTATGAGTGAGGGGGATGACAGAGGACAGACAGGGGGATAAATACCCCCCATCTGTCTGTCTAGTCTGTCTGTCTCAGACCTGAGAGGCTGATTTATTTGTCCCCTGTCACAGAACCAAGTGAAATGTTTAACCTGAGACTACTGAAGAGTGAACCCATCATTTGTACACATCTGTCACCTCTCCTTACTCAGCTGAATCTTGGAAGGCCTTCCCATGACCTAGCCTCCTTCCACTCTGCTTCAGTGCCATATCCTTTCACCCTCCCTAACGTGACAACAAAGTCCACTTGGTATGAAATGGGTGATGAAGACAATGGAGCCTCAGGGGGTGCCAGACTGGATTCATGGGCCCAATTGCTTGACTGAACCGGCCCCTAACCCGATTGAAGTCTCTTTCCCTGGGTGGGGAGAATGAATGAGGCATTATGCAGAGATACCCCAGGAGTGGAGGAGGAAGGCCATAGAAGCCTCTCTTGTGATCTGGGGATTCCTCCTCAGAAAAACCTCTAATACATCACTGACCCATTGTGGCCACTAGAGGGAGCCCCAAGGCAGGCAGAAGAGGATAGCAAACTTCTGTCTAGGCCTTGCTCCCTCTCCCAAAGTCATTCCAGGCTTCCTCTGCCTCGACAAAGAAGGGTACATTCAAATTCCAGCCCAGATGGATGAGGACATAGGAGTCAGCTTTTCCCTTCTCTCCATGTGAAAAATGTGTCCTACCAACTCAACTCCATCCCGTC
Organism: Dromiciops gliroides; assembly: GCF_019393635.1. Classification (NCBI taxonomy): domain Eukaryota; kingdom Metazoa; phylum Chordata; class Mammalia; order Microbiotheria; family Microbiotheriidae; genus Dromiciops; species Dromiciops gliroides. The sequence continues at coordinate 158,495,870 of NC_057864.1, read as the reverse complement.
TTCTCCAATTCAATTCAATAAACATGTTTAGGTGCCCAGTGGCAGCTAGATGTCTTGGTGGATAGAGTTCTAGGCTGGGAGTCAGGAAGACCTGAGCTCAAATATGACCTCAGACACTAGACCCTGAGCAAGTCACTTAACCTTTTGTGTCTCAATTTCCTCAATTGTAAAATGGGGGTCATAACAGCACCTCCCCCTCAGGCTTGTTGTAAAGATCAAATGAGATAATATTTGCAAAGTGCTTAGCATGGTGCTTGAGTGTCTGTGCCTAAAATCAGGAAGATTCACCTTCCTGAGTTCCAGTCTTGCCTCAAACACTTTCTGGCTGTGTGACCTTGGGCAAGTCAATTAACCCTGTTTTTTTCCATTTCCCCACCTGTAAAATGAGCTGGAGAAAGAAATGGCAAACCACTCCAGTATCTTTGCCAAGAAAACCCTAAATGATGTCATGAATAGTCAGACATGACAGAACAGCAACAAATATAAATATTTATTTCACCTTATTTCCTTGTGTGGGATCAGGAACAGCTTCACAGAGGAGATGATGTTTAGAGGAAGAGAAAAATTTTAATACATGGAGAGGAAGCAGGTATTAGGGGATGGCCAGGAGGGAAGGAGATCCAGGACCAGCGAGCAGTCTAGTTTGGCTGGAACACAGAGGTGCATGAAAAGGAAAAGACTGAAATAAGGCTGGATGGGGAGTTTGAGGTTGGATTGTGATGGACTGACTATAAATACCAGTCACAGTACTTGATCTGGAAAGAACCTTAATGTAATCCCTTCATTTTACAAAGAGGAAAATGAGAATGTAGAGAGGGGCAGTGACTTTCCTAAGGTCACACAGTGGTGGAGCCTAGACTAGAACCCAGGTCTTCTGACATGAAACACTGGGCTTTTTTTACTGAAGGAACCTCTAATACAACACTAGAAAGCAAGGAGTTTTTTTAAAGCACTCTTTGCAAAGTACCGTCTCATGCACTGAAGATTCAAGGATGAACAACAGTGCCGGCTCTCAAGGAGATGACATTCTATTGAGGGATACACATGTCAATGGATGAGTGAATATAAGATAATTTAAGGAAGGAGAATGCCCTTCCCACAGGTACCACTGGCGGTGTTTAGGAGTGACACAAACTGGGTCCCTGACTTCTTGGGTCTCATCGTCCATAGTGAGGAAGACAAACTACTGTATCGTATTGGCAAAAACAGAGGACAGACAGCATAGAGAACATACATAGTTAACCAGTGACTGTAGAATGAAATGTAATATACCCCACAGAAGTCTATGTGTTTATGGGATAAGTATTATTGGAATGGAGAGCAAGAGGGGAGGCAGGAAAAGAATTTGGAAGAGCCCCATCCCAGGATGAGGCTAAGGAAAGCTGTTGTCTCTCATCAGATCAATCCAGGAAGACGGGCTGGCAGGTGTGTGTGTGTGTGTGTGTGTGTGTGTGAGAATTCAGGAACTGTTAAATGTGAAGGCAATAGGCTGGTAGACTACAGAAGGAGGGAGATGTATGTATTACCAATTCAAATTGCTTAATAGGATATAGAAGGAGGCTAGGTCAGCAAAGAGGCTTTGGGACAGAAGAGGTAATGGGGGACAACAAAAGGAAAGTGAGGCATGACGTCTAGGATGGACCTCGATTGCCTCATAACCAATTTCTACAATTAAATAGGTCTGGGGCGTGGAGAAGAAGGAGGGTGTGTGTGCATCTCTCCATCACATTAGGAATCCTCAGAGGTCAGGGACCTTGGAAGATTTAGAACTATAAGGTATCTTAGAAATCATTTCATCTGGCATCATTTTAGAGATCAAGCACAAGGTAGTAATTAGCTGAGCCAGGGTTAAACCAGTGTCCTCTGCCTGACTCTAAAGCCAGTGCTCCTTCCCTCCACTGTATTGCCCTTGTCTCTTCTCTCTGGCTCTGCCCTAGTGCCCAGGATAGTGTTTTCCCTCCCACTTCAAACCCACATGTTAGTCTGCCTTCTCTTTTAGCCATACCATTTTCTCTCCAGACTGGCCTGTCCATTCAGGCTGGGTCAGTGGGTGATAATGAGCAGGTCAACGAGTTGAACAGGAGCCGGGGGTCGAGGGGTTTTTCTTCTTCACCTCTCTAGGACAATCAGGCAGGACGTCCCTTAAGATGTCCCGTCTGATTACAGCCATTATTCTCAACAATAAAGGACAATTGGACACTCACCCTGCCCTTGAACTCGCTCTCATTCCAACAGTACAAGAGCGGGCTCCTCTGGGCCTAGGCTTTGGGGCTTGAAGGGAGGAGGAGGAGGTGGATAATGAGGGAGGAGGAGACAGTCTCTGCCCTTGGGGAGTCCAAAGTTCGAGAGAAGAAGGGACCCATGCCTAGAACACAGAAAAATACAGAGGGATAAAAGAGGGCTCTGGACATCAATGGGGGTAGTTAGGTGGGAAGAGGTTGACAGGAAGCAGAGCCAGAGTCAGGGAGAGTGTCCAAGGCATCTTGGAAAGGGGTACAATGATCCAGGGTTACTAAGGAGGGGAGGAATCAGGTTGAGGGGGAAAACCATGCAGAAAATAATCTGGGTCTGGGCTCAGAGGTGGGCCAAGGTAAGGCGTGAGTAGAGAATTTAAATTGGGGACCCTGAGACTCAAATATAAGGGAAGATGCTGAAAAGTGCATCGAGGATGACTTAGGCGAAATCCTCAGGGGGGACCGGGAACATGGAAAGCAGGGTGGGGAAGGGACCTCTTTTATATGAGATAAGAGAAAGAAAAGGCCCAGAAGCTGGAGAATTTGACCTCTTGGGGAATCGACTTTCTAGATTCCATTCCAACAGCCTGGGAAAGGACTTGAAAGTCCAGCCTATTGGAATTCACATCACAATAAACCAACCAGTGTCCCAGATAGAGAGGCATTAGACACGGCATGGGTGTCCAAAGTGAGGACGATGGATGGAGGGAGAAAGAGGAGGGAAAGAAACACAAACTTGGCTGGGCTTGAGACCTCTGCGTGGTCTCCCTCATCCCTGCCCCCCTCCCACTGTCTGGCTCACCCCAAATCTCACGGGTTCGGTATTCCTCCTCTCCCTCCCCCTTCTCTCTTCAATTCTCTTCTCCTTTCTCCTCTTTCTCTGGCCTTCTGTGTTTGTCTGTCTCTCTGTCTGTCTTTGTCTCTGCCTCTCCCTCATCTTGTCTGTCTCCCCAGCTCCCTCCTCTCCCCATCCTCTCACTCCTCCAGACCTATCTCCCCCCTTCTCCTGCTCCCCTCCCTCCCCCATTCCCCCCCCCCCCCCCCGTAGGTCCGATAAACAATGCCATCCAATGTCTGCTGGAGACAAGTTGGGCTATGCAAATGGCCCAACGGCCTGTGAAAATCTCCCCCCCCTCCTGGTTTCCATGGCCTGAATGGGGCAGGGTGGGGGGTGGGGGAAGGCGGTCATTCTGCATACGGATGAGCTGCTGCCCCAAAAGCACTCAGGACAGACCGCCATTGTCTGAGGCGTCTGTTCGGGAGTCTAATCAACCAGCCCCTGAGAAGAAAGAGTGAGGAACAGTCTATTCCTACCCTACCCAGCCCATCTTCAGCCCTCTCTGCGCCTGGACTCTGCATTCCAGAACGACGCTTCCCCCAGCCCCCTTAAAAAACCAAACAAGCCACCCTCCCGTCCCACCTCCCCTCGTGTCTCTGTCTGTGGGCATCTGTGTGTCCTCTGCTTCGATGGGCCTCCTTCCTAAGATCTAAGGATTTTTACCTCAGCACTGTTCCGAGGGAAGGGATGCAGGGGAGTAAAATGGGGTAGGAGCCCCTCTGAGCCTGGGCCTTGTGGGGCTGAGATGGCACAGGAGGAGGTTTCAGGCACTGGCCCTCACGGGAGTTTCCTCTTCTGCAAAATGAGAAGGTGGAAGAACTAGCAGTGGGTTGTATGAACTAGATGATTTCTAAGATTCCTTCCACCTTCAAATCTGGCAACCTGGGTGTGCATTGCTCTCCTTGCCCAGGAGTCCAGGCTGCATTTAACACATGCATTCACACCTCCTTTCTCCAGCTACGGTGACCTGCCCTGCTCCCAGACGTGGGGTCTACTGAAGGTTCTCTCAAACCCAGACCCTGGGGATTTCCCGTGTTTTCTCTCCTGGGGAAAAATACCAGAGATCCTTCACCCCATTTCCCTGTGTTGCATTTCCAAGCTTTCAAGGACCCCTTTTCGGTTTAACTTCCTATTTCCCTGTTGTTTGGGATTTTACTGAGGGATAACTAGAAACCAGCTTGGGGAAGAAATCAAGACTTTTTTTTTCCTGAGAGGAGAGCTGGACACTCATGATCTGGGGCTGGAACTTTCTTAATAAACTTGGTGGGGGAGGAAGTATTGAAGAAATAAGGCTTGGATGCTTTCCACTCAAGATCTAAAAAGATGGGAAGCTGCCTTCTCTCATCTCTCCCCTACCCCAAACCCCAAAACTAAATAGAGAAAAGCATCATGGGGGATGTGGATCTTCCTTCCAATGGTTTTCTGTCATAGGAACATTCCATTATGGATCTGCTTGTTCTCAAAAAAAAAAAAAATCTGTGATTCCATCGGTGTGGGCATTTCCTCTGCCCATAAAGGTCAGAGCTCCTCTCTGACGTATTTGACTATTTTAGGAATCACCATGGTCCCAAACTTTCATCCCTTGGTGATCAATCCTCACAAATCCTCTTAATAATTAGTTGGTCTCACAGGGTATGGTGGCAAATGCTTATAACCTTTGCTGTTGGGTAGCCTAGAACTGGTAGAGCTATCTTTTGAGCTCTAGAGTTCTAAGCTGCAGTGAGATCTATGCTAACTGAGTATCTTAACTGTGTCTAGCACACATATGGTAAGCCCTCCATTAGTAGGAGGCCACCAGGTAACCTAAGAAGGAGAAAGTGGCCAGAAGCAGTAGGAGGTGCAGTGGATAGAGTGGGAGGGGGGTTGGAAGCAGGAAAACAAATTCAAGTTCAGCCTCAGATACTAACTGAGTGATCCTGGGTAAGTCACTTAACCTCTTTCTTCTTCAGTTCTTCCATAACTGGCAGATGTCTTCCAGGGTTTTTGTGAGGATCAAATGAGAAAATATCTGTAAAAACACCCAACCCCTATTAAGAATATAGTGGATGCTTTTGTTTTTGTTGTTTTGTTTTTTGGCCAGGCAATGAGGGTTAAGTGACTTGCCCAGGGTCACACAGCTAGTAAGTGTCAAGTGTCTGAAGTCAGATTCGAACTCAGGTCCTCCTGAATCTAGGGCTGGTGCTTTATCAACTGTGCCACCTAGCTGTCCCCCAATGGGGGCTTAATAGATGCTTGTTTCCTTCTTCTACTTGACCTAAACTCCACTTTTTGTTCATGTTTTTTAGTCACTGATCAATTCATTCTATTGTTAGAAAAATCTAATTACTGGTAATTCCTTTTATACATGAAACCAAAGCCTACCTCCCAAATATATTTATTATGTCTGTGTCTGTGTATGTGTGTATGTATATCTATACATCTCCCTATAAATAGCTTCTATCCATTGGTTCTAGTTCTGTTCTTGGCTGCCAAGCAGAAGAGTAACCTTCCATGGGATGACTCTTTTTAAAATAAATAGTATTTTTTTTCCAATTACCAGTAAAGACAATTTTTTACATTCATTTAAAAAATTTTGAGTTTCAAATTTTCTCCCTCCCCCTTCCCTAAGTAATCTGATATAGGTTATGTATGTGCAGTCATGTAAAACAGATTTCCATATTAGTTGTATTGTGAGAGAAGAAACAGTCCAAAAGGGAAAAAACCCATATGAAGACCATTAAAGAATCTGAAAAGAGCACCCAGAGCAAAGACTGGAAAGAAATTTAGAACATAGGGTGTTAGAACAAAAAGCATAGAACATTAGCACTTCCAAGATTGCTCAGGCACCACCATTTTAATATTTTGTTAAATTAAAATTTTTTTAAATGAACAAAATTCTATTTTCTTGCCCTCTCTCCACCTCCCCCTCTCATGGGGGGAGAAAACCAAAACCCAGTAACAAATATGCATAATCAAGCAAAACAAATTCTCAAATTGGGCATGTCCAAAAAAATATATGGCTCATTCACCCGGAGTCCATCATCTCTTTGTTAGGAGGTGGGGAGCATTCTTCATCAGTCCTCTTGGAATCAGGGGTGGTGATTGCATCGATCAAAGTTTCTAAGCATTTCAAAGTCGTTTGTCTTTATAATGTCGTTGCTGTATAAAATTGTTCTCCTGGTTCTGCTTTCTTTACTGTGTCAACTTCTCAAGTTTCTCTGAAACTGTCCCTTTCATAATTTCTTATGGCACACTAAAATTGCTTTATATCTGTATATCATAATTTGTACAGTCATTCCCCAATACACATCTCTCTCATTCCTTGCCTTAGTTTCTAATTCTTAGCCACTACCAAAAAAAAAAAAGCCTCTATAAATGTTTTTGTACCTTTGGGTCTTTTCCCTCTTTCTTTGATCTCTTTGGGAAATAGGCCTAGTAGTGGTATTCCTGAGTCAAAGGTCATACACAGCTTAGTAACTTTGGAGGAATAGTTCCAAACTGCTTTCCAGAATGGCCGGGTCAATTCATACCTCTACTAAGAACACATTAATGGGCCTTTTCCCAAAGCCCCTGCAGTATTTGTCACTTCCCTTTTTTGTCAACTATGCCAACAACAACAAGTGCCATCTTCTACACAAAGCTTTTCCTGATCCCCATCCAACTACTAGGGCCCTCTCTCTCTAAGCCACCTTGATTAATTTAAAAACTTTATTCTGTTTATACTAAAAATGTATAATGTGTCTCTTCCAATAGAAAGAAATCTCTTTGAGAGCAGGGACTGTTTAATTTTTGTCTTTTTCTCCTCGGTGACCAGCATACTACCTGGCTTTTAATAAATGCTTATTGATTCATTGACCTCATAATATTGATTAAGGCCACCCCTCTCCTTTTACAGTATAGTAATAGGACATTTCTCTAGTACTTTGAGGTTCGTTGTTGTTGTTCAGTTGTGTCTAACTCTTTGTGACCATGTGGCTCATAGCATGCTGATTTTGTCAGGGAGGTTTTCTTGGCAAAGATACTGAAGTGGTTTGCCATTTTGCTCTCCAATAGATTAAGGCAAATAGAGGTTAAGTGACTTGCCCAGAGCCACAGAGCTAGGAAGTATCTGAGGTCATATTCATACTTAGGTCTTCCTGACTCCAGGCCTCATGGTCTATCCACTGATCAAAGTCCTTTTCCCATAACATCTCTGAAAGGAGGCAATGCAAGTGTTATCAGCCCCCTTTTACAGATGAGGAAATTGAGAGAGAGAGAGAGAGAGAGAGAGAGAGAGAGAGAGAGAGAGAGAGAGAGAGAGAGACTTGGTCACAACATTGGTAGGTGGCAGAACCAGCAGTCAAGCCCAAGAATTTGGACTTTAAATCCAGTTCTCTGAGTTTCCTCCCCAAGCCCATAGAGTTTGCTCTTCCTAAAAGCCCAAGAACTCCTGCCCCACCCCCCAGCCCCCAGTGATAGTAGGAGTTTTGATTTTCCCAATTATGATTTCTCCTGCTCTCTCTCCTCCTTGGATTCCCAGGTGGTCTATCACTCCTGCCCGCCGCACCTCCCACAGTGGTGTCTCACACTGACTACAAGTTACTGTCCATTCACCGCCCACCCTCTTAGTTTCTGGATATTCTTCAGAGAAGGAGGGCAGGCTCTGGATGGAATGTCATTTGGACCCTTTGAGTGCAGGGCAGAGCTCATTCCAGCTATAGAGTCTCAGAGAAAAACCAGTGTTTGTCAGACCTGGGAAATGTCCCGATTCAAAAATAATCATCATATCTCCCCCTCTTTTCAGCCATGGTTTTTTCCCCCCTATTGCAGTAGCTTTCAGCCATCCCTTCATGGTTTTTTAGCTGGAGTCCACCCCTTTCATTTCTCCTAGGACGGGAGTTTGATTCCTCACCCCCCACCCTCCCCTTCTAGCTCTGCACCATCCATCTCCATCTTTTCCGCGTGGAGGAGTGTGGATGCCTGGACACTGGCCCACTTGTTTCCAATCCCTTTCTAATTCATTTCACTTTGAGCTTTCTCCCCCACCCCAGACACTAGTCTCAGGAGTTGCTGTCTGGGGCTCCAGTTCTGAGGGGACAGACTGAGTTACCCGCCTCCTCCTCTCCCTCCCCTTCACCCCAATTTCTCACGCTTCATTTTGTCCCAACACCATTTCAAGGAATAGCAGAATTGGAGAGAAAGAGAGATGATTTGGGAAGGATGGCAATACTGGACTGGAAGCCAAATGACCCGAGTTCTAATTTTGGCTTTGCTCCCACATAGTTTTGAGACCTGGGTTGGTGTGTGTGTATGTGAATCATAATTATAACTCTTATTAGACTAATTCGTAGATCTCTAGTGCTTTAAAGTTTACAATGCATTTTCCTCATTACTCTCCACTGAGGTAGGTAATATAATCAAAATTATTTTGATTTTTCAGATGAGAAAGTAAAGGCTCAGAACGTTTAGGTAATTTGCCCAAAGTCACACAGCTAGGAACATTCCTCTAGCTTCTGACTCCAATTCCAGCGCTCTTTCTGCCACACTCCCTTCTCTGGGCCTCTGTTTCCTCATTTGTAAAATAGGGGGTTTGGACCAGATTGATCCCTTAGGTCCCTTCCAACCCTGACATTCTCTGGTTCTGTATTCTCTGACTTTAAAATTGTCTCGTCAATTATTGACCACCATCTAAGTTATCCATTAAGCTCCTTGGCCTCTGTCATTACTAGTGTTGGCTAGCATGGTACAAATTATTGTCAGTTACTTACTGAGCCCTTTAATTAACCCCATCAATAATGCCCATTCTAGAGATAGCACTTACCGTTGGCCTGGCTGCGCTTGGCTCCCGGAGTACATTGCCTTCACTTCAATTTGAAGGAGGTTGTTTTTGCCTTTTGGGGGCTCCCTTTTTGATCTTGCTGACTGGGGTCTTTCAGTCCCTTCCTTGGGTCTTAGAGAGGTAGAACACACAGAGAGAGAATGGACCTTGGAGGGGGTGGGGCGGGAAGAAACTGAGCTGGGCAGTAACATCTATTCATTCTATAGGACCTTCAATGCCTCAACTTTAAAGAACTTGGGGAACTAAGAGGAGGAGAATGTGTGTGCTCGAAATATCCAGGACTGTCTCACTTCTGATACATTCCTGGCATCTTATTTTTCATCCTTTTTCTTCCTTGATATATAATTCATGGCAGTGGTTGGCCAGAGGAATAGTCTAAGGCCTCTTTCTGAGCCTGATGACCCTCTCCCTCCCAATACCACCTTTATTTGGAGATAGGTAATGTCAACCAAAATAAAACTCTTCTTAGGCAGAGCTTAGCTTTAAAGGGAATCAGGTTATGATTTAGTTGAGTCCAACTCTCTGTGACCCCATTTGGGATTTTCTTGGCAAAGATACTGGAATGCTTTGCCATTTCCTTCTCCAGCTCATTTTACAGATGAGAAAACTGAGGCAGACAGGGCAAAGTGTTTTGCCCAGGGTCACACATCTAGGAAGTGACTGTGGCTGAATTTGGAGTCTTCCTGACTCAAGGCCCAGGACTCTATCTATAGAATCATCTAGCTGCACTGATAGAAGAGAAGAATGAGTTGTAGTTCAAGCCCCATCTCCTCTATAGAGACTTTATGAACTGCTTTGACTCTTACTAGTCTCCCCTTTCCCTGAACTCTATGGTACCTTCTATCTGAACCCCTCAACTGTGTCAGAATGTGAGGTCTGTGGAGGTAGAAAGCATATCTTATCTAAGACATACAGTATCTTTCCCAACACCTAGTATAATTCTCCATACGCAGTAGGAATTTTAAAAGTATTTGTTAGGGCAACTAGGTGGCACAGTGGATAAAGCACTGGCCCTGCATTCAGGAGGACCTGAGTTCAAATCTGACCTCAGACACTTGACACTTACTAGCTGTGTGACCCTGGGCAAGTCACGTAACCCTTATTGCCCTGCAAAACCAAACCAAACCAAACCAAAAAAAGTGTTTGTTGAATGGAATTAAACTGAATTCCCCAAGCATAGCCATCTTGACCTTCCAGCAGAGAAGTGACTGCTTACAGACACCAGGCAGATCCTGCCCTTAGGTCTCAAAATAACTAACTCCCCTACTGACTTAAATACTGTGATGGAGCTGTGAGCTTATTGATGTGAATACTCCCTCAAAAAATGAAGATCACGACACACTCATATCATCGCATCCTAAGCTATTCTTGTCCGTGACCTTCCCTAAGTTCTCCCTAGAGAGTTCACCCATCATGCTGAGGACATTTCTCTAGCTCTTGACATTGGGTGGGCACCAA